>NC_034595.1:12668925-12693129 GCF_900095145.1 Mus pahari | reverse complement strand
AGCAAGTGACAGCATTCAGAGTAGTCACAGGTAATGTAAAACACCCGGGTGGGACGCTAACCAAGCAAGTGACAGCGTTCACAGCAGTCACAGGTAATGTAAAATACCTAGTTAGAATGCTAACCTAGTAAGTGACAGCATTCACAGCAGTCAAAGGTAATGTAAAACATCTCAGTGGGATGCTAACTAAGCAAGTGACAGTGCTCACAGTAGTCACAGGTAATGCAAAACTACTCGATCAGAAACTAACCAAGAAAGTGACAGCATTCACAGTAGTCACAGGTAATGTAAAACACCTGGGTGGTACGCTAAGCAAGCAAGTGACATGGTTCACAGCAGTCACAGGTAATGTTAAACACCTCGGTGGGAAACTAACCAAGCAAGTGACAACGTTCACAGCAGTCACAGGTAATGTAAAACACCTGGGTGGGATGCTAACCAAGCAAGTGACAGCTTTCACAGTTGTCACAGGTAATGTAAAACTCCTGGATGGGATGCTAACCAAGCAAGTGACTATGTTCACAGTAGTCACAGTTAATATAAAACACCTCCGTGGGTCACTAACCAAGCATGTGACATTGTTCACAGTATTCACAGGTAATGTAAAACATCTTGGTGGGACGTTAACCAAGCAAGGGAAAGCTTTGTATAACAAGAGTTTCAAGTCTCTGAAGAAAGAATTCAAGGAAGACCTCAGAAGATGGAAAGATTTCTCATGCTCATGGATTGGTAGGACTCACATAGTAAAAATGGCTTGATGGCTTTAGTGCAGAATTCTACTTTCAAAGAACAGCTAATACCCATACTCCTCAAACTATTTCACAAAATAGAAACAGAAGGCACACTGCCAAACTCATTCTATGAAGCCATTGTCACCCTGATAGCTGAACCACACAAAGACTGAACAAAGTGAATTTTAGACCAATTTCCATTATGAACATTGATGTAAAAATACTCAATAAAATGCTTGCAAACCAAGCATGAAAAACATCATCTACCATGATCAAGTAGGCTTCATTGCAGGGATTCAGGGTGGTTCAGTATATGAAAATACGTCAACGTAATCCACCACATAAACTGAAAGAAAATAATCACATGTCCGTCATATTAGATGCTGAAAACCTTGTGACAAAATCGAAACCCCCTCATGTTAAAAGGATCAGCGATACAAGGCATATACCTAAACACAGTAAAGGCAATATATAGCAAGTCAATAGCCACCATCAAATTAAGTGGAGAGAAAATTAAAGCAGTTCCACTAAAAATCAGGGACAAGGAAAGACTATCCACTCTCTCCTTATCTCTTCAATATAGTACTTGAAGTTCTGGCTAAAGCAATAAGACAACTAAAGGAGATCAAGTGGATACAGATTGGAAAGAAGTCAAAGTATCAGTATTCTCAGATGATATGGTATAAAACTCTATCAGTGTATTCTATGTTATAGCCATTTACATTTTTTTTACACAATTAGGGATGGATGGAGAAAGAGGAATAACAAACTTTGCTTTTATGAGGTCTTTGCAAGTATTTTGAAGAGTCTGTGGTTGGTTTTTTTGACATTTTTAAAAGTTTGATATAATGGGATCTTTGGGGCATCCCTGAAGGATGAGAAGTTTTAAACCTCTGTATAATACAGCTGCTAAACTTTAAATTGTTCAGGGACAATGAGTATTCCCTGAAAACAAGTGATTTAAATGTATATAGTACTGCAGTTGGGATCCTTTGGTAATTTTGGTTATGTTTGTAACATCTGGTCATTTTGAAAGAAATGCATTGCATAATTGATCTTTCTATAGCATTTCAGATTTTAAATGTAGATATATTCATTCTTCTTTGCATATAACCAACCATAACTAACTTGTGGAACATATCATAAAACATTTTTATTTGGAGTTTATAGCATGGGATTCAAGTGGGAGAAATGTTTTTCTTTGATTACTATTTTTGTGCAGTATCAAAATATCAAATTCTGAGCACCCATGCTAACTTTGTTTTTTAACACCAGTATATATTTTTTTCTTTAAAGTAACTTTGTATAATAATTTACTTGGCAAGGGTTTTATTAAGTATTAAAATTTGCAGAAAAATCCATAAGAAAGAATTCATTAACTAATGATTAAGAATCAATGATTTTTGATGAAAGAAAATATTAAGAAGATAAGCAAAAACTTTATGTTTGTTTATCATAGAGAGGAGGAATTCTGAAATTTTTTTCTAGCATATTAAAGCTACATTCAACATTACTGATAATGTTTGGACTTGCAGTGTAAGCTGCTTAGGAATCAGTGAGTAAAACGAGAGAAATAAATAAAAGCACTTGTTAATTGGGAAGAGATGAACCACAGTGGAAGGAGAAGGGAAAGATAATGTGTTGTGATGGAAGCACTTTGATAAACCACGTCTCTGTCATCCACACACTAATACACTGTCATGTCAGTACCGTGTTCACTGTCTCTGTTGATGTCAACTTCTGAAAGGCAGAGAACGTGGAGAAGACTGACTGGTTGGCAGCAAGGAACAGAAACAAAGGCTGACGTACTGCAACATGGACCATCTGATCGGTGGATCTTTCTAAGAAAGCAAGCAGAGACAGCGGCAACATGGCAGGATGCAGTGGAAGGAATATTTGAGAGCATATGTGTTTGAAGAAAGTCTGGAGAGAATCAGAAGGGAAAGAAAAAGTTTGACGGTGGTAATGAGCAATGTAAGTGCAAAAGCAAGATATGTTTTTGTGTTTTGTTTTGTTTGTTTTATGGGTTTTTTTGGTAATAATTTTTGTTAATGAAACATGGAAAAAGTAAGCTCATTTTACAACTATCACTTTTATTTTCAAAAAACTCTTAAATGAAATTCGAAAAGATTTTAATTTCTGTATTTCCTGGGAATCATGGATTTTAATACATAATAAGAATACTACCAGAGCAAATTTCTCTTAGAACTCTTTAAATATGAGGTATGGGATCAGTAGTGAAAGAAACTGTGTAGTGAACATATCAGTGTTTAAATGGGGTGAGTTATTTTGTTTGACTTGCAAAATGGTTCTTAAGTGTAACCACCATGCTTTAAACATTGTCCATTTTGAAAAAAAGTTTTATAAGGTGTTAGCAAAACAGACAGTTCTTTTAGACTTGGAATACCTTAGAGTTTCTTTTAAAAATAATTCACTTATGTTAGCATTCCTTCCTTTAACCACTGAAGAATATTCCTGAGTTTTAGCATAAGCTGTCACCTCTTCAAGTATGTGACCGACTTTTCTAAATTGTGTTCAATTTGCAGAGTTCAAAATGGACTTATCCAATGTCTATTGATGTGTTTCTTCACTTGGCCACTTTCACACCTTTGTTGAAAACGTGCTGTGCGAAGGATAGGATTATGGGTTGACAAAAATATTAAATTAGCATACTGCTGTCTGCTTCATTGTTTTCTAAACTTTGCTGTGGATTAAACAAATGGATTGAACCCTTTTCTTCTCTTTAGATCAAAATGTACACCATCCTGCAATTTGTGTGTGAGTGTGTGTGTGAGTGTGTGTATGTGAGTGTGTGAGTGTGTGTGTGCGTGTGTGTGCGTGTGTGTGAGTGTGTGTGAGTGTGTGTGCGTGTGTGTGTGTGGTGAACTTGTGTTTATAGCAACGAAAATAAGTCTGAAAGTACTGTTCTAGCATAATGGACATTATATGTATTTATGCTCCTCAGATGAAATGAAGAGAATCTCTCTAGAATAGCTGTTGGTGCTGGTGGTGCTCATGAGGAAATGCCAGGAGAAAATGTCACTGTTTGGAGCCTTTTTTTCCTAGAGGGATTTTCCCGGTACCCAAGGTTAGAGATTGTTCTGTTTGTCTTCAGCCTTGTCATGTATCTGGTTACCATCCTGGGTAACGGTACTCTTATCTTGATCACTGTCCTGGATTCACACCTTCAAACCCCCATGTACTTGTTTCTTGGAAACCTCTCTTTCATGGATATCTGTTACACATCTGCTTCTATTCCCACTTTGCTCGTGAACTTGCTGTCATCTAAGAAAACCATTATCTTTTCTGGGTGTGCTGTACAGATGTACCTGTCCCTTTCCATGGGGTCCACAGAATGCATACTTCTGGCTGTGATGGCCTACGATCGTTATGTGGCCATCTGTAACCCTCTGAGGTACCCAATCATCATGAACAGGCAAGTCTGTGTGCTGATGGCCACCATCTCCTGGGTGACAGGCTGTCTGACTGCTCTGCTGGAAACTAGTTTTGCCCTGCAGATTCCCTTCTGTGGGAACATCATCAACCACTTCACATGTGAAATTCTTGCAGTGCTAAAATTAGCTTGCGTGAGTTCGCTGCTCATGGACATGGTTATGCTGGTGGTCAGTGTTCTTCTTCTGCCCATTCCAATGCTCTTGATTTGCATCTCTTATGGCTTCATCCTTTCTACAATTCTGAGAATCAGTTCAACAGAGGGAAGAAACAAAGCTTTTTCAACCTGTGGTGCACACTTGACTGTGGTGATCTTATATTATGGGGCTGCTCTCTCCATGTACCTGAAGCCTTCTTCATCAAACTCACAAGAAATAGACAAAATCATCTCGTTGCTGTATGGAGTGCTTACCCCTATGTTGAACCCAATAATATACAGCTTAAGAAACAAAGAAGTAAAAGATGCAGTGAAAAAACTGCTGGGCAAAGTGCCCTTGGCACCAAGTGTGTGACTGTCTTTCATTGGGTACCCGTCACTTTCCCAAGGATGCACCTGCCATTGGCAGAACTCAGCAGAGAAATTGTAGATATGATTTAGCCCTTTAGGATTTTGACCAGAATATGAGTTCTGCAGTTTCACAGTCATGAAGTATTTGTACTCAGGCTAATTTATTATGGATGTAGTAGGTCCCAACGTTCACCTTCTAATACTTCTTGTCTTTGCTGTGTCATAGTTGGGAGAACATCAATGCAGTCACTGGAAATTTGCTCCAAATCCAAAATAAAACCTGGATAAATGTAGTCAGTAAATATCAGTGCAAGGAAAAAAAATCTTTTGTGTTTCAATCTTTTATAGAATTGGGTAGGATCCTAATATAAACTGAATAACTAAAAGAATAATAAATATATTGGCATTGATTATGGAAACAAGAAAATGAAATCAAAGAAAAAAATCAAAATACTTGGTCAACACTGTATTGTGACAAACTTTGATGACAATGTCCTTCTGACTTCTCGGTCAGAGCTTATTCTACTCCATGATGGTAGCTTAAGTGCTGACTAAAAATGCCTGTCTTCTCAAGTAAGGATCTAATAAGGCTTGCTTGACATCTGCCTGCAAACGTTGCTTTTTCTAAGCAAATCTATTCCTGTGAAACTATTCTTTCTGTTTGTTAAGTCTTTTTCATTTGTTCATGTATTTTTTTTTCTTTATTGGATGACTGACTTCACAATGGCTGACAAGGAAGCCTTGTTCTAGAAATAACAATATTTTTCCTTAGACATCTTAGTCATTCCTGTCTCAGGTATTTTCAATGGCACATTGCAGTAAAATTTTAGAGTAGGCTTTCATTAGACTTGTGTTAATTTTATCTTTGGAATAAAGCTGAATTGTTTGATCTCTGGAATTTGTTACAAATGTGTTAAATGTAAACAGTACTAGAGACATGGAAACAGATGACCTTAAAGAACCTGGAGACACAGAGGTGGAACAGCCCTATGTAACGTATCTGCTTGCTACAAGGCAGTCAAGATGTGGACATGGGACTAAGGCTTCAAGCTGAGATATGACCAGAAGAGGGACAAACAGATGAGAGGCGCTCCAAGTGTCCGAAGAGGAACCATGAGGGAAATGGGGCAGATGGCTCTTTAGCAGAACTCAACCATTACAGTAGTGATTCCAGACACATGTTTCATAAAGATGCAGTTGTTGAAAATATTTAATCTTAGTCAGGGACTTCTACCCTGCCTTTGATCATTCAGTTCCTGAATAAAACACACATACCTATAATAAGGGTCAATCAGCACTAGAGCTGGGCAGATATCTACCCTCTATGCTATTAAAATCTATTTCCCATCAGTAACCCCATGTTATAATTTGCTATGTTCTTTCTAGACAGCTCTTAACTCTCATTGGCCAGCTCTCATGGCCATATTATTATGACTCACCTACCCCATGGTGGTTTCCTCCTCTCTCCCTTTCTTCCCTCTCTTTGTGGTCTTCTCAGACCCCAAGCATAGGAACCCAAGAACTCCTCCTACATCTCTCCTGCCTAGCTATTGGGTGTAGGCATCTTTGTTCACCGATGAGGGATAACTTGGGGGACAAGGTTACATAGTGTCATGTGGGTACATGCAAACTCTCTCATCCTTGGGAGCAACCAGGACTTGGGAGCCAGTATTTAGCATTACAACTAAAGCAAAAGACCAAACTTCAAAAGGTGCTGTGAATAATAAGTAAAAATATAGGTATATTTTATATATTGTATGTGGTGCTGGTTAACCAGTAGTAAATGGTACATTTCTTCCTTGGGTTAGGTTTCATCCCAGCGACATGAATTACAATTGTTAATTTTTATACAGTCTCAGATAACAGATGCTCTTTGAGCATTGTGAGAGAAATATTTGACAAAGAAGGTAGAACTACCTTTAATAGGGTCATTTCTTTTCATTTAAAAGTATTTATTTATTTACTATATGTAAGTACACTGAAGCTTTCTTCAGACACTCCAGAAGAGGGCATCAGCTCTCATTATGAATGGTTGTGAGCTACCATGTGGTTGCTGGGATTTGAACTCAGGACCTTCGGAAGAACAGTCAGTGCTCTTAACCGCTGAGTCATCTCACCAGTCCCTAATAAGGCCAATTCTTGTATGAGTGATGACATGTTCAGATTTACGCTTTAAGAAATTCTGATCATGTCACTTCTCCACCAAAATCTTTCGCAGCTGTCACTGGCTTCATCCTGGATGCCCTGATGATATGCAAAGATTTCCATTATTTGACTGCTCACGGTTCACATCCTTCACTTCAGACATGCTAGAATTCTCTTAGAGTCGCCAGTGTATTCTTTCTCCTGGTTCTTCTTTTAAGAGCACTGATGAATGTTGGGAAGGCACAGCTGGCACGGTACTTGCCATAAATCAAGTGCCCAGTGCTCATGTGAAGAAAAAAAAAAAAGGCCTAAACATGGCTGTGACACCTTTGTAATCTCAGACCTGGGGAAATGGAGGCAGCTGAATCTCTGGGACTGGCTGGCTATCGAGCTCAGTCTACTTGATGAGCTTCAAGCCAAGAAGAGACATTATCTCTCTTGGGACACTTAGGAACAATATCCAAAGTTGTCTTCTGATTTCCATACTTGTGCACATTCACACACACGTACATGTTTTTGCACACACAAACACACATAAAGAGAACTTATCATAACTTGTAATGGAATAGCATTTTTAAAAAATTTTGCTTCTTGATGATATCTTCTTCATGACCCTGCAGTTCACTGTAGCAAGGACTGTATCAGCTTTATTGATCACTGTATACCCAGAGGTAAGCACAGGGTCTCCACAGAGGAGACTTCAGCATACTTTTTGTGAAGGACGAAGTATTCCATGGATATGTTAAATAGCAATATACATGTAACAGACTCTTGATAGCTATTTAGTAGGTACTTGGGCCATCCCTCTATTAAATACCTTTTTTTGTCTATTGGTGGTTGAGTGGCGATAAGGAGGATGTCCCTCTAGAGCTTTAAAAATAAAGTTGTTACAGTTTTTAGCATGGAATCTTAAGTTTTATTTGTGTGTGTATATATGTGTGTGTCCGTGTGTGCAGGTGCCTACAGAGATCAAAAGAGGGCATCAGATCCCTGGAACTAAAGTTGCAGGTGGTTATAAGTTTATATCCCTAGTTGGTTTGTTTCAAACTGCTTCTGCCTTCAGAGCGCTAGGATTAAAGATATATACCACTACACCTGACTGAAAATTATTTTATAATTTGTGTGTATGAATGTTGGTGGAGAATAAAAAGATCATTGGAGCCCCAGGAGTTGGAGTTACAGGCATTTGTGAGCCACCTGATGTAGGTGCTGTCCTCCTAAAGCACAATGAGTAATCTTTTAAAAAAAATCTTTTTTTCCTTGGGGACCAGCAGACACAGGGACCGAGGAACCCTGCCTGACCAGTGGCTTGGGTTCCTTCCGGCCTGTGCCAGTTTACCTTGGGTTCAAACTTCACAACCAGTCCCACAACACCCAGAGGAAGCTCCACTCCCAGGCACTCTAACATGCCCAGGATCACAGAATCCCAGGATCCCAGGAGCTTGGTCACACCAGGTTCTCAGGGTCCCAGAAGCAGCTTAACTCCCAGGAACTCTGACACACCCAGGATCTCAGGATCACTGGATCACAAAGACAGATGGACTCTGTGGAGTTCTGACACAACCAGGATCACAGGAAGGACATACACCAGTCAGATATATCGAGGGCAGGGAGCACTAGCAATAAACAGATGGCAGGAGGCAAGCATAAGAACATAAGCAATAGAAACCAAGGTTACTTTGGCAACATCAGAACCCAATTCTTCCACCATAGCAAGTCCTGGATACACCATCACACCAGAAAAGCAAGATTTGGATCTAAAATCATTTCTCATGATGATGATAGAGGACTATAAGAAGGACATACATAACTCCCTTAAAGAAATACAGGAGAACACAGGTGTTCTGGCTAGTCTTGTGTCAACTTGACACAGCTGGAGTTATCACAGAGAAAGGAGCTTCAGTTGGGGAAATGCCTCCAAGAGATCCAGCTGTACGGCATTTTCTCAATTAGTGATCAAGGGGGGAATGTCCCCTTGTGGGTGGTGCCATCTTGGTTCTATAAGAGTAGGCTGAGCAAGCCAGTGTAAGCAAGCCAGCAAACAATATCCCTCCATGGCCTCTGCATCAGCTCCTGCTCCCTGACCTTCTTGATTTCCAGTCCTGACTTCTTTCAGTGATAAACAGCAATGTGGAAGTGTAAGCTGAATAAACCCTTTCCTCCCCAATTTGCTTCTTGGTCATGATGCTTGGGCAGGAATAGAAACCCCAACTAAGACAACAGATAAATAGGTAGAAGCCCTTAAAGAGGAAACACACACACAAAAAAAAATCCCTTAAAGAATAAAAGGAAAAGACAATCAAACAGGTGAAGGACATGAACAAAACCATCCAAGATCTAAAAATGGAAGTAGAAACAATAAATCACAAAGGGAGACAGCCCTGGAGATAGAAAACCTTGGCAAGAGATCAGAAGTCATAGATGCAAGCATCACCAACAGAATACAAGAGATAGAAGAGAGAATCTCAGGTGCAGAAGATACCATAGAAAACAGATACTACAGTAAAAAAAAAAATGCAAAATGCAAAAAGCTCCTAACCCAAAACATCCATGAAATGCAAGACACAATGAGAAGACCAAACCTAAATAGGTATACAAGAGAGCAAAAATTCCCAACTTAAAGGGCCAGTAAATGTCTCCAACAATATTACAGAAGAAAACTTCCCTAACCTAAAGAAAGAGATGCCCATGAACATATAAGAGGCCTACAGAACTCCAAATGGACTGGACCAGAAAATAAATTTCTCTGGTCACATAATAGTCAAAACACTAAATGCACTAAACAAAGAAAGAATATTACAAGAAGTAAGGGGTAAAAGGTTAAGTAACATATAAAGGCAGGCCTATCAGAATTACACCAGACTTCTCACCAGAGTTTATTATGAAAGCTAGAAGATCCTGGGCAGATGTCATACAGACTTTAAGAGAACATAAAAAAGCCAGTTGAGGCTACTATATCAAGCAAAACTCTCAATTAACATAGATGGAAAATTAATATATTTCATGTTGAAAACAAATTTACACAATATCTTTCCACAAATCCAGTCCTAGAAAGGATAATAGATAGAAAACTCCAACACAAGGATGGAGACTACACCCTAAAAAAAGCAAGAACATAATCTTCTTTCAACAAACCCCAAAGAAGAAAGCCACACAAACATAATTCCACCTCTAAAACCAAAAATTACAGGAAGCAACAATCACTTCTCCTTAATATCTCTTAACATCAATGGACACAATTCCCCCAATAGAAAATCATAGACTAACAAACTGAATAAATAAACAGGACCAAGCATTTTGCTGCATACAGAAAACACACTTCAGTGACAAAGACAAACACTACCTCAGAGTAAAAGGCTAGAAAAAAATTGTCCAAGCAAGTGATCTTAAGAAATAAACTAGAGTAGTCATTCTAATAGTGAATAAAATTGGCTTTCAACCAAAAGTTATCAAAAAAAGATAAGGAAGGACACTTCATACTCTTCCATGGAGAAATCTACCAAGATGAACTCTCAGTTCTGAACATCTGTGCTCCAAATGCAAGGGCATTCACAAAAGAAACTTTATTAAAGCTCAAAGCACACATTGTACCTATACCATAATAGTGGCAGGCTTCAACATCCCACTCTCATCAATGGACAGATCATGAAAACACAAACTAATCAGAGACACATTGAAACAAAGAGAAGGTATGAACCAAATGAATTTAACAGATATCTATAGAACATTTTATCCTAAAACAAAAGAATATATCTTCTCAGTATCTCATGGTACCTTCTCCAAAATTGACCATAATAAATGGTCATAAAACAGGCCTCAACAGATACAAGAAGATTGAAATAATCCCATGCATGTTATCAGATCACCATGGACTAAGGCTGGTCTTATATTCCAACAACAACAACAAAAAAAACCCAGAAAACACACATACATATAGAGGCTGAACAACGCTCTACTCAATAATAACTTGGTCAAGGAAGAAATTAAAACCTTTTAGAATTTCTTGAAAATGACAGCACATCATACTAAAACTTATGGAACACAATGAAAGCAGTGCTAAGAGGAAAACTCAGAGCTCTAAATGTCTCCAAAAAGAAACTGGAGAGAGCTTACACTAGCTACTTGACTGCACACCTGAAAGCTCTAGAACAAAAAGAAGTAAATACACCCAAGAAGAGTAGACAGCAAGAAATAATCAAACTCAGGGACGAAATAGAAACAAAAAGAAGTATACAAAGAATCAACAAAACCAGGAGCTGGTTCTTTGAGAAAATCAACAAGATCAATAAACCCTTAGCCAGAATAACGAGATAGCACACAGACAGTATCCAAACTAAAAAATTTTAAAATGAAAAGGGAGACATAACAACAGAAACCATGGAAATTCAAAAAAACATCAGATCCTACTATAAAAGCTTATTGGAAAATCTGGATGAAATGGACAATTTTCTAGACACATATAGGTATTGAAGTTAAAACAGGATCAGATAAACCATCTAAACAGTCCCATAACCCTTAAAGAAATAGAAACAGTCATTAATAGTCTCCCAACCAAAGAAAGCCCAGGACCAGATAGGTTTAGTGGAGAATTCTATCAGACCTTTAATGAAGACCTAATACCAGTACTCTTCAAACTATTCCACAAAATAGAAACAGAAGGAACACTATCCAATTCATTTTATGGAGCCACAATTATGCTTATACCTAAACCATACAAAGATCAAACAAAGAATGAGAACTTCAGACACATCTCCCTTATGCATATAGATGCAAAAATACTTAATAAAATTCTTGCTAACTGAATCCAAGAACACATCAAAATGATCATTCACCACAATCAAGTGGACTTCATCGCAGGAATGCAGGGATGGTTCAATATACAAAAATCCATCAACGGTATCCACTACATAAACAAACTCAAAGAAAAAAAAAACACATGATCATTTCATTAGATGCTGAAAAAGCATTTGACAAAATTCANTATCCCTTCATATTAAAAGTCTTGGAAAGACCAGGAATTCAAGGCTTCTACCTAAACATAGTAAAAGCAATATACAGCAAACGAGTAGCCAACAGCAAACTAAATGGAGAGAAAACTGAAGCAATCCCACTAAAATCAGGGACTAGACAAGGCTCCCCTCTCTCTCCCTAACTATTCAATATAGTACTTGACATTCTAGCTAGAGTAATTAGACGACAAAGGGAAGTCAAAGGGATACAAATTGGAAAGGAAGAAAGGAAGAAGTCAAAATATTACTATTTGCAGACGATATGATCGATAATTAACTGACCCCTAAAATTCCACCAGAGAACTCCTGAAGCTGATAATCAACTTCAGCAAAGTAGCTGGATATAAAAGTAACTCAAACAAATTAGTAGCCTTCCTCTACTCAAAGGATAAACAGGCTGAGATAGAAATTAGGGAAACAACACCCTTAACAATAGTCACAAATAATATTGCATACCTTGTTGTAACTCTAACCAAGCAAGTGAAAGATCTGTATGACAAGAACTTCAAGTCTCTGAAGATAGAAATCAAAAAAGATCTCAGAAGATGGAAAGATCTCCCATGCTCATGGATTAGCAGGATTAATATAGTAAAATTGGCCATCTTGCCAAAAGCAATCTACAGATTCAACGCATCAAAATTCCAACTCAATTCTTCATAGAGTTAGAAAGAGCAATTTGCAAATTCATTTGGAATAACCAAAAACCCAGGATAGTAAAACTATTCTTAACAATAAAAGAACTTCTGGGGAGAATCACCATTCCTGACCTCAAGCTGTATTACAGAACAATAGTGATAAACAGTGCATGGAATTGGTACAGAAACAGACAGGAAGATCAATGGCATAAAATTGAAGACCCAGAATTGAACCCACACACATATGGTCACTTGATACTTGACAAAGAAGCTAAAACCATCCAGTGGAAGAAAAACAGCATTTTCAACAAATGGTGCTGGTTTAACTGGCAGCCAGCATGTAGAAGAATGCAAATCGACCCATTCCTATTTCCTGTACAAAGGTCAAGTCCAAGGTGATCAAGGACCTCCATATAAAACCAGATACACTAAATCTTATAGATGAGAAAGTGGGGAAGAGCCTTGAACACAAGAATCCACAAATGGGACCTCATAAAATTGCAAAGCTTCTGTAAGGCAGAGGACACTGCCAATAGGACAAAATGGCAACCAACAGATTGGGAAAAGATCTGTACCAGTCCTATATTCAATAGAGGGCTAATATCCAGTATTTACAAAGAACTCAAGAAGTTAGACTCCAGACAATCAAATATCCCTATTAAAAATGGGGTAAAGAACTAAATAAAGAATTTTCAACTGAGTAATATCGAATGGCCAAGAAGCACCTAAAGAAATGTTCAACATCCTTAGTCATCAGAAAAATGCAAATCAAAACAACCCTGAGATTCCACCTCACACCAGTCAGAATGGCTAAAATCAAAAACTCAGGTGACAGTAGATGCTGGCGAGGATGTGGAGAAAGAGTAACATTCCTCCATTGGTGGTAGAATTTTAAGCTGGTATAACCACTCTGGAAATCATTCTGGCCATTCCTCAGAAAATTGGACATAGCATTACCTGAGGACCCGGCTATACCACTCCTGGGCATATATCCAGAAGATGCTCCAACATTTAATAAGGATACATGCTCCACTATGTCCATAGCAGCCTTATTTATAATAGCCAGAAGCTGGAAAGAACCCAGATGTTCTTTAACAGAGGAATGGATACAGAAAATGTGGTACATTTACACAATGGAGTACTATTCAGCTATTAAAAACAATGAATTCATGAAATTCTTAGGCCAATGGACAGAACTACAAAATAGCATCCTGAGTGATAACTCAATCACAAAAGAACACACATAGTATGCATTCACTTATAAGTGGATATTAGCCCAAAATCTCCAATACTCAAGATATAATTCACAGACCACATGAAGCTCAAGAAGAAGGAAGACCAAAGTGTGGGTGTCTTTCTTAGACAGAAAACAATATATTCACAGGAGTAAATATGGAGATAAAGTATAGAGCAGAGACTAAAAGAAAGGCCATCCAGAGACTGTCCCACCTGGGGATCCATCCCATATACAGTTACCAAACCCTGACTGTATTGTGGATGCCAAGAAGTTCTTGCTGACAGGAGCTTGATATAGCTGTCTCCTGAGAGTCCTTACAAATACAGAGGCCTTACAAATACAGAGGCCTTACAAATACAGAGGTGGATTCTTGCCACCCTGCTTGTGGACGTTGTACATCGTGGTGCGGAGCCTAGTGCGCACCACGATGTACAACGTCCACAAGCAGGGCCTTCTCCCCCTTGATCACTAATTGAGGAAATGCCCCACAGATGGATCTCATGGGGGCATTTCCCCAGCTGGATCTCATGGGGGCATTTCCCCAGCTAAAGCTCCTTTCTCTGTGATAACTCCAGCTGTGTCAAGTTGACACAAAGCTAGCCAGTACAGGGGGTAACATTTGAAATGTAAATAAAGAAAATATCCAATAGAAAAATAAGTAAAATTCTTCTCTTACACAATACATTCTGACCACAGTTTTCAACCCCCTCCACTCCTCCCAGTGTTATCATCATCTCCCCCCTCCCCTTATGTCCCTCTTTTCTCCTCTTATGATCCACTACATCTCTGTTTCTCTTCTGAAAAGAGCAGACTTCCTAGGGATAGCACCTGAACATGCCATACCAAGATACAATAAGACTGGGCACAAACCCTCATATCAAGGCTGGACAAGTCAACCCAGCAGGAGGAAAAGAGTTCCAAGAGCAGGCAAAAAAAAAGTCCAGGACTCCTCCACTCTCACTCTTAGGAGTCCACAGAAACACCAAGCTACATGGCCAGAACACATATGCAGAGGACCTAGCTCAGACCAGGCAGGCTCCGTGATTGCTGCTTCAGTCTCTGTAAGCCCTGTGTAGTTGATTGTGTGAGCCACACGTCAATGCTCTCTTAGTGCAGTCAACCCCCTCTACCTCTCACAATTCCTCTTGCCCCTCTTTCTTCCTCAGGGTTCCCTGAGCTCAGAGGGCACAGTCACAGCATTCTTAACTACTGAGTCATCTCTTAAGCTCACCTCAAAGTCATTAGAATCTTCTCTTTCCCACTAAACCACAACTCTATAGACCACACTGTAGAGGTTTGGAAATTAAAAAACAACAACAGCAACAACAACAACAAAAACCCCAACAATCACATCTTCTATTTTACAAGTAAGCACACATAAATGACTGTTAGGTCTGTGAGAACAAGAATGGAAGATCACATACTTTAGTGCCTAATTGTTGTATTGTTGTCTTTCTAGATCCAGAATTCTCACTGGGCCAACCACTGACTGTTTTTGTGTTTTTCCTTGCATTTCAATAACAAGAAAAGAGAAACCTTTTGCTTTTACTGGACATGGTTGGGATTTGCTTTTACCTTTTTATAGCAGGTTTATAACAACTCCCTTGGTTCTGCTCTACAGAACAGGTATGGGGGCACTTTTGGGTTTTTTGTGATTTCTGTATATGGCTTTGGTGTCAGGGTAATGAGAGTTTACAAAATTTGAAATATTGGCTCCTTTTCTTTTCTTTTTTTTTTTTTAGAAAAATTTAAGAGGGTTAGTTGTAGCTTTTAAAATATTTTGTAAAATTCACTGGTGAAGCCTCTGGCTTTGAGATTTTCCTTCTTGGTGCATTTTGATGTCTGATTCAATATCTTTACTAGTAATAGATGTGCATATTTCCTGTTTCTTTTTGAGCCATATTTGATAGTTTCCAAACTGGAAAGGAGGAAGCAAAGTTATTTCTCTAGGCAGATGACTTGATGCTGTAGATAAAATTTCTAATAGCTGGAAAAATTCATGTAATATATTATCTAAAAGGATAAAATAATTGGGAATAAAAATTTCCCAATATGGGTTTTTTTAAAGTCAATTTTTGAGAATGTTGTACATGAACATTCTATCTTCATGGATCCCACCTCTCTGTTCTTTTGAAACTCCTCTCCTGTCCACCACTCCCAGATTTGTGGATAGTTTCTTCTTGAATTATTATTACTATATATGCATATAATATGTACATTATATCTATACACTTGTGTGTACATGACCCACTGAGTCCACTTAGTGTTGCCCTTATGTGCACATGTCCATGACTGACCACTTGAGATTGGACGACCACTGTGAGAGCTTGCCCCTGCGGAAATCTTGTCCATCTCTCAGCAGTCACTGACAACCTACAGCTCTCCCATCTAGGAGTGGACTGTGTGGGATTTCCTTTGTTTACACTGGCATGCCAAGTGATATGCTCTTTATACCAGTCTTGGTCAAGCCACCATATTGTTAGGATTTCATAGATGCATCTTCCTTGTCATGACTTGGGGACACTATCTTGCGACAGCTCTTAAAACCTTTCTGCCATATCTATGATTTTCCCTTAGCCTGAGGTGTAGGGGTTACTTTGAAAGTATCAGCTGAGGTTGGGCACCAACAGTCAGCTGGGGATAAACTTGATCCTTAATTTCAAAGTTGTGAGACTGCAGAGTAAAAACGTTAAAACTGTTGATTTTAAAGAAGGCCTATAAAAGATATTCTGTGTTCATGCCTTATGTGTATGAATGTGTGCATGTTCGTGCATATATGTGTAGACTTCTAGAAGCTGATGTTCCTTCTTCTTCTTCTTCTTCTTCTTCTTCTTCTTCTTCTTCTTCTTCTTCTTCTTCTTCTTCTTCTTCTTCTTCTTCTTCTTCTTCTTCCTTTGAGTAAGAAAGTCTCTTACTAAACATAGAGTTCACTAACTGGCTAGATTGTCTGGCCAGCAAGTACTAGTGACCCTCTTGTCTCCACATCCCCAGTGCTAGGATTAATCACATGCAATGCTTCACTGGACTTTTCATGAAAGTTCTAGGACTCTGAGCACAGGCTCTCATGCTTGCACAGTGAGCACTTTACTGATTGAGCTATCTCTTTACCTTCAATCTATTAAGATGAGCTCTTTCTCTAAATTATCAGCAGATTCAGTGCAATTCATGTAAAAAACCTAGTATATTTTTTTCTATATCAATTTCTAAGGAATAACAAATAACCTAAAATATTTTGCAAAAGAACGAAGTTGGAGGACTTACAGTTCTTGATAGCAATACTTGTTCTAGAGTTGTAACACTTAAAACAGTATGGTAATGGCACTATAATATGCAGAACAATGGGCTAGAACTCAATGGCCAGAACTAAATCCAGGCATCTAGTGTTCAGCAGGACAAAAACCAGTCTATTTACAACAGAAATATCTTCATGCAAAAGGATGCATTTGGACCTTATCAAATAGGTATGTGAAAGCCAAAACCATAACATTTGGAAAAACAGAGAAGCAAATGTTCATGACCAAAACACAGTGGTTTCCTAAAAATGACACAAAAAGGGGGCTGGAGAGATGGCTCAGCGGTTAAGAGCACTGACTGCTCTTCCAAAGGTTCTGAGTTCAAATCCCAGCAACCACATGGTGGCTCACAACCATCTGTAATAGGATCTGATGCCCTCTTCTGGTGTGTCTGATGACAGCTACAATGTACTCATATAAATAAAATAAATAAATCTTTAAAAAAAGGACACAAAAAAGTCCATGCAATAATACAGGTAAAATACTAACAAACTAGGTTTGATCAAAATTAAAAATATTTGAGCATCAAAGAACACTATGAAGAAAGTGAAGAGGTTGCCCACAGAATATAAGAAAGCATTAGCAAGTTAAGAATTAAATTAGTATTTCACTTACCTGTTCTATGAAGAGTTTTGAAACAAAAAGGCAACTGATTAGTAAGCAGGTGGAAGACTTGAATAGCTAGCTACTGGAAGACATATCTGTGACCAAAAAGCACATTAAATGATGTTCATATTATTAGACAGAGAAATTAAACTTCAAACTATAATGAAAAACCCATGCCCTCCCATTGGGATAGCTAAAACAAGTGGGAAATGGCAAGTGCTGGCAAGGAATTGGAGAAATTGAAACTCATGCATTGCTGATGCAAAAAGGTGTAGCTGCTGTGAAGAATAACTTGATAGGTCCTTGAGCAGTTATGTGCCCTGGAAATTCCACTTTGAGGTATATATCCAAGCAAATACTGTATACAAAGGCTTATTTCAGCACTAACAATTCAAATAATTAAAATACAGAATGACTCATATGTTTATCAGCTGACTGATGGCTAAACAGATGTGTCATTCTTATGATAAAAGATTATTCAGCCTTAAAAGTGAAGTACTGACTCATGTGACATGTATGGACCTTGAAGACATGCTAAATGAAGTAAGTCAGACATGCAGTCACTTGTATAGACAGTCCAGACTAGATACATTTCATAGGAACTGAAAGTGGATTACTGGTCATTTAGAGCTTCCTTTTGAAATGATTACACAACACTGAGCATGAGCTAAAGTGATGAACTTCATACTGTATGAATTTTACCTTAATAAAGAAATAAAACTTTGATGCATAGTAATTATAGTAAGAGCTTTGAAAGTTAGATGAAATAGACAAAATTGCTAGGAAAATAGAATTAATTAAATAATAAATGGAACACATATAAGACTGTTATTTTGTAGCTAAAAACATTTTCACCAAATACTCAAGGAATAAGTTACTCAAATTTTGGAACAGAAATGGGAATTTCCAAACTCATTTTCTGGATATTGCATAATTGTTGAGTATAAACTGACCCAAAAGTACAGGCTTATTCTCATCAGACCCAAAGAAATAATGTCCCTTCACAGCGTTTTACAGGTAGAAATAGCATTTTATTAAAACGTGCATGCTTTTCTAAATCACTCATGGGTGGCTGGCTAGGCTGCAGGCTACTCAGCCCGCACATGGCTCTAAAGCCCACAAAGACAAGATCATGTAACAGTGCAAGGGGCAGTGGTACAAGGCTATGAGCAGGCATTCCTGATGCTTCAAAACCAGCTAATTTAGATTAGCATACTAACCTTTGTAGGACCCCACCCCCCAAATCTTCTTTCACCCCTGTGAAGGGAAAGGGAAGGACAGAAGGCAGATTCTGCCAGAGAGAAAAGAAAAGCCTGTCGGGGAGGTGAGCCAGGCTCCCCACAGAAACGCTCAGTGTGTGTGTGGAATACCCTCTGCATAACAGACCTTTCTTTGTGTTGGAACGCTGTTGTACAGTGTTTTAGTTTAGTATTGTAGTATGACTTTCTGGATCAGTGTTGACCAAAAGAGGCAAGGTTTCTTTTGCTCAGGTGCCCCAAGGTAAACATGGACATAATGCTGGACTAATAAGCCTGTCTCTTCTTAAGGAGACAAATCCAGGAGGAGATGATAATAGCTCAGTTACCTTGTCACATCCTGATTGTCCCTGTCCCAGGAGAGGTGTGGAGCTGTGGAGCAGGGACAGTGAACCGATGTAGGGAGTGACATGGGAATGAGATAAAGAACAGAGATCTGCCTACCTACAGGGAGACGGAGTTTATGCTGAAGACATGGCGGTGGGGTTGGGGGGGTCTTGTCTAAGAAGGGCAGACATAATCACTGAGTACAAGGACTACATTATCTATTTATTTAAATGGTGTAGGGTTGGAGAGCTCAGACATTTATTATCTGCCCTTTCTGCTTTTGTATGGATGATGATGATCTGTGGAGCTGGTTTTAAGTGAAGGTCCCTGGACCTAGATCTCAGCAGTTCTGACTCGATAGAGCTGGGCTGGAACCCGGAAACTCGGCTTTTACAAACAGTCCTGGTGATCCTCATGCCAGAAGGTCAGGGGCCACATTGAAAGTCCGTAGTTGAACTTAAGATATAAATAAGAAATAAATAAAATAAGAATAATGTATTATATGAATGTCCTTTTTGCTAGTCATATTTTTCCATGCTTCTAGCTTTTTACATGGGATGTTTATTCTTAGTGTATGATGAAATGCCAGCATTAATTTCCTGAACTGTTTAACAACAGAAATACAAGTAACCCTGTCTTTTACTATTAGACAATCTAGGATTTGTAGAAACTCGTGCTTTTACATTTTATATGAAGGTGTAAAGCAAATCATTTAGTACAGAAGAAGAAAGGCTCAAAAAAAAGAATTTTTGAAAGTTAAAATTTTTATTATACTCATGGCTTATTTTAGAAAATTTAGAAAGTTCTGATTAATTAAAAAATATTACCACCAAAATAACTTAGTATTTCAATGTGTGTGGATTTTAAGTTTTTGTAAAGAGAATTCCCTAAATGGAGACTATAGCTCCTTTTTGGAATGACTGTTTTATGTAATAAATGTAGCTGTTTGTCTTTGTAAAAAAAAAAAAAAGTCCGTAGTTTTCAGATGATTATCTTTTTTTTTTTAAGATTTATTTATTATGTGTAAGTACACTGTAGCTGTCTTTAGATACCCCAGAAGAGAGCATCAGATCCTATTACAGATGGTTGTGAGCCACCTTTGGAAGAGCATCCATGTGGTTGCTGGGATTTGAACTCAGGACCTCCAGAAGAGAAGCCAGTGCTCTTAAGCACTGAGCCATCTCTCCAGCCCCACTCAGGTGATTATCTTTAAACATTCTTACCTTCTTATGAAGCTTCATAATATCGGTAACATCAAAAACAGAGCAAGTTTTCCTATTGTCTGACCCTTTAATAAGTATTCTGAGCTGTGTCCATCTCCCATACTTCTTTCTCACTCAAAGGAGAAGTCAATTTCACTTCCTCTTCAAGTCCTCCATAGGAAAGTTTCTGAGATTAAAAGTTCCCTTACTTGTTTCTTAATCATTAACTCACTCTCACCTAATTCACCCTTGGGACTGAGCCCCCTGGCCCGCTAGTTAATAAGTGTGTATTTCCAGAGTGCCACTGCCTCTGGGATTCTAACCTATAATGAAGCCTCTTGAAACCCAGCTTCCTCCAGAGAAGCAAGGATTAGACTTGTACGTGGCCTAGAGGGAACAGTGTTATAATGAGGTACCGAGGTCCCACAGAAAACAATGTCTGACTTGTGTATTGCACTAACAAAGGCATTCTCTTGTGGCACCTGCAGAGCTAAGCCAAAGTGGCTGTTTCTCCCAGAGGCCATGGGAAGGTTTTCTCAGAGGGAGCATCTATAATGAGGGATACTGTGCTAGGTGGATGCTCCATATTCTTTACAGCTCCCTAAGCCTTTCTTGGTGATACCAGGTCCTCTCAACTCCCACTTCTCTGTCTTCAGTGAGCACATGGATTAGTCAAGCACACCATTCTGTCTTTATCCTCTCTCCTGCCTCATCTGAAAGGAAGAAGGGCCCCTCAACATTGAGTTAGCAGCACAGGCCCCAGGCAGGGCAAGTGTTAGCACCATGCTTGGAGCAGAACCATGTCCATAGTATCTGCTGACGTTTAGCATCCCCTTGACTTGTGGTTATTACGGACGGTCCTGGCTCACAAGAAGCTAGCTCCAATACCAGATTGCCTGCAGCTGTGCCTTCAGAAGAATTTTCGTCAAAATCCTTTCCCCCATTTCCTTATAGTAGTTATCATTCAGCTGCAGGCAAAAAACGTATCTTTGGATGGAATTTACATCCTGGAAAACAATATTCCAAAGTAAGAGAGGCACTGATAAACAGGAGCAATGGCATATTTTACACAAATGTTTTCCAAGCACACAGTTAAAAATGACCTCACCTCACATTTGGTTTCTTTTCAGCTGCACAATTAATATTTTCCTGTAAACCGATGTGAAGTGGAAAACTTAAGTGTTCTTTGGAAAGTCAGTTGGATAGTGTTTTACTGGGGCAAACACTTGAATGAACATTTGACTGAAGTGGACACAGGTGAAGGACTAAGGCAGACTCCTGAAGCAGACACAGAGATAGGATGTTCTGCTAAAGCAAGCTCATGAAAGGACACATGATGAAGAATTCTTTGCTAACAACATGCGTGTATAGGTCCGCCTTACACTGCATAGTTGAGCTGCATTTGTCAGGATTCCATAGAGAGAAATACAATAAATGCTACAGACTAATCATTTATCTTTTCCTTAGGACCCAAACAACAGACAACACAGACTGGATAAACCCAGAGACTGGGCAATAAATGCTATAAATAAATAAATATATATATATGTAAATATCTATATCCATCATCTCAATTGCTTCAGTTGGAGCAAGTAGTTTTGGTTGCTTGATGTGTTATGGTTGTTATCATCTAGGGTGGTAGGTTGTTTTGTTTAATTATTCTATTCTATGTTGATATAAATGTAAGGTTTTTGTTTAATTATTGTATATTAATAGAGACTTAAGTTTTTGTTTAATTATCATATATTAATAGAAATTTAAGTATTTCTCTTTAATTATTGTATACTGATAGAAATTTAAGTTTTTTCTTTATCATATATTGATAGAAATGTAAGTTGTTTTGTTTAAATTATTGTATATTGATAGCTATTTAGGGATTTTTGTTCATTGTATATTAATAGAAATTTTTGTTTGACTATATTGTACATAAGCCACTTATTGAAAATATGATGATTCTTATAATTATTTCTGTTATGTATAGATTGTTAATGTTAGAAAAAAGGACAATTCTTAAACAGAAAGTGTTCTTTGGAAAGTCGGTTGGATGGTGTTTTGCTGGGGCAAACACTTGAAGGAACGTTTAGCTGAAGCAGACACAGGAGAAAGGGTGTTCTGCTAACACATGGAAGGATGCGTGATGAAGGATTCTTTGCTAATGCTAGGCATGTATTGGTCTGCCTTACATTGTGTTAACTACATTTGTCAGGACTCCTTAGCGAGAAACACACCAAAAACAAACAAAAAAACCTTCTGGTGGTATGCTGCAGTTTCCTACCACTTCCTCGGACTCTGACTGATTGGCAGAGTGATGTCCACTGAAACAGATGCACGTGCTGAAGCAAAATGCGTGCTGAAGCAAGACCCATGGAGGACGTGCGATGCTTGGAGAGTATAAATAGGACTCAAAGGGCAGTGCAGGAGACTGAGCTTGGCTTGCTTATAGAGCTAGCTGTACAATGCTTGTGGGTCTCTCGCTTCACTGACAGGCACAGCTGAGAACTTCTCTTGGCATTCCTCCTGGTCCCTCCTGCTGACTTGCTCTGAGGCTGAGGTCTGGCTGTTTCTGGACTATCTGTGAAGTGGTTGCGAGTGGATCAAGCTTCCTGCTCACCTGTGAACTGAACTGCTGATACCCAGACAACACAGATGGGAGTTGCTCCAAAGAACCTTTCTAAACAGGTTCACTCCCCACCCCACCCCCGCCCCATTCACATTTTCTTTCTTTCCCACTACCTCTGGAGGGTGATGGGCTATAAGGGAGGTTAAAGCGTTTAAGAACCATTATTAAAAACAGGATTTGAAAAAAATTAAAGTTACGCCAGTGAGTGCTGTGATTCCCCCTGACCACCTTCCCACTTCTTCGAGCTTGGACCCCAGAGCTAAAGTGCAGCATGGAGTGAGTGCCTTGGCAATGGCAGTCAAGTGATCTATGTCTATTCCATTCTCTTACACCCAGAACAGTGCTGTCTAACATATGGTAGGTGAGAGTAGCGTGGGGTTTCTACTACCCCACTTTAAACTCTGGGCTGACCTGCACTACCAGCCACTGCCCTAGTTCCCTTGGATCCTCAGATGAAAGACACACACACTCACACACACACACACACGCACACACACACTAGCTCATTTTTAACCTGCCTTGTGGCTCAATGACTGTGCTCTTCTGAGCCTCCCACTGCTAGGGTGCCCTTCTCTTTATTCCTTGCTCAAAACTAAATCTGCCCTCAACTTAGTTGCATTTTTTTTTTTGGAAGTGGTAATCTACTTTTTTAAAAAAAAAAAAATGGATATTTTCTCTCTTTGTATTTCAAATGTTATCTCCTTTCCCTGTACACCCTCCCACCCCCTGAAAACCCTCTATCCCCTTTCCCCTCCCCCAGATTCTATGAGGGTACTCCACCACTCATTCACCCACTCACCCACTCACCCACTCCTGCCTCCACACCCTGGCATTCCCCTACACTGGGGCATCAAGCCTTCCCTGGACCAAGGGCTTCTCCTCCAATTGATATCCCACAAGGCCGTCCTCTGCTACATATGCAGCTGGAGCCATGGGTCCCTCCATGTGTACTCTATGGTTGGTGGTTTAGTCCCTGGGAGCTCTGAGGGGTCTGGTTGGTTGATATTGTTGTTCTTCTTATGGGTTGCAAACCCTTTCAGCTCTTGCAGCCCTTTCTGTAACTCCTCCGTTGGGAACCCCTTGCTCAGTCCAATGGTTGGTTGCAAGCATCCGCCTTTGTATTTTCCAGGCTATGAACGAGCCTCTCAGGAGACAGCAATATCAGGCTCCTGTCAGCAAAAC
>NC_034595.1:12667569-12668914 GCF_900095145.1 Mus pahari | reverse complement strand
CTGGGCTTTCTTTGGTTGGGAGACTATTAATGACTGTTTCTATTTCTTTAGGGTTTATGGGACTGTTTCGATGGTTTATATGATCCTGTTTTAACTTTGACACCTGGTATATGTGTAGAAAATTGTCCATTTCATCCAGATTTTCCAATTTTGTTGAGTATCAGCTTATGTTGTAGCAAGCGATAATTTTTTGAATTTATATGGTTTCTGTTGTTATGTCTCCCTTTTCATTTCTGATTTTGTTAATTTGGATACTATCTCTGTGCCCTCTGTTTAGTCTGGCTAAGGGTTTATCAATCTTGTTGATTTTTCTCAAAGAACCAGATCCTGGTTTTGTTGATTCTTTGTATAGTTCTTTTTGTTTCTACTTGGTTGATTTCAGACCTGAGTTTAATTATTTCCTGCCATCTACTCCTCTTGGGTGAATTTGCTTCTTTTTGTTCTAGAATTTAAACATTTGCTTTCAGGCTGGTAGTGTATGCTCTCTCCAGTTTCTTTTTGGAGACACTTAGAGCTATGAGTTTTCCTCTTAGCACTGCTTTCATTGTGTCCCATAAGTTTTGGTATGATGTGCCTTCATTTTCATTAAATTCTAGAAAGTCTTTAATTTCTTTCTTTATTTCTTCCTTGACTAAGTTATCATTGAATAGAGTGTGGTTTAGCTTCCATGTGTGTGTGGGCTTTCCATTTTTTGTTGTTGTTGTTGTTGTTATTGAAGACCATCCTTAGTCCCTGGTGTTCTGATAGGGTGCATGAAATCGTTTCAATCTTCTTGTATCTGTTGAGGCCTGTTTTGTGACTGATTATATGATCATTTTTGGAGAAGGTACTGTGAGGTGCCAAGAAGAAGGTATATATACTTTTGTTTTAGGATAAAATGTTCTAGAGAAATCTGTTAAATCCATTTGGTTCATAACTTCTTTTGATTTCACTGTGTCTCTGTTTAGGTTGTGTTTCCATGATGAGAATGGGGTGTTGAAGTCTCTCACTATTATTGTGTGAGGTGAAATGTGTGCTTTGAGCTTCAGTAAAATTTCTTTTATGAATGTGGGTGCCCTTGTATTAGGAGCATAGATGTTCAGAATTGAGAATTCTTCTTGGTAGACTTTTCCTTTGAGGAGTATGATATGTCCTTCCTTATCTTTTTTGATAACTTTAGTTCTGTACTGGCTAGCTTTGTGTCAACTTGACACAGCTGGAGTTATCACAGAGAAAGGAGCTTTAGTTGGGGAAATGCCCCCATGAGATCCAGCTGTGGGGCATTTCCTCAATTAGTGATCTAGGAGGAGAGGCCCCTTGTATGTGGAACCATCTCTGGGATGATAGTCTTGGATTCTATAAGAGA
>NC_034595.1:12645454-12666644 GCF_900095145.1 Mus pahari | reverse complement strand
TCTGTAGGCCTCTTGTATGTTCATGGGCATCTCTTTCTTTAGGTTAGGGAAGTTTTCTTCTATAATGTTGTTGAAGATATTTACTGGCCCTTTAAGTTGGGAATCTTCACTCTCTTCTATACCTATTATCATTAGGTTTGGTCTTTTCATTGTGTCCTGGATTTCCTGGATGTTTTGGGTTAGGAGCCTTTGCTTTTTGCATTTTCTTTGACTGTTGTGTCAGTGTTTTCTCTGGTATCTTCACACTTGAGCTTCTCTCTTCCATCTCTTGTCTTCTGTTGGTGATCTCTTTCCTAGATTTTCTATCTCCAGGGTTGTCTCCCTTAGTGATTTCTTTATTGTTTTTATTATGTCCTGGATAGTTTTGTTCAATTACTTCACCTGTTTGCTTCTCTTTTCCTATAATTTTGTGTTTCCTCTTTAAGAGCTTCCAGCTGTTTATCTGTGTTCCCCTCTATTTCTTTGGAAATTATTTATGTCCTTCTCATTCATGAGGAGTGATTTTAAATCTGAATCTTGCTTTTCTGGTGTGATGGTGGTTTCTCAGACTTGCTATAGTGGGAGAACTGGGTTCTGATGATGCCAAGTAAACTTGTTTTCTTTTGGTTTTGTTCTTGTGCCTGCCTCTTGTCATCTGGTTATCTCCAGTACTACCTGCCCTTGCTGTCTTTGACTGGAGCCTGTCCCTCCTGTGAGCTTGGTTGTGTTAGACTTCCTCAGAGTTCAGCTGTCTCTGTGATCCTGTGATTCTGGGATCCTGTGCTTCTGAATATCCTGGGTGTGTCAGAGCACCTGGGAGCTGACCTTCCTCTGGGTGTTGTGGGACTGGGTAAGGAGCCAGTGCCCAAGGTCTGCTCATCTTAGTTGCATTTCTAATCTCCCACCTGCTACCCCAGGCTCAGTCAGGAAAGTGGCTAATGGCCACTCCACCCTCAATCTCATAGGCCTGGTGGCTCTCTCTCCTTTTGAAGCATGGTGAATTTCCTTTCTTTTTCTATGTCTCCTAGCCTGACTGTGTGTACCTGGAATTCCTGGCTCTTCCACCCAAGCATTGGCTGCTAGCATCTTTTTTTTTTTTTTTTTTTTTTTCCTGAGACAGGGTTTCTCTGTACAGCCCTGGCTGTCCTNGAACTCATTTTGTAGACCAGGCTGGCCTCAAACTCAGAAATCTGCCTGCCTCTGCCTCCTGAGTGCTGGGATTAAAGGAGTGCACCACCATGCCCGGCCTGGCTGCTAGCATCTTTATTGATCAATCAAGAACCATTTGGGGAGCAGCACCTTTAGTGTTTACATACAGATTCCTGATCAAAGCATCAGAACCACTCCCTATATGTGGACAGAAGCACTAGGACCACTCGGGACTTTCTTAGCAATAGTGTGTTTGAGAGTCATCTTGTGTGTTTACAGGCTAAACTTTATTTTTCCAAAATTTGTATATTGCAGCCCTAAGCCTAGTCCTTCCAAATGGGGCTGTGTTGCATAATATGGTTATTACAGAGGGGGCTTCAACTAATTTGTATAATTTAGAATGCAATCTGACTGGAATTAGACTAGAAATAGTAGTTAGGAATTACAAACTCAAATACAGGTATGAAAATGTAATAATGAAGCCCCTTATTTTATACAGTTTATATACTAATAAGAATTAAAAACTAGCCGGGCGGTGGTGGCACACGCCTTTAATCCCAGCACTTGGGGGGCAGAGGCAGGCAGATTTCTGAGTTTGAGGCCAGCCTGGCCTACAAAGTGAGTTCCAGGACAGCCAGGGCTATACAGAGAAACCCTGTCTCGACCCCCCCCCCCAAAAAAAATAATTAAAAACTAAATATGAAAGCCAGAGAACTGATTTATCTTATATAAACTCTTAAAGCCTATGGTTAGAAGGCAGGAAAACAAAACAAAAACAAAACAAAACAAAAGAAACAACCAAACCAAACCAAACCAAACCAAAAAGAAACCCCAAAGGACTAAGGTGAAGAAAGAGGGAGGAACGGTTCTAAATCAAGACAAGTCTGCAAAGACAAGGCTGAAAAAACACTGAGTTCCTGATGGTGTGGGATGAAGATTTCAATCCTGAGTCCCAAGTTTCAAGATTCTAGGTTTCATGGTCCTTTGACCTTGTAGAAGTGACCCATCTCCTTACTAAGAGGCCAACAGCCTCTCTTTGCTTGAAGACCCTAAATGATGTTTCCTCTCCACATCACCTTGTCTACTCACCAAGATATGCCCTTTCTAACTTGCTGATTACAAAGCTCATGATTATAATTGTTCTTGGTGTTGTGCTGGGGTTGGACAAGGAAAGAACATGGCCTCTGTTAGCATTTTGTCTAGGCTCCGCCCCACAGTTACCTGACAACAGTCAGGTGTGCCTGACTCACTGTAAAAAGGGCAGCTTGGCCCTTCCTCTGTCTCTCTGGCCTTCTTGCTCTTGCTCTGTCCTCTTGCCCCTTCCTCCTCTCTTCACATTCCCTTCCCTTCTCTCTTCATGTTCTCATAGCCGGTTCTACTTCTCTAATCTCTCTCTCTCTGCCTTTCTCTGTCTCTACTACTCTCTCAACTCCACTCCTCATGCCCTGAATAAACTCTATTCTATACTATACTGTCACGTGGATGGTCCATCAGGGGGAAGGGATGCTCCAGCTTGGGCCTGCAGAGGCAACCCCTTCCCCTACACCTGACTGCACATCCACCAAACATATATTCTCTCTCTCTCTCTCTCTCTCTCTCTCTCTCTCTCTCTCTCTCTCTCTCACACACACACACACACACATAAAATACAACAGCCTCAAAGAATCTTTGTTACTTAATGAAAAAATGAAATAAGAGGAGGAGGACATGACTACTACTAAAGTATGGAGACTATTTCTACTGCAGATATGAGGGAGAAAACAGGCAGGGGAGAGTGATGGCTGGACACAGCCAGCCCAGCCGACCAAGAGGTGCCACCTGAGCCAGGAGGCCAAGAGAATTGTAGCCAAAATGGCTGAGTTACATTATATAGTGTTCAGGCTTGGGGTGGGAAGTGGAAGCTCAGCCCTTCGGAGGAAGGCTTTCTGGGTAGCAGCATGCACTTTGATATGTTAAATAGGCACTTTAGTTAGTAAATTGTCCTGGGTTTCTTTGAGTCCTAACAGTTCCCACATTCCAGCAGAAATCTGCAGGTGCTGGGGGTGGGTGGGAGAGCTTGAAGAACCCTCTCTTAGGAATAGGATAGTTATAAATAAAATGGAATGTTTCACATACAAATGTTTTGTCTTTTCTCATAACATGATGTTTTCCCAATTGAATAAATATGCAGATGCATCTTTTTTGTTACTTGTTTTATTTTTTTGAGACAAGGCCTTGAATTTCTGATCTTCCTGCTTCGGCCTCTCCAATTCTGGAATTATAGACATATACCAAGATGCCAGACCACCATCTAGAATAAATTTAAACTGTTGTACCTCAGAAAGTGGCCCACACTACCCCATCTGACACTGAGTCCATTTTAAGGTTGTTCTCCATGCCTCTGGAGCAAGCCCACTTGCCCAATAGTCGAGCTGTAATGCTTGCTTACTCAGTCTTTCCATGTTTGGGTGACAGCTTTGTTCTTTCTGTCTAGAATCTCTCCACATGTTTACTTCAGTGGAACAAAAACAAAGTGCTAATTCTTGTTGCTTTTGCTAAAGCCAGCCCCGAAAGCACCACAGCTTCAAGAAGTCTTGCTTATTCAAAACATGCAAGCTTTTGTTTGGTTTTCTTTTGCTTGTTTTCTTGAGACAGGGTCTCATACTGTTATGTAGGTCAGGCTAGCTTTAAACTCAAAGTGATCCCCTTGCCTTAACCTCTGAGTGGCAGGGAATTTTTTTTTTTTTTTAATAAAACCATTGTGTTGGCTTGAGAACTGTTGGATGCCTTTCAGTGCTGCCCCTTATAGTCTTACTTTAAGGAACATATACGCATACAAGTAAAAGTTAATTTTATTAAGGTAAAATATTATTGCTTATCCCTTCTCCATATGAAATACTGCATACAACAATCAAGTGTGGCTGGTCTTTTAAAAATATCAGTACATACAAGGAGTCATCAAAACTTTTATTTGAGATAGGGTCTCACTATGTAAGTTAGTTCTTGAATTCATCGTTCTCCTTCCTCGGCCTTTCCAGTGCTGGGAATATAGGTGTGTGACGTCATGATTGGCTTGAACTTCTTGAGGAAACCAAAATGGAGAAGAAATGTAAACAATCAGTTACATAGTGACATCAGCAGAATTAAGTCTTAGTAATAGATGAATTGGTTATAACTGGTATCCAGTGGGTTATGGCACTAATTTATAGCCAGTGCAAAATATGAGCGTTTCTTTCATTTTGTCATGGCCAGATTTCTCTTCTGATATAACTGAGGTTCTAGTGATCTCTCACGTAAGAGTCATGGTGAAATTCAGGAAAACTGAGGGCCAGTCTAAGAATTCTCCAGACTGGGGCAGTGAGTTTGAGAAAAGAAGAAAAGATGTGTATACACAGATTCTTGGTGAAACAAGAAGAAAACAAAGACATAAGAGCAGAATGCACGACAGACACTCCCTCCATCTTGGGTCCATCTAGGGAAGCTCTTTAAGCCTGACAGGATGTTGTTAGGTGGCCCTTCGGTTTTGCTGAGCACCTGCGTGTCTACAATACTGGAGAGCACTTCTCAGTGTCAGAGCAAAGAAGACAAAGTCTTGACCCCAGGTTACATTCGGGGGAAAGGAGCGCCATGAAATGCCTAGAACCCCAAAGAGCATGGAAGGCTGTGGCCAGTGGGTGGCCAACCCTGATGATGGCAGCTCTCCTTCCAGAAAATTTACAAAATGATTGGCTCAGGAAAATTTCGCATGTTAATATTTCCTGAACTCTTGGAAAATCCTCCCCTTTCTCTCTTTTTTTTAAAAGCAGCTATGTTCCAGAGGTGTTAGGTGTTTATTTCCTGACTGGAGATGTAGCTCAGTTGGTAGATTGCTTGCTTAGCATAAACAAGGCTCTGAGTTCAGTTCCCAATGCTTCATAAAAAACCCCAGCACTCGGGAGGGGGAGTCATAGAGATCCCAGATTCAAGGTCACCTTTACCCAGTGCTGAGTTTCAGACCAGCTGGATTACAGGATACAAAGAAACATGAATTCCCTTCTCCTTACTCTCTTATGTCCCCTTATCTTCTCTCCTTAGAGATGTGTATTTGTTCTTTGGATTGTCACTCATATGCCTTGATATTACTTCTCATTTGAATCAGATCACCTACCCTATGGGAAGTTTATTATAAATTAAATATAAGGTTTTATATAAGTCAATTGACACAAAAATAAATGTCCCTATAGTTTAAAAGAGTACATAGGTGCTGGGGAGATGGGTTTATCATTAAGAGCACTTGCTGTTCTTGTAGCAGGCCATTGTTCTGTTCCCTGAATCAACTACAAGTAACTAGAGTACCAGGGGGAATCTGACATCTATTTCTATCCTATTTGGGCATCCGATAACACATAGCAGAGAGAGAGGAGAGAGAGAGAGAGAGAGAGAGAGAGAGAGAGAGATCAATTACTTTGGCTGGGTTCATGCTAATTTTTATTCTCACACTAGGGGGCACTGTGTAGTTATTAAGGCCCTTAGTGTGTTTGCTGTTTTATACTAACGTTGAATTCGAAACTCCTTTATGTCAGTATTTTACCTTCTGTGATAACAGTAGGATATGAAAAAGATGTGTGTTTTTTCTTCTATAACAGAAAAACAAAACAAACCAGAATTAAAACAGTGCCTCTTATAGGTTAGGAGAAATGTACATTTGTGAGAGTATGGATTTCTTTTGGCTTTTTTTTTTTTGGTTATAAATTCACATTAGTTGATACAGCCAATATACAAACCACAGTTGTAGCAACCAGAGGAAAAAACAGGATATGACCCCCTTTGTAAGATGCTCATAATATCCCCAAGGAGGCTGGTTAAAATTCCATCCCTCTGCAGCTTAGTCAGAACCCGCTCTTCCGCTCCTGTTTTGGAATGGTTATAGCCGAGGCTGAAAAGTTACAGAACAACAGCTTCGTGGCTAGATGTCACATGTTTCTTCACAGAACAAGTTCTCCAGGATCGGCCTTGTGACCTGCCTCAGCCCTCGGCCGCAGTCTTGCTCGCGACCAATCTCTGTTGGGGCTCAGGAGGAATTCAGGTTCCAAGGCCTTCTACTGTCCAGCTTTGTCATAGAAGTCAGCCACAAGGATTTGTCCGGATCACGATATACCATAGAAAATGTCAACTATGAATTAGGGAGATCTGACTTCTCTCATAGACAAATTTAACCCAGCACTGAAACTGCTTTCAAGGTTAGTTAAGCTATACCTCAAAATATTCTTAAACTTATTTTTATACACACTTCATACAATAATGTTACTTAATATTTTAGAAATGATGTGTCCTCATTAATTTTCATTTATATTTATTAAAAACACATATTGTTTATAGGGCTGCTGCTTATTTGTGATCCTTGACCCAAGATCCATCCACTCTGCCCTGAAGACCAGATTTACCAGGGCTTACACCTGACTGCAGTTTGCTAATACTGGGGCTGTCTTGGGCAAAGCACTTGATTCTCCCAGCTTCCTACTAATGAGAATAATAATACCTTCATCATGGTCACTTTACACAGATTAAATGCACGAAAGTGACAAAGTTGGCAAAGTATCTAATGGACTGTTCTGTGCTCCCATTGCATCTAAGTTCATATCAGCGACACACAAGAGCCGCAATAAAAGTTGTGTCGTTAAGTGCTCTAAGATCACCCTTGAGTGTGTATTTACTATTCAGAATGAAAAATAAATTCAAATGATTTTCAATAAATGTTGCATGCTAGAAATGTTTTTTTAAACTTAAAAAAAAAAAAAAGTAGTGTTGGGATTTGAACTTAGGACCACGTGCGTGCTCAGTATGTACTCTGCCACTGACTTGGATCCCAGGCTCCCAGAAGAGCATTTTGATTTGTTTTGTGAATGGTTTGAACAAAAGGAATAAACCAAATAACAGAAGTATGACCTATATTTTCTTAGTGCTTCCAATGCATGCTTGGAAAAGGTTGCTTAACAGGTTAGTTTGTGAAGTCCAGTCAGTTTCGAGGACTGTAGGGAGGTTCCTCAGAAGTATAGAGATATTGCTGTAACACAGCAATACTAATTCTGAGCCTATTGCCAAAGGATTTGATATCAGTTTGTTGAAGAGATGCTTGATCATCCAAATTAATTATAACACCACTCATAGCAGCCCAGCCATGGGTCCAACCCAAGTGTCATTATGGTTTATATAACAGGGTACTATTTTGCCTTCAAAGAGCAGAGAATTCTTTATTCAGCCACAAAGAAGAGAGAAATTATGTCATTTGTTAGAAAATGGATGAAACTGGAGATCAACATATTAAGCAAAGTTGAAGCCAAACCCAGAGAGGCAAATATTGCTTTTTTTTCTCTTATTTTTGGAACACACACACACACACACACACACACACACACACACACTATTACTTGTTTCTTTTGTGTGAGGGGGTGTTCATATGTCATAGTATTCACATGGGTGGTCAGAGGACAACTTGTGGTATTAAACGCTCTCCTTCCACTGTGTAGATCCTTGGGATAGAATCCAGGTGGCCAGGCTAGGCAGCGAGCGCCTCCGCCTGCTGAACCATCTCACAGACCTGGATCCTAGACGTTATGTAGTGTTTATAGTCTCACTGCACTCCCTGTTCATTCTCTTTGCTTTGTGCTTTCACTTGAAGATGTAAGATCTCTGTTTCCTGCTCCTACTGCCATGTTTTCCCACCGTGATGGGCTCTGTTTATCCCACCCTCACTCGGCCCTGGTGTCTCTGGCTTGGATTACTGACTCACTAGCCTACAGGTTGACTTAACAGTTGTAACTTAACACTGTCAGGGGTGGTTTCTTCTGAGTGTGGGCTGCTGTTCTCTTCCTAATAAATACAGAAGCTAATTTTTTTTCCATGCTAAGCAGACAAAGATCCCCTTTGAGACGTGTAGTCTGAACACCAAACACAGGGCCCATTATCTCTGAAACAGTAAGGGCCACATTCAGTCTTTAGAAATGGCCAGGGATCCACTCACATTCAGAAGCATAGAATTTTCATGCATCCACAAAGTGATGCCAAACTGAGCTTTGACCGGTGACTTGTGCACCTTATACTGTGATGCATTCGGGGTTGCACACGGATGGCCGTGCACTGCGCAGAAGCCCACTTCAGACTGCCCGCCCTGAATTCAGTATTGTTTACAAATGAACAAAACCCAAGGACTTCAAATGAAAACAGAAGGGATTCCCAGACATATTGAATGTTGTGTGTGCTTGTGAAGAAATAAGATTATACTTCTTATACATTCTGAATATACTGTTGCATTCAAAATCAGAGATTAAAACAAACAGACAGAACAGAACAGAACAAAACAAAACAAAACAAATTTGGTGATTCCAAAATTGGGAATTGGTTTATGTACAAGGAGATGTGAAGCTGAAGATCGGAGCTTCTGTACAAGTGGCAGATATGAGGTTAGGGTCCCCCAGACAGACAGATAAAGGAGTAAGCTGATCTCTTAGAGGGGCAATATCCAAGCAAGCGTACAATTTTAGGTAAATTTGTAGCTTCTGCTTATCACACAGAGGAATGGTAGAGATCACCTAGAGGGGAAGGTATCCAAGGTCCAGGCAAGAGACTGGGCTCTGAAGATCTGGTCATGGGCAAGATCTCCCCAGGGTTTTCAAACCTGCAGATAGTTTAAGTCATGTGCAGGCGGTAGCGTGGCTTTTGTGACTGAGCACAGGTTTCTGAAGAGCCAGAAGGAGGCTCCTGAAGCAAAGGCAGAGAAGGCTGAAGCTGGCTATGGTGGGTACCAAAAAGTAGCAGCAAAGTATTACTAGGATCCAGGTCCAGAAAAATTTTCTCCCTCCCTCCCTCCCTCCCTCCCTCTCCATCAGGCTAGGGATACACTACAAGGCTCAAGTGATCCTCTTCCCTCAGTCTCCAGCCGGTCCAGGACTCCGGAAGCTCTCACTGCATCTGGCTCCATTTTCTTTTGCAAAGAACTGCTGGACCCCGATCCAGATCAGATACGCGCTCACCAGGGAACCTAGGAAACCGTTCTTACCTTAAACACATCAGGGCACACTTCGGTCTTGGGGGTCCTTTAGGACTTAGCTCTTCCACCAAGGTCGCTGTGTGCACACTGGGTTTTTGGTAGAGTAGGAAGAACACAATTTTGTAGCTGAGGGATTTGACTGTTTCCTGTCTGTCCGGTCTAGACACTCTGCTCTTCAAGGCAGTGCAGTGCCGACCTCCTCAGCACAGAATCCCACGGGCACTCCCAGTTTCTACAAGACACAGGGAGGCTTGGGTGGGGTCAGGCATTTACTATGTTTGCTTCCTGCCCTTTGGTCACGGTCATCGGTCATCGCAGCCTGGAGTTGCTTCCCAAGACTCCTTTAGCTCAGCGCTGATCGCTAAGGTTCATAGCCCTAGCCATTGTGATCACTGACAACGTGGCTAACCTGAGACTTTCTAACTTTAAGGTGCACACAGGATTTCAACGACTACAGGAAGAAGTGAACTCTCATGAATACTTTTTATGTTGATCACACATTGAAATGATGGTATTTGAATCTACTAGATTATGGTTAACATTAATGTTGCCTGGTTTTATTTTTACCTTTTAAATATTAATATTTTTGGTTATCTTATGAAGTTATTTATTTTCTGAGAGATGATTGCCATGAGAGAGGCATCTCTAGGTGGGTTATCCTGTATGAAAAAGTCAAGCAGAGCAAGCCAGTAAGCAGGTTTCTCCACAGCCTCTGCATTAGTTTCTGCCTCCAAGTTCCTGTCTCCTGACCTGACTTCCGTTCATGATGGATTGACCATGGAAGTCAAATAAACCCTTTTCTCCTCCAATTGCTTTCAGTCAGCGTTTTATCACAGCAACAGAGAAGCAAACTGGAGCAGCCTCTTCATACAAGTCCCTGGTTTCATTCTGCCTGTGTTTCTGCATATGCCCTCCTCTGCTCAGTTTCCTTCTTCCCTGTGCTTCAGCGGTTCTCAACCTTCCTAATGCTATGACCCCTTACGTTCCTCGTGTTGTGGTGGTCCCCATCCATAAGGTTATTTTCATTGCTACTTCCTAACCGTCAGTTTGCTACTGTTGCCAATTTTAAAGTGATATCCGGTATATAAAAGGTCTTAGGTGACCTCTGAGAAAGGTTCTATCTCACTCCCAGGGGTCACAACCCACAGGTCACAACCCTCTGCTCTAGTTGGTCTGTGCGTGTGTGTGTTTGTGTATGTGCTTGTATGTGCGTGTATGTTTGTATGTGTGTGTTTGTATGTATGTGTTTGTATGTGTTTGCATGTATGTGTTTGTATGTGTATGCTTGTATGTGTGTGTGTTTGTATGTGTGTGTTTGTATGTATGTGTTTGTATGTATGTGTTTGTATGTGTATGTTTGTATGTGTGTGTTTGTATGTGTGTATATGCACATGTATGCAAGAGTATGGAGACCAGAGGTCAATGTCTGTTGTTTTCCTAACCCATTCTCTACCTTAGTTTCTGACTAGGGATCTTACAGAACATGGAGCTTGCTAATTCATCTAGACTGGTCTGGTGGTTTGAATGTACTTGGCCAGAGGAATTGACATGATTAGGATGTATGGCCTTGTTAGAGGAAGTGTGTCACTGGGGGGGTGGGCTTTGAGGTCTGCTAGTGTTCAAGTTCCACTCAGTGTAGAGACCCCCTCCTCCTGGGTGCCTGCCGAAGACTGTCTCCTTCTGGCTGCTTTTGGACCAAGATATAGAACTCTCAGCTCCTTCTCCAGCACCATGTCTGCCTGCGTGCTGCCATGCTTCCCACCATGATAATAATGGACTGAACTCTAAAACTGTAAGTCAGCCCCATTTAAATGTTTGCCTTTATAAGACTTGCCTTGGTCATGTGTCTCTTCACAGCAATAAAATCCAGACTAAGACAACTGGCTGGCCAAGAAGCCCCAAGGTCCTTCTTTTTCTACCTCCCCATGACTGGGGTTACAGGTGGCTGCCACAACACCAGGGTTCCTTTCTGCTTAATCCCTGTCATAGTTAGGTTTCTATGGCTGACATGAAATGCCATGACCAGAAAGCAAGTTGGGAATTAAGTTTACACTTCTACATCACTGTTCACCATCAAAGGAAGTCAGGACAGGGGCTGGAGACAGCTGATATCAGCAGAGGCCATGGAGGGGCACCTGCTTACTGGCTTCCTTCACACGGGCTGCACAGCCTGCTTCCTAATAGAACTCAGGACAGGCGGCCCAGGGATGGAAACTATCCATACTGGGCTGGGCCCTCCCCCTCTGATCACTAACAGGTGGGTCTCACAGAGGCATTTCCTTAACGGAGGCTCTTTCCTCTCTAATGACTCTAGCTTCTGTCACGTTGACAAAAAAACAAAACAAAACAACAAAACAAAACAAACAAACAACAAAAACCAGCCAGCATCACCCCCCCAAACAGAAACAAAAACAAAAAACATGTATTCCATTTCCTATTTTTGCTTTAAAAACTGTGGTTAATAGAACACTCAAACATATATGTTGCTCACAAGATATTTCTTTAAAACAGTTTTTCCATGTTAAAACATTCATTGTGTGTGAGGAGCCCATGTGTCATAAGCCATGAGTGAAGGTTAGAGGTCAGCTTTGGGGACTGGAATCTTTTTCCATTTTTTTTATAATGTGATATCCGGTATGTAAAAGGTCTTAGGTGACCTCTGAGAAAGGTTCTATCTCACTCTCAAAGGGGTCACAACCCACAGGTCACAACCCTCTGCTCTAGTTGGTCTGTGCGTGTGTGTGTTTGTGTGTGTGCTTGTATGTGCGTGTATGTTTGTATGTGTGTGTTTGCATGTATGTGTTTGTATGTGTTTGCATGTATGTGTTTGTATGTGTATGTTTGTATGTGTGTGTGTGGTCCATGATGCAGGTCCTGGGGTTCAAGTTGCCAGGTTGTCAGGCTTAGCAGCCAGCACACTTACCGATCCGCATATTATATTTCTATTTGACAACCACCCCCCTCCCCAGGTTTTAAAATGAGCTGCTGCTGATAAATTCCTCATTTTCATTATGTATGTAATTATTTTTATTTTGTGTGCTTGATCTTGATTCCAGGGTCTCATGCTTACTATGTTTACTTGTGCTCTCCCACTGAGCTCCACACACCCCCTCTGCTGGCCTCTGTAAGGACCAGGCAGGCTTACAGTGCACTTCCACGTACATGCATGCAAAATACTCATACACATAAGACAAAAATAGACAAATCTTTGTAAAAAAAAAATCCTGTATATAGCAGCCTTATGTTTATGCTTACCTATGTATGCTTACCTGTTTGACTGATTGATTATTTATTAATTTATTTATTGTTTTACACAGGGTCTCATACCTGGACCTTGCTGGTCTCAAACTCACTTTGTAGTCTGGTTGGCCTCTAACTTAGAATCTTTCTAATGCAGCCTCCCAGCACTAGGCTCCCGGGCACATGCTACAGCTTACGCCTCAGGCTGCTTCGAGTCGAGTTTTAAAATTATACTCATAGTGAGTCTAGTAGTCACTTTCCATGGCATGTTGTCTGACCTTCGGGATCTTGTTCTCTTATCAGCTGCCTTAGTGTTAGAATGTAGTTCAGGGTATTTCGATGATGATTATGTCAGGGGTATCCTTGGCTGTCAGTCAGGGCTATCCTTGGCTGTCAGTCAGAATATTGCTGACTGACATCCTGTTCCCTAAACCCAACCATCTCCCCATCCCTTCGTATCTGCCCTCCCTCCTTGCAACCTCATTCCTATTTCAGGGTATTTCATTACACTGTGAAACCCAAAATTGGGTTATTTACTGAAACAACAACAAAATGAAAACAAAAACAAAACCCAGTTTCCTCAGTTTCTGTTGTTACAACTCCCTTTTCTGATTTTGTTAATTCGGATACTGTCTCTGTGCCCTCTATTTAGTCTGGCTAACAGTTTATCTATCTTGTTGACTTTCTCAAAGAACCAGCTCCTGGTTTTGTGGGTTCTTGATATAGTTCTTTTTGTTTCTACCTGGTTTATTTCAGCCCTGAGTTTGATATTTCCTGCCATCTACTCCTCTTGGGTGAATTTGTTTCTTTTTGTTCTAGAACTTTCAGGTGTGCTGTTAAGCTGGTAGTGTATGCTCTCTTCAGTTTCTTTTTGGAGGCACTCAGAGCTATGAGTTTTCCTCTTAGTACTGCTTTCATTGTATCCTATAAGTTTGGATATGTTGTGCCTTCATTTTCATTAAATTCTAAAAAGTCTTTAATTTCTTTATTTCTTCATTGACCAAGTTATCATTGAGTAAGGCATTGTTCAGCTTCCATGTATGTGTTGATTTTCTGTTGTTTCTGTTGCTATCGAAGACCAACTTTAGTCCATGGTGATCTGATAGGATGCACGGAATTATTTCAGTCTTCTTGTATCTGTTGAGACCTGTTTTGTGACCAAATATATGGTCAGTTTTGGAGAAGGTACCATGAGGTGCTGAGAAGAAGGTATATTCTTTTGTTTTAGCATGAAATGTTCTATAGATATCTATTAAATCCGTTTGATCCATAACTTCTGTTAGTTTCAATGTGTCTCTATTTAATTTCTGTTTCCATGGTCTGTCCATTACTGAGTGTGGGGTGTTAAAGTCTCCCACTATTATTGTGTGAGGTACAATGTGTGGTTTGGCCTTCAGTAAAATTTCTTTTGTGAATATGGGTGCCCTTGCATTAAGAGCATAGATGTTCAGAATTGAGAGTACTTCTTGGTAGATTTTTCCTTTGATGAGTATGAAGTGTCCTTCCTTATCCTTTTTGATAACTTTTGGTTGAAAGTTGCTTTTATTTGATAGTAGAATGGCTAATCCAGCTTGTTTCTTGGGACCATTTNCTTGGAAAATTGTTTTCCATCCCTTTACTCTGAGGTAGTGTCTGTCTTTGACACTGAGGTGCATTTCCTGTATTCAGCAAAATGCTGAATTGTTGCTTCCTGTTATTTTTGATGTTATTTTTATGTTTGTGTGGTTATCTTCTTTTGGGTTTGTTGAAAGAAGATTACTTTCTTGCTTTTTCTAGGGTATAGTTTCCCTCCTTGTGTTGGTATTTTCCATCTATTATCCTTTGTAGGGCTGGATTTGTGGAGAGATATTGTGTAAGTTTGTTTTTGTCATGGAATATCTTGGTTTCTCCATCTATAATAATTGAGAGTTTTGCTGGATATAGTAGCCTGGGCTGGCATTTGTGTTCCCTTAGGATCTGTATGACATCAGCCCAGGATCTTCTGGCTTTTGTAGTTTCTGGTGAGAAGTCTGGTGTAATTCTGATAGGTCTGCCTTTATATGTTACTTGACCTTCCCCTTACTGCTTTTAATAATCTTTCTTTGTTTTGTGCATTTGGTGTTTTGACTATCATGTGACAGGAGGAACTTCTTTTCTGATCCAGTCTATTTGGAGTTCTGTAGGCCTCTTGTATGTTCATGGGCATCTCTTTCTTTAGGTTAGGGAAGTTTTCTATAATTTTGTTGGAGATATTTACTGACCCTTTAAGTTGGAAATCTTCACTCTCTTCTATACCTATTATCCTTAGGTTTGATCTTCTCATTGTGTTCTGGATTTCCTGGATGTTTTCGGTTAGGAGCTTTTTGCTTTTTGTGTTTTCTTTGACTATTGTATCAATGTTCTCTATAATATCTTCTGCACCTGAGATTCTCTCTTCTATCTCTTGTATTCTGTTGGTGATGCTTGCATCTATGGCTCCTGATCTCTTTCCTAGGTTTTCTAATTCCAGGGTTGTCTCCCTTTGTGATTTCTTTATTGTTTCTGTTTACATTTTTAGATTCTGGATGGTTTTGTTCATTTTCTTCGCCTGTTTAGTTGTGTTTTCTTATAATTCTTTAAGGGATTTTTGTATTCCCTCTTTAAGGGTTTCAAGCTGTTTCCCTGTGTTCTGTTTTTCCTTAAGGGAGTTATTTATGTCCTTTTTAAAGTCCCCTATCATCATCGTGAGATGTGCTTTTAAATCAGTCTTGCTTTTCTGGTGTGTTGGGGTATCCAGGGCTTGCTGTGGTGGGAGAACTGGGTTCTGATGATGCCAAGTAACCTTGGTTTCTGTTGCTTGCGTGCTTGCTCTTGCCTCTTGCCATCTGGTTATCTCTGGTGCTAGCTGGTCCTGCTGTCTCTGACTGTGACTTGTCCCTCCTACAATCCTGTGTGTCAGAATTCCTGGGAGACCAGTTTTCTCTGGGAGGAATTTGGGTATGGAGAGCTGTGGCATGGTCAGCTCCCAGGTGCAGAGGGAAACTGGAAGGATCCTGTCTCTGGCTGTTCCTTGGTTCCTGTGTCCTGATGGCTCAGGGCAGGTCCCTCTTGGGCCAGGAATTTGAGCAGAAGTGGTGGTCTTACCTGTGCTCACAGGTGAGTCAGCACTCCTGGGAGACCTGCTCTCTCCCAGTGGGATTTGGGTTTGGAGAACTGTGGCACAGGACCAGCTCCAGGCACATTCGGAAATCCTCTTCCAGTGGTTTTCCCAGAGTAGCCAGTTTCCAGTCATTCAAGACTTCTTCAACTTTTGAAATAAACCTTTCCCACTCTGAGGCTGTGATCACTTTGGACTCTGGGCTAACTGTCTACCACCATCTTGCGGAGCGAGCATCAGCCTGTTTGGGTTTCTTCAGGCATCTTATTGTCAAGATATTCATCTTCTAAATACAGTCTCTGAATAACATTGTCGCTTGTGCAGGGCAAATTCTGTCAGTGGGTTTGGAGGACAAACAACCTGCTCAACTGATCTAAAAATTTGAATTTAGCTTCTTCTTATGCTAGCCTTATATAGACTCCATGTTAAAAATGCTCCTTCCAGACCTCAGTGTGGGAGGAAGAGTAATACAGGCACTGCGTTGGCTTGCCCGGCGTGTGGATTCAGTTTCAGCTTCCACGGTTTCAAGTGTCCCAGATGGGAGATACTATCTTCTGGGAGGCACTCTGGGGTGAGTATGACTTCCCCTGGTTTTTTGCTGACTTACTTTTGAGGACTGTGGTGTTTCTTCCCACTCCAGATGAGTCCCGAGAATCTGGAGAATGGACAGCGTTTCGGAACCCTGTAGGCTCAGCACTGAGTTGGGATCAGAGGAAAGGGCATTTTCACATCCTTTTAGTTTGTCAACCTCAGTGGTAAACAACCAGGTGTATAAAATCTGCTTTTTCCTTCAGCAAAAAGCGTTGCATATTTCAGGTTATGGTTTAGAGATACCCTCTCTGGTAGCAGGCTGTGGTACAGGGAGTCCTTTTTGCTTTGCCTCGTTTGTGTTTCATAATGATGGGGATATAAGGTTGATTTTTTTTAAACCAAGTTGTTGTAATTTATTTGTGTCATCTACATATCTAAAAAAAATCAAAGCAAGGTATAATTCTAATCTAATTCAAAATTTAAAAGAAGCATATTCACAAACACTTTTTTACTTTTTTTTTTTTTTTTTTTTTTTTTTTTTTTAATGTGGAAAGCGCTTTAATGCATGCTTTGAAACAAGCATCTCCTAGGGCCTCCTGAAACTTCCTTCTTGTCCAATGTTTCCCTCCTCATAGTAACTGCTGTCTCTTTTCTTCCTTTCCAACCCATCTGCCTGAAGTTCCGCATCTTTCTTGTGTTTCTGCAGATTTTGACCAGCGCATTCTATTCAAGCATCATTCAAGGAGAAGCCAGATGAGGACCTGGAAGTCCAATGAAACTCTGCTTGGCATTGTGACGATCGTCCCCATGGGGCTTCCTTTGTAATGACCCTCTCTAGCAAGGCATTTGTCATGTGCTCTCTTATGGAAGAGAGCAATGGACTAGAGAGTACACTGAGCTAGGACTCAGAAGACTTCTGCCCCTAGAAGGTGGTGTGGCTTTCGTAGACATACTCAATTATGTGTTCTGCTTTCTGGTTCTACAATGAGACTCCTTGATAAGGCTGCAGGAAAGTCAAATACTTATGACATGTGACTTGAAAGTACTTCAGGAGCAAGGAACCACTTGAACACTGCCTTTGAGCATGAAAATGTGATAGCAGAAGTGGGGCTCTGAGAATTATCTATCCCCATCCTTAACAGCAGGGAGATTAAAACTCAGAAAGCTGCTTAGCTCAGACAAGACTTCTCAGGCCAGTAGAGCCTCAGTCAGAATAGTGTTGCTCTTCCCAGTATCATTGCAGTCTAGAGAGAGAATGAGTTTTCAGTCATTTGAGAATCAACTAAATATAAATTACTGATCATGCAGCCTTCAGTGTTGGAAGTGATCCTAGCAGAGCAAATGTGCGGTGGAAGAACAGAGGCTGACACACTGTGGGTGGGGGACACAGGGAAAGCCTGGAGGCAGGGGTTGATGTTGAGAAGAGAATTCTATAGTTAAGGACTATGGAGTGTCTTTATTGTGTGGCACCCTACCTATCCTGCAACGTGGCACCGAGATGTGCTATGTTCTGAGCACTCTTTTGTTTGAATGATTACCGATGGGTTATCCCCCTCACTTCACTCCTTGCTTTCCAGTCTTCGTTACGGCTCAACACCAGCTGTGGATATCTGTTAGGCACTCATTTACTGGAATGAGAAAATTTCCCCTGCCCACGAATCATGAGACTCTTTTTGTCACTGAAGTTTTATTTCCACGAAGCCAGTGATTATGCAATTGGCAAGTCGTTTGGGTCACGATGCCCAGGGTCTCACAATCTGCCCATATCCACTGCTGCCCTCTTGGACTCTGTGTACCTGGGCGAATATAATTCAGATGTGGCAGAAGCCAAGGGTTCTTTTCTGAAACTAGGTGATGTCCTGTGAGACCTGACCACCAGATGGTGATTGGTGAGGACCAGGCACTCTCCAGCTCACAGGCTGTGACTGTGCATCCGGAAGGACGCTTGCTTTACTCGAATGGCTTTGCTCTTGTTTTGCCTGTTCAAATGTTGCATGATATATGCTCTGAGGACTTTCTTCATTATCAAGTTTACTATTTTTCTTACGCAATTTTCCCCCCATGGAAAGTTTCATTACCTCTTTTTTTTTTTTTTTTTTCTTCTGAAATGACAGTCTCCATCTGTTCTTGTTGGCAAGAACAAGAACCAATTCCAGTATCCAGTTAAAAATTTGCAGGCTGATATTCAATAACATGTCATCAAGCATGTCTTATGACTGTCCACTATTTATATAGGGAGTTAAAAAGCTCAAGGTCTTCTGACAGTCTTTCTGTACTTTCTAGAGTACATTCCAAGCTTCCTTTGAATAACAGTTCTTATTGTGAGGGATGATTCATTAAAGAATTCTGCTTAATGGGCTAGAGGGATAAACTCAGGTTCCTAACGAGTACAGTGGGTGACCATATTGGCACACTGCTGCAGTTAAAGGACACAGTGCTAACATGCATTCCTGGATTCATGGGCTAACTTATATCCTTATACAAGTTTGGTTTGCTCTCTGTCTGTCTCCGTCTGTCTGAGACAGGATCTCATGTAGCCCAAGGTGGCTTTGAAATGCTGATTCTCTAACCTAGGGCTATTGGCACATCCCACCATACCAAGCTTCCATATTTCCTCCCCCTCACCTTTCCCTTCCTCCTCTTCCTCGTCTTTCTCCTCCTCTCCTTCTTTGGACAGAGTCTCACTGTGTGGTTTAGGCCGGCCTCAGTTTTAGAATCCTTCTGCCTCTTCCTTCTAGGTGCTGGGATTATGGGGTTGTGCCATCATACCTGGCTCGGTTTTGAAATTCTCATGTCTTAAAAGAATATTCTGTCTCTTTATGTGCTGAACTTTGGAACTTTAACACAGTCTGAATTCATCTGCTCGAGGCCAGAGGCACAACTCACCACAATTAATTTCATTTGAAGTGAAGCAGATTCTGGAAAGGAACTTCTCAGTGATCGCATGGTTGGATTTTTCCTGAAAGTAAAATCACCACATATACAAAATCCAGCAACAGAGACAGTAGTGAATTAATAGGTTTATGATGTGCAGATTTTCGCAGGCTACTTACATTTGTTACTTCTCTTTTGGTCTTTTTAGTTCTTTACTGGTTTCACACGGCCGTTGAGCTGTCTCAGCAGTATCTCAGTCACAGGGCTGTTGGGTTGCAGGCTTTTGGTGGGAGTATGGCCCTAGCTCACCAGCTACCTGGAGGAAACCTGAGTGGCTGAACTATCTGGGCTTCTGCAGTGACTCAGTGTGGCAATGTCAGTCCCAGTGGTAGGAGAGAGTGAAGCCATCTGGTAGACATCTACTTCTAAGAGACACTTGATAGGCATAGTAGCACATGCCCATAACCTCAGAACTTGAGATGCTCCGTGGATGGAGAAGCGGGAGGCCAACCTGGGTCACATGGTGATGCTGAGACTACTAGACTACTGACAGAGATGCTACTTCTCCTCCAGGCACTATGACTGCTACTCCTTGGAAACAGACACTGCATTGCAGTAGTCCTACAGGATCCGCTTACGGCACAGAAAGAAAAAGACCACCTTCCAGTTATGCAAAATGCTCATGCCTTCATCATCACATATGAGTTAGAATGTAGGAAAGTCCCCTAAAGGGGCAAACTATTAATATGTAGACAGCAAACTATGCGATGATGGGTAAATGCTACAGACTTTAGCCAGCTGTTTCTCTCCATTGGGAGGAGTAGCGTATGCTAACAAATGCCAGCCAGCAGCCTTGCTATGCGCAGAGGCCAGAGGTCTAAGCCACAATCTTCCTTTGTTGTATTTGGTTCTGTTCTGTGTCTCTAGGATATCCAGCCTCTGCGTCCTGGCCCTCCAGGAAGTGTCAGACCTGGGCTCCCTCTTTGGTATGGGTCTCAAGCTGGACCAGTCATTGGTTGGCTACTCCCACAATGTTTTCTCCACCTTTACAGCAGTACTTCTTGCAGGCAGGGTAAATTGAAGGTTTTGTGGCTGAGTTGGTGTTCCAATCCCTCCAGTGGAACTTGTCTGGCTACAGGAGATGGCTGCTTCAGGCTCCATATCCCCATTGCTAAGAGGGGTACCCTCATAGGTTTCTGGGAATTTCCATTGCACAAGCTTCTACCTCTCCTGAAATGGCTTCAAGACATCTCTCCCAATACTCTCTCCTTCCATTCCCTCCTATTTGTTTCCTCCTGTTCCCATCCCCACTCATCCCCTGTCCACCCAGAGAATCTATTCTATTTCCCCTTCCCAGGGAGAGTCATGCATCCCCTCTTGAGCTGACCTTGTTATTTAGCCTCTCTGGGTCTCTGGACTGTCCAGATTATCCTTTACTTTACACCAACATCCACTTATAAGTGAGTACATAACATGTTTGTCTTTCTGGGTCTGGGCTACCTCACACAGAATGATATTTTTTCTAGTTCCATCCATTTGCCTGCAAACTTCACGATGTTATTTTTTTTAAAAAAAAAAAACAGCTGCATAATGCTCTATTGTGTAAATATACCACATTTTCTTTACCCATTCTTTTGTTGAGGAACATCTAGGTTGTTTTCAGTTTCTGGCTATTATGAATAAAGCTGTTATGAATAACTGAGCAAGTGGTGGTGGTACACCTTGTGGTAGGGTGGAACAACCTTTGGGTATATGCCCAGAAGTCGTATAGCTGGGTCTTGACATAAATAGATTCCCAAATTTCTGAGAAATTTCCATTTTGATTTCCAAATGGCTGTACAAGTTTGCACTCCCATCTGCAGTGGAGGAGAGTTCCCCTTGCTCCACATCCTTGCCAGCATGTGCAATCGCTCGAGGTTTTGGTCTAAGCCATTCTGATGAGTGTTAGATGGAGTCTCAGAGTCATTTTGGTTTGCATTTTCCTGATGGCTAAGGATATTAGACATTTCTTTAAGTGTTTCTTGGCCATTTGAGTTTCCTCTGTTGAGGATTCTCTGTTTAGATCTATACTCCATTTTTAATTGAATTATTTGGTTTGTTGATATCTAGTTTCTTAAGTTCTTTACATGTTTTGGAAACTAATCTTGGAATTAGTTTTGGAAACTAATGTTGGATATAGGGTTGGTGAAGATCTTTCCATTCTGCGGAATGCTATTTTCTTCTTCTTCTTCTTCTTCTTCTTCTTCTTCTTCTTCTTCTTCTTCTTCTTCTTCTTCTTCTTCTTCTTCTTCTTCTTC
>NC_034595.1:12588634-12644979 GCF_900095145.1 Mus pahari | reverse complement strand
ATATATATATATATATATATATATATATATATATAATCAGTTGTCCATAGGCATGTGGATTTATGTCTGGATTTTTGGTTGGATTCAATTGACCTATCTGTCTGTTGTTATGCAAATACCATTAGATTTTTATTGCTATAGCTCTGTAGTAGAGCTTGAGATCACAGATGGTGATACCTCTAGAAGTTCTTTTATTGTATAGGTTTGCTTTAGCTATCCTGGGGTTTTTTGTTTTGTTTTGTGTTTTTGTTTTTTGCTTTTCCATATGAAATTGACTATTGTTCTTTCAAGGTCTGTAAAGAATTGTATTTGAATTTTGATGGGGATTGCACTGAATCTGTAGATTGTTTTTGGTAAGATGGCCATTTTTACTATGTTAACCTTACAGATCCATGAGCATGGGAGATTTTCCCATCTTCTGATATCATCTTCAACTTCTTCAAAGAGTTAAAGTTCCTGTCCCAGAGGTCTTTCACTTCCTTGGTTAGATTTAGTCCAAGATGTTTTATATTATTATTGGTTACTGTGAAGGGTGTTATTTCCCTGATTTCTCTTTCAGCCCTCCTCCCCAATTTTTAAATTAACCTTGCATCCATCCACTTCACTGAAGGTATTTGTCAGCTGTATGAGTTCCCTGGTAGTATTTTTGGGGTCACTTATGCTATCATATCATTAGAGAATAGTGACACTTTGACTTCTTCCTTCCAATTTGTAGCCCCTTGACTTCCTTCAGTTATTTTATTGCTGTAGCTAGAACTTTAAGTACTATATTAAATAGAGATGAAGAGAGTGGTCAGCCTTGTCTTGTTCTTAATTTTAGTGGAGTTGGGTTGAGTTTCTCTCCATTTAATTTGATGTTGGCTATCAGCTTGCTGTAAATTGCCTTTAATTATGTTTAGGTATGTCCCAGAACCCGTGATCTCTCCAAGACTTTTATCACGAAGGGGTGTTGGCTTTGTCAAAGGCTTTTTTTCAGCATCTAATGAGGTAATTATATGTTTGTTTGTTTCAGTTTGTTTATGTTGTGGAGTACATTGACAGATTTTCATATGCCTGCATGTCTGGGATAAAGCCTACTTGATCATGGTGGATGGTATTTTTGATGTATTCTTGGATTTGGTTTGCAGGAATTTTATTGAGTATTTTTGCATCCATCATTTGTTCTTGAGAGAAACTGGTCTGTAATTCTCTTTCTTTGTTGAATCTTTGTGTGGTTTGGATATCAGGGCGATTGTGGCTTCATAAAATGAACTTAGCAGTGTTCCTTCTGTTTCTATTTTGTGGAATAATTTGAGAAATATTGGTGTTAGCTCTTCTTTGGAAGTCTGGTAGAATTCTGTATTAACACTGTTTGGCCATGGGCTTGTTTTGGTTGGGAGAATTTTAATGACTGCTTCTATTTCCTTAGGGGTTATAGGCATGTTTAAATTATTTATCTTATCTTGATTTAACTTTGGAAAGTTGTATCTGTCAAGAAATTGTCCATTTCTTATAGATTTTTCTAATTTTATGGAGTACAATTTTTTGAAGTATTACTTAATGATTCTTTAGATTTCCTTGGTATTTGCTGTTGTTTCCATCTTTTTCTTTCCGATTTTGTTAATTTGGATATTCTCATCTCTGTTAATTAGTTGGATAAGTGTTTGTCAATCTTGTTGTATTTCTCCAAAAACCAACTTTTTGTTTCACTGATTCTTTGTATTGTTCTCTTTGTTTGTATTTTATTGTTTTTGACCCCAAGTTTGATTATTTCTTGCCATCTACTCACCTTGGGTGGTTTTGTTCTGGAGCTTTTGGGTCTGCTATTAGTCACTAGTGTGAGATCTCTCCAACTTCTTTATGAAGGCACTTAGTGCAATGAACTCTCCTCTTAGTACAACTTTCATTTTATTCCATAAGTTTGGCTATGTTGTGTATTCATTTTCATTGAATTCTAGGAGGTCTTTAATTTCTTTTTCTTTTCTTTTCTTTTCTTTTAATTTATGTCTTGATCCAGTGGTCACTCAGTATAGAGCTATTCAATTTGCATGAGTTTGTAGGCTTTCTGTTGCTTCTGTTGTTGAAATCCAGCTTAAATTGATGATGGTCTCAGAGGATATAGGGGATTATTTCCGTTTTCTAATGTCTTTTGAGACTTGCTTTGTGATCAAGTATGTGATCAATTTTGAAGAAAGTTCTGTGATGTTCTGAGAAGAAGGTATATTTTTTTGTGTTTGGGTGAAATGTTCTGTAGCTATCTGTTAGAGCCATTGGGTTCATAACATCTGTTAGTTCCATGATTTCTCTCTCTAAGTTTTGTCTGGATAACCTATCCATTAGTGAGAGTTGAGTAATGAAGTCTCTCACTATTAATGTGTGATTTAAGCTTTAGTAATGTTTCTTTTACACATGTGAGTCCCCTTGCATTTGGGGCATAGATGTTAAGAGTTGAGATAGCCAGGCGTGGTGGCACACGCCTTTGATCCCAGCACTTGGGAGGCAGGGGCAGGCAGATTTCTGAGTTAGAGGCCAGCCTGTTCTACAAAGTGAGTTCCAGGACAGCCAGGGCTATATAGAGAAACCCTGTCTCGAAAAACAAACAAACAAACAAACAGAATTGAGATGTCATCTTGGTGTATTTTTTTTTTTTTTTTTGTGAGTAGAGAATGTCTTTTCCCATCTTTTTTGATTAATTTTGGTTGGAACTCTATTTTGTCAGATATTAGAATAGCTACCCATTGGATCCATTTGCTTGGAAAATCTTTTTCTAGCCCTTTACTCTGAGGTAACGTCTATCTTTGATGTTGAGGTATGTTTCTTGAATGTTGCAGAAGGATGAATCCTGTCTTCATATCCATTCTATTAGCCTGGTTTTTTTTGTTTGTTTTTTAATTGGGGTAATGAATCCATTGATATTGAGAGATGATTGTTAATTCCTGTTATTTTGTTGTTGTTGTTGTTGGGTGTGTGTGTGTGTGTGTGTGTGTGTCCTGTCTGGTTTGTTTTCGTTTTGTTTTGTTTTTTATTTTGCTTGTGTGAGATTATTTTTTCCTGTGTTTTCATGGATGTATTTAACCTCTTTGAGTTGGAGTTCTAGTACCTTTTGTAGGGCTGGAGTTGTATAGAGATATTGTTTAAATTTGACTTTGTCATGGAATATCTTGTTTTCTCCATAATGGTGACTGAAAGTTTTGCTAGGTATAATAGTCTGGGCTGACTTCTGTGGTCTCTTAGAGTCTGCAAAATATCTGTCCAGACCTTCTGGCTTTTCTCTGTTGAAAAGTCCAATGAAATTCTAGTAGGTCTTCCTTTATGTTACTGTGACTTTTTCCCTTGCAGCTTTTAATATTCTTTTTTTGTTGTCCATGTTTAGTGTTTTTATTATTATGTAGCAGGCAGACTTCTTTTGTGACACAATCTATTTGATGCCATGTAAGCTTCTTGTACCTTTATAGGCATGCCCTTCTTTAGGTTAGAAACATTTTCTTCTATGATTTTGTTGAAGATATTATCTGGGCCTTTAAGTTGGGAATCTTCTCCATTTCTATTTCTTCTTAGGTTTGGTCTTTTCATAGTATCTCAGGTTTTCTGGATGATTGTTTCAGGAACTTTTTAGATTTAATGTTTCTTAGGACTGATTTATCATTTTGTTTTCTATCACATCTTCTATATCTGAGATTCCCACTTTCATCTCTTGTATTCTGTTGGTGATGCTTGTATCTATAGTTCCTCCATAGCTAGGTCTCTGATCACTTACCTAGGTTTTCCATCTTCAGGATTCCCTCAGATCATGTTTTCTTTATTGCTTCTATTTCCTTTTTTTTTCAGTATTAAAATTTTTTTATTAATCATTTCATTCATTTACATCTCAAATGACATCCCACTTCCCAGTTATTCCTCCACAAGCCTGCCATCCCACAACCTCCCTCTCCTCCCTCCCCTTTGCCTCTATGAGGGTGCTCCCTCACCCACTCAGCCTCTCCTGCTCCTCTCCCACAACATCCCCCTATGCTGGGGCATCAGACCTCCCCAGGACCAAGGGCCTCCCCTCCTACTGATGTCAGACAAGGCAATTCTCTGCTTCATATGTATCTGGAGCCGTGGATCACTCCCTGTACACCTCTTGGTTTGTGCGCTAGTCCCTGGGAGTACTGGGTGGTTCGATCAGCTGATGATGTTCTTCCTATGAGGTTGCAATCCTCCTCAGCTCCTCCAGTCCTTCTGCTAGCTCCCCCACCAGGGTCCCTGAGCTCAGTCTGATGATGGTTAACTCCATATTGTTTCTATTTCATTTTTCAGGTTTTATGGTTTTACTCATTTCCTTTGTCTGTTTTTTTTTTCTTGGATTTCTTTAAGGGATTTATTCATTTCCTCTTTAAGGACCTCTATCATCATTTTCTTGTGCTTCAGCTGTGTTGATTCAAGTGTTGCTGTAGTTGGATAGCTGGGCTTTGATGATGCCATATTGCCCTGGCTCCTGTTGTTCTTACACTGGCATCTAGACATCTGGGTTTGGGATGAGTATAGGTCTAGGTGCCAATTTCTGAGTTGGTTTTTGTTGAATTGGTGTTTTCTTCTTTGGTTTCTGTTTCCTCTTTGGTGTTTTGGTCTTTGTGTTCTGTATTTCTAGCAGCCTATGTGACCTCTGCACCCCAGACACCAGAATATATCTTTTGTTTTCTTTCCATCCCTTTGAACCATGCCTCATCACCCCAATTTACCCCTTTTATGTGTTGAGTTCCCATCCTTGGGACTCCAGCATAGACCCATAGGAGAAAGGGTTATGAGTTTATGATGGAGAAAACATGAGTGGAATAAAGCATGCTACAACACACCACATATTACATCTTCCTTTAGTCCTTGCCCAGTATGTGGCCTGCTGATGTGCACTGTGTGTTCCCTTCTACAGGATGAACTTTTAGTTTTAGTTTTTTTTTTTTTAGATTCATTTATTTGATTTATATGAATACACCATAGCTGCTTCAGACACACCAAAAGGCATCAGATCCCATTACAGATGGTTGTGAGCCACCATGCGGTTGTTGGGAATTGAACTCAGGACCTCTGGAAGAGCAGTCAATGCTCTTAACCACTGAGCCATCTCTCCAGCCTGTGTTCTGTATTTTTATTCCAGTTTCCTATTTTACATGTATTGGAAAGTCTTCTAGGTTGTGCTCCAAGTAGATGACACAAAAGTCTGAAAGTGTGCCGTGTCAGAGCCACAAGAGGTCCGCTGAGGGGATTGGAGTCACATCAGGAAGAGCATTGAGCATCTTACCCAAGAGCTTGGTTTGATCTTTTTAGAGAATGTGGCCATTCTGGTTTCCAGGCAGAAGTGGGTGGTCTTATGGGTCCCTAGGGTGATGGTCGATGTGGATAAGGCTAGAAGCCAGAAATGCAAATATGAAGCCATCCCAGCAGGGGAAGGTGGTTACAGGGACTGTTCGTGAGGAGACTCACAAGAGGTGGTAAATGGATGGTAGTTGGTATTTTTGGTATTGGGAATAAAGAGAAAGCCCTCAGGGATACCAAAAGAAGAGAAATGTCTTACTCTGGTTCATAGCTTTGGCCCTGCTGCTCTGGGGTCTGTGGTGAGCTAGCAAGTCAGGGTGGCAGAGAAGACCACAGACTTCATCATCAGGGAGCAAGAAGAAAAAGCAGAGACCCCAGACTCTGCTCCAAAGGTGTCCCACCAGGTCCCACCTCGTGAAGGCTCTCCTGCTTCCCTTCCAGCACAAACCTGCAGATGAAATATTTAATACCTGGGTCTTTGGAGGACCTTAAAGACCCAAGCTGGAGCAGGTGGCTTTGTTTCCTGGGGTTCCTTCTGCAAAGGAGCCGGGGAGGGAAGGAGACTGGAACACAGTCAATGGTGGTTTCTGTGTGTATGCTGAGGTCTAAGTGCCTGTTGGCTGACTCAGTGGAAATGCACTGTATACTTAAAATCCATAGCTCAGACAAGGAGAGAGAGGCCTGAAGGAAGGAATCTGGACCCAGGGCATTAACTTTCTCTACTCTTACTCCATTGCTGAGGTTACTAATTTCCCACAAATATCTGTTCTCTTCATTTCCCCCATTAGCAGCAGGAGTTGTGGGGCAGGGACATTGTCTATTCAGCTGCAGCCTTCCACTGACCTGCCGTCTCTATCGGCTGTTGCTGTGTGGCGAAGGAATGGTTATTTAATGAAAAACACTTTTTAAAATTCCTGAGCTCTTAGATGGAAAAAGGAGAGCAAGTCCAGCTCTGCAGAGTGGAGCTGGAGGGAGGGAGGGAGGGAGGGAGGGGAGAGAGAGGGGGGGGGGGAGTGCTAGCAGCCTGAAACATGCCTTGGCCCCATGCCCCTGACTTCTACATTAAAATGACTTTTCTTCAACTTCCTTTGTTCTTTTTCCAGCCAGCAGACTGAGAAGGTGTTAGGGCCACAGCTTCCACTGCTCCTCTGTGCAGGAGCAGTGACCAGGGCCCTTTTTGTATGAGACTGACTCTTTGATGTGTCACCTCAACAGTACTGCCAGCCTTTGCACCCTCCTGACTCTCTCTTGTCTTGTATGCTGTGCTGTCTACGCCAACATCTCAAGTCCTTAGGCTCACATTGTCTATTCATTTTTGTTCTTATTATAGGTTCAGAATCTATAATTTAAAGTGCATAAAACCTGTCCAATCCGGTTCCATCAACTGCCCAGACTTACAGCTCTCCCTTCTTCTTTTTCCCCCTTCTCCTCTCCACTGTGATCATAAAACTACTTGTTAAAAAATAAAATGGAAGATAGAAATACTTAAAAGACCAACAGAGGGCAGGACGCTACTTAAGAAGTTGGTTTGAGTCCACAGGAGGGAAGCTGAGGAGCGGGGAAGAGTGGACTCAGGAAGCACATGATGAATGCAGGAAAGTCCAAGCTGGGAAGGACAGCAAGGCCACTCCGTGCGGTGCGTTAATTGGTGCCCTGTCTACGCTCAGGAGAGAATACACTTATAGCCACATCAAAGTTGTTTCCAGAGAAAGAGAAATCCAGAAAACAAAACATACCTCATTAAAAGTGCCATTTCCAGGAACCCTGGCAGGCAGATAATAAGAAAGCTGAAAATAATCGCCTCTGTTTAGCCTGCTGCTCTCCACCACTGAACCGAACAAAGGACAGAGGTAATATATTTAAATTCAATTTCTTAGAAAGTGAAATGATTTAGCTAGAGTTGCTCTCGGTCAACCAGACACCTCCCATAGCTTCAGAATGCCTCCTCTGGGAATCTGTGAAATCCTTCCTTTAGCAAAGCTTTCAGCCCACCCTCCAGAGATGCTCACAGGCTCCTGCATAGGTACTTCAAACATGACAACTCATGATGGGCCGAGGAAAGGCCATCCACACCATCTATCTCGTGTGTCTAGAGCTGTAGCTGTAGTAAAAACGGGATGCCAGGGGACCTATTCTATTCATTTTTAAACTCTTTTGTTTTGGTATCATTTTATGTTTCTGAGGAAGTGGCAAAGCTGTTAAAGAGAATCCTCATTCTTGCTTCAGCATAACTATGGGGCATTTGTTAAAACTAAGTATACCAGTGCCAACACTATTCACTGAATTATAGACTTCGCACATTTTCCCACCAACGGCCTTTTCACAGTTTCCGTGTTCAGATCTGGATATTGCCTCATGTTTAGTTCTCACTATGCTGCTTCTTGTACTAAGGACATGAATGGCGGGTACGCAATACCTCCCCTCCGACGGAACAACCTGGAGAAGGCAGCTGCAAGCCAATAGTCAGATAACTGGAGAGACTGGAGTGGCAGTATTGGAAATGGCTGTCTGTCTGCATCCGGCTCCTGGCAGACTACTGCAGACTCACCTCAGCAGCTTCAGGCACGAGGACACGGAGACAGAGACAGAGACACAGACACAGAGACAGACACAGACACAGACACAGACACAGACACAGAGACAGACACAGACACAGACACAGACACAGACACAGACACAGACACAGACACAGACACAGACACAGACACAGACACAGACAACTTCTCGGGGCTGAAGCATGACTAGAGAGAAGAGAGAAGATGAGAGACATTTGCTACAACAGCAAATACAGAAGGGCAGTTGCTTAGAGAGAGTAAAGCTAAGTGAATAGCTTTTGGAAAGGAAACGGTGAGCTCATCTATAGTCTGAGGAAGAAGAAACAGCAAAGGTGCTGGCAGGATGAGCAGCGAGCACACCATGAAGAAGAGACTAGGGCTGACACAATGCCTGAGTTAACCCAGGGGAAAGTCTGCATGCGCAGAACGTCTGCTTTTGGAAAAGAGAGAGAGAGACCTCAATGAAATCAGAAGAAAGGGGGGATACAGGGTGCACCCCATTTATGTTGGCCTCAGTTTCCCCTCTTCAGATTTGAGGCCCATTGACTTTGTGAGAGAGACAGAGAGTGAGCATGAGGGCAGCAGGGCTGGGCCGTGTGGAGACTGACACAGATTGTTGGGGGATGTGCTATGGGTTAAGCACGAGGAAATCAACCAAGCCCGAAAGCCCGAGAGAAATGAAACGAGGGTCGGTGTTGTTATGAGCCCAAAGGTAATCAGGTTATTAGATTTGGGGGTTTGGAGGGATGTGTGAGCCTCAGGCTGTCACACTCCATGAGGATGTGTGAGCCCCAGGCTGCCACACTCCATGAGGATGTGTGAACCTTTTAAAATTAACTTTCCCTTTCTGTTTCTGTTACTGTATTATTTATCATGTCTCAGAATTAAGTCATGGATTTCATTGAACTCAATAACTGCTTCTCTTCACTGGAAATTCATGAAGTGAAATGGAAGAAATTCAACTTCGTCTGTAGTGAGTGATTCTAGATATGTTTATCCCAATAAAAACAATAACTAGGAGTGGAATCTTTATATATAATGAAACCTTGGGTATCATATATACCAGGAAAGCACTATACCAATGAGCTATACTCCAGCCCCTGTAAACCTGAGTTTTTAAGCATCTGTTGTTATAGTTCTCTGCCAGACATTTTGCACATGTCTGCAAGACTCCCCAGTTTCAGATGTAGGGACAGCATCTTAGAGACACTCATTCTTCCAACAAATATTGTGTCTTCCGCGTGCCAGATTTCATTTGCAGCAACTGTGATACGTCAGTGTGTGAACAAGATCTGTGACCCTGGTAAGAGGTCTCAGCAGTCTAAATGCATTCACTGTCTGCTGAGCCACACAGATGGCCGTCATCACAGACCTTTCAAGATGGATATCGTGGGCCTTTACTGCCTTGGGTCCTCCCATCTGTTTGTTTTATTTTTTTGACAGAGGTGGAATTTTCTACTTTCTGTATTTTATGTAGCTTTATAGGATTGTTTGTCATTGTGTTTGGATTTTGCAAAGCAAAGCTAAGCACATGACTGGTCCTGATGAGGCTCATCAATCATATTTCCTTTCCTGAAATATGAAATCTGTGTATAGAGGGGAGAAATAAAGAGGGCTATTGAAACTCATCCATCTTTCTGATTCCTGAAGATGTTTTTATGTTGTGGATGGCCTTGGTGTTGCTTGTATTTTGATGTTAATTCTGCTTTCCCAGGACGGGTCATCTGGAATGAGGAGTAAGTCACATACTCATTATTGGGACACAGTTGAAGCTTTCAGTGTCTGGGGTGAGTTGGGAGTGGTAGGGATGTGTCTATTTTGTGGGCACCATCGTTCTCTCTCTCTTTGCTTGTGAGCATCCACGAAGCAATCAGTCTCTTTTACACGCCCTCCTGTACCATGATGTCCGTGGTGATCTCAGGAGACCCAGTGGACCTGACTGAAGCTCTCGAGGCAGAATAAACATGTCCTCCTTTTCAAGCTGATGGTCTTGGGTATATTGTCACAGAAACACAAATGATCCCAACAGTCATTTGGAGTGCTTCTATTTATTTATTTATTCATTTATTTATTTATTTATTTATTTATTTATTTATTTATTTTTGAGACAGGGTTTCTCTGTATAGCCCTAGCTGTCCTGGAACTCACTTGGTAGACCAGGCTGGCCTCGAACTCAGAAATCCNCCTGCCTCTGCCTCCCGAGTGCTGGGATTAAAGGCATGTGCCACCACACCTGGCGTGTGCTTCTATTTTTTAATTCCCATAATGCTATGAGCTTTTAAGATGTATTCAAATATCTTTTGAATGTGCTCACAGAAGTGGAATCTCTGAGCCACGCCCCTATGATTAGACTCTGTGTTGAAACATGACCTAACTATGTTCTAAGGGGGCAGTATCTTTTTTCATTGCTACCAGTCACGCACAAGGGTTCTGATTTTTCCACCTCCTGGCCACAGCACACCAAGTGACAGATACTCTCTTTTGGATTCTAAACCTTGACGATTTTACTTTGGATGATAAGTGTGTGATGTTTTTGACTCTTTGGCTTTCTACGTCAAGACTATACACTTTGAAATACCAAACATTATCCTCTTTGAAATTACATTCACTAGAATGTTCTACAGTGTGGTGTGTGTCCCTACAGCAAAAACAAGGTAAATTGTGAGACTTCTCAACTCTGAATGAACTCTATGAATGAAAAATGAATTCATTCTCGAACAGGAAATCTCTGGCACAGCGAAGCCTCAGGGTTGTGAGAACTGGGACTGTTTGGGGAAGTTCTGGCCAGACCCTGGCGATTGTTTGCTTTATCACTATGGGAGCAAAGAAGAGATCAACGCGGCCTCTCAAAAGGCTTCCTCTTGCAAGATGAAAAACATGATTGGCAGGAGGGAGGAGAACCGCCAAGGCTGAGAGCAGGCCTGGCTCCCTGTTGTAAGATCAAATAATGACCTCTGGATCAGGACATGAGAACAACGGAGCTCTGTGTCGCCACTGTTGGCTCTGGCGCATGCTCTGTCCTGGGCTAATAAACTTTTACTGCAGGTAACATCTGGAGTGGGGCAGAGGAGACTACAGTGCTGACCTCAGCAGGCAGTTTACTGTCAGCCTGCCCAGAAGCACACTGAAAGAGGGGTTCCAACTCCACCAGGCCTTTCATTCTTGGCAACCCTGCCTGCTCTCCAAAACGCAAACCCCCTCTGTCGCATGCATTCTCGCTTGCCCTTCGATGATGTTCGACACCGTCTCTGGCCAGATTTAGGTGGCATGTTCTTCAACTTTTAGGCTATAAGAAAATGAACTCACATTTTTTTTTTTAAATTGAAAATAGATTTTCTTTAATACATTGTATTCTGATTACAGTCTCCTCTCCCTCAACTCCTCCCAGATTTTCCCCACTTCCCTATTCGCCAAAATCCGTACCCCTTCTTTCTCTCTCATTAGAAAACAAACAGGCATTAGTGATGATGGTGGTGGTGGTGGTGGTGATGATGATGATGATGATAAAAGACAAAATAAAAACAAACCAGAATAGGGTAAAGCAAAAATAAACAGAAAAAAAAAAAAAGAGTAAAAGAAAAAGCATAAGAAATACATGCAGACTCTGAGACGCACACATTTGCACACAAAGAAGACCCATAAAAACAAAATTGGACACTATAATATATAAGCAAAAGATCTGTAAGGTTAAATTAAAAAGCCCAAACAAAGAATTATGAGACAAAAATTCTCCAAGAAATACCATGGAGTTCATTTTGTTTTAGCTGTTTACTACTGGTGGGCATGGGCCTGCCCGTAAGTGTGGTTTGTAGACCCACCGAGACTCTGTTGGAGAGAAATAACTTTTCCTTTGTAAACAATTACCTATCGGAGATAGCTTCTGGGTTAGGGATGGGAGTTGTGTCGCTTTCCCCTCTCAGCATTGGGATCCCATCTGGCACAAGCAGGCTTTGTGCATGCTGCCGTGGTCTACCATGGTCTCTGTGAGTTCTTATGTGCGCCAGCCCTGTTGTGTCTGGAAGGCCTGTTTTCTTGGCGTTCTCCATCCCCTTTGGCTCTTATACTCTTTCTGCCTCCTCTTGAAAGGGCTCTCTTTACCTGGGTGATGTCTGTCTGCGGCACCTCCACGCCGTGCATGTGTTCCCGGTGGAAGGAAGAAGAAGCAGAAGCAGCATGACAGCGTTTCTTCTCACACGTGTGTGGCTGGGGATGTGTGTCACGGCCATTCTCACTGGACAGCGGAGAGATCAAGCCTTTCTCAGATGCCCGTTTTTAATCACATTGCTGAATTATTAAGTTCTGAGCTCCTTGTATATTCTGGGTATTGAATGCTGCTTTGATATAGAGAAAAAAAGAGGTGTGGCTCCAAGTGGATAGTTCTCAGCTTTCCCCTGATCTCCATATTTGTCTTGCCTAATTTAATGTTGTTCCCCAAATATCCTCCGTGCTAGCCCACCATACAGTGCAGTAACATAGTGTAAGGCAGCAATGGCTTCTTGAATTGTATGGGCATCCTTTTTGTTTAATAACCTTGCTTGCTTTTCCTTCTTCCTTTATTATAGTCTGTTTTAGGGAGGGAAAATATATGAGCAATTATTAATGTCTCTAGATACCCAGAGTACCCCTGTGCCCCGTGCCCCCGTGCCCCCGTGCCCCCGTGCCCCTGTGCCCCTGGTATCTCTGCACCCCTGTATGCTTTTGTGGCCTCCGGGTCTTCAGGGCCTTGAGTTACTTGCTCGGAGCAGGCCCATGGAGCCTTCTCACTTGTTTCCTGGTTTTTCCTCAAGTGCTCAGAACCGTTCCTTGGCATTTTGGGGCCATTCCAGAACATTTAGCGGCTTTTTCCATTCCTTTTGTGCTTCTCAATGGCCACAGCAGGTTCACAGTCACAGTGCTGCTGTGGAGAAGGTCAGAGAATGCTAATGGGACATTTAGCAGTCAGTGTTCCTGTGTGGCTTTTTGTTGAAAATAATGTTGAAGCGACTGAAGGAGAAAATGTAATTCTAACTTAATGTAGAAAGAGTGTTAGGGGGATTTATGTGAGTTATGAGCAGATATTCTTGATAGATATAATCTTCCTTAAACATTGCCTCAGGATGAGTTCTGCCTATTAAGACATGGATCACTTTTATAACACATAACACATAAGATAAAATTTTAATATGCCCAGAGGACTAGTTTCCAGAGAATCAAACAAAAAAGTTATCTTGATGATACTAAGATTTTGTTTTGAGATTTGTATATTACAGAATATATGGCCTTGGTGAATCTCATTGTCAGACATGCTGAACTGACCTGCTTTGAACTCCTGATCTCTCTTGGACTCTCAGCTGGATCCAGTCAGGACACAGATATCAGAGACTAAAACAATCGTTGGTGTGGCCTTCTTCTTTTTTTTTTTTTTTTTTTTTTTTTTGGTTTCTCGAGACAGGGTTTCTCTGTGTAGCCCTGGCTGTCCTGGAACTCACTTTGTAGACCAGGCTGGCCTGGAACTCAGAAATCCGCCGGCCTCTGCCTCCCGAGTGCTGGGATTAAAGGCGTGCGCCACCATGCCCGGCTTGGTGTGGCCTTCTTAAGGCCAACCAACTCCCCCATTTTCCCTACCCTCCACTATCCCCCTTTCAAAGATATTTCAATGCCCATATTCAGGTTGAAGAAGTTATGAAGAGTTATTGTCCCAGTTCCCTGGGCTTTGGGGCTGGAGGTGGTTACTCTAAGGTTGTCTTTCTAGGGAGTTTAGAAATGGTCATAATTGGAACAGGGAGGAATAGCTAGAATTTATTGTATAGCGCTAATCTCATTTGGTAGAAATCTTTACAATAGTTACTAAATTGAAGTCATAATTTCTTATTTTGGTACAGAATTTATTTTGATGCAAAAATCAAGGTTTTCATTGGTATACAGTTCTTCTATTGATTTATTGAAAAATTTTAAAAATACAAGGTTTAGACCCAGTCCTCCTAATAACTGTTATTTTAAGTTGATCTGAGATGTTTAAGTCTGTGTGTTAAAGACCAAATAGTAAATTCAGGGCTCTGAGTTTATTGTTAGGGTGTTTTCAGATAATTTAATTAGAAATAGCTGAGGGTAGTTAATGGACAACTGTTGTGGATTGCCCTGGAGCTAATTATATTTGATGTTAACTCCATTCTTGTGTGAGTGGTTTCGAACAAGGAATGAGTCAGCATTCAGGTGATTTCCTGTAAACCTGCTCCCTACCTTAATTTGTAAAATAAAGGAGAGCTGATGATTGGACAGATAAAAGGGAAGGTGAGAGGAGAAGGTGAGGGAGAAGAAGGAGAAAATAGAAGAGGGAGAGGACACAAAGGAGGAGGAAGAAGAAGAAAAGCTGAGCAGAAGCACATGGCCTGGAGAAACCTCGAGTTCTAAGGGGTCTCATAGATGTGGAAGATGGCAGTGTAGTGGTAGATCTGCCCAGTCTAGGCACACAGCATGTTTTCATATTAATTGAGTTGTGTTTTCATTGCTGGGTTGGAGATACTTACAGCAACAGACAACTGTCCAGATTACTTTACATAGATAGCTGGTTTTCAAAAAACGTCACAAAGCCACAGAATGTGACATTTAATGTTATTTATTCTTCTGTTGTTGAGACATATCTGCTCCTAGCAGCTCCCCTTTTGTGGATTCAAAGAAGAAATTGAGCATCTCTACCTCCTGGTGAGGCTGTCCATTGTGCTAGGTGACCTCTGGGCAGAAATTGCCTAGCTCTCCTGCAGACCTGTATGGTTCATGAGAGGACACATGTTACAGGTCAGGACAGCTTAGCTCTGCCGAGACAGAATAGGCTAGTCCTTAATATTCCTTTAAGGTCTGTCAGATGATCCTGGGCCAGAAGGCTAAAGATTGATGCTCCAACTTCCTGACTTACTGGAGCTGTATAGGTAGGCAACTGTCTCTACAGTTTGTTTCAGTTCTGGAAGCTGTGTTAGGCTTCCTATATTTTCAGATAATGTTGGTTGTTCTCAGATTTCTGACTGGGTTGAAAGACTAGTCGGAGTCTCATAGCCAACCCAGGCTATTTAACATTGAGAAAATTTATTTGAGAAGATAGTTTTCAGGTAGTATACAAGCTAAACCAGGACATAACTGATGGATTTATAAGTCTTTTAAGTTAGGATAAATGACAGAGTGTTCTATTTAATAGACAAAAATGATGGGCTTGGGTGGTAGGTCTATCTTGTACTTTATAAATTACAAATTGGTAATAGTGCTGAATTTATATCTGAGATAAGAAAGCCTTTTAATTGGGCAGAAAAGGGGAAGTATTGTGACTAGTAAGGTTGTCTGGACCAAGGAATGAGTCACATACTCAGGTGACTTCTTGTGAACCTTCCTCTAATAAATAAAGTAACCAATCACTGGGAGAGTAGGCTGGGCTTCATTTATATATACTCATCTTGTGAGTCCTGCTCCTGTAGCTTACCCCGACTAATACAGTTAGTATTAGTATATACTTGTACGCTATTTTGATTGTTTTTATTCTGAATGCTCCTCCTCCTCCTCTACTCTGGCTGCCCATCCCCCTACACTCTTTGCACCCCTCCTCCCCCACTCTTTCATGTTACCTGCATTCATTACCCCATTCTCTACCTTTAATGTTCCCTTTCTATGTTTATAACCCATATCCACACTCATACCACAGCTATAAAAATTTAAAATGTAGAGTCCCTGTGTGAGGGAATGCGCTATCTGTATTGACCTAAATCTGGGCTAACTCACTTAATATAATAATTTCCAGATCCATTTTCTTACAATTTCATTTTTCTTTCTGCTTCTCTCTGGCTCAATAAAATTTCTTTTATTTAATGTGGTAATGTGTACATGTACCATATTTCATTATCCATTCTTCTGTTGGTGCACAAATGCTTCATAATATACTGTATGTAATAAATCCAATTTTAGCTATCAATTTAAAAACAAATAAATTTGAAAAAAATAGAAGACTATTTTAAAAGAATAATAAACTAGTACAATGTAAGAGAGAAAAGGCTCCAGGAGAGTGGGCTAAATGCCAAGTATTAGGAGGTCAAGGGTGACTGTTCAGCTCAAGAGCAAAGAAAAGGAGACTCAGAGCCACAAAATGTTTTCTTGTTCCAACATGGAGGCGGGGGTATTCCCAGGGCAGCAAATTCTCAGGACAGGTAGTCTTCTGGTTCACATGGAAGATCTGGGCTTACAAACTCTCCTGCCAGGCCTCTAATCATTTGTCTCATACATTTTCCTGTGGACTAATCTCTGGGAATTTGCTGAGGTGCATTTGGTGCACGTATCTGTGGGCATAAAGATCCCACAAAAGCACTGTTAGGATTTGAGGGGGGCCTGGAAGGGAGGGATTTCTTTCTTTTCTCTTTTTCCTTTTTTTTTAAAATTAAGCTTCTTGGGTATTTGACACTGAGTTATTCCTTTGATTTAATAAAAGGAGTTTGAACTTTTAGTAAGCGATTACGTTCAGGAGGGGTCTAGTGAGAGGGTACCCCTGAGTATGGTCAGTCTAAACCCCGAGAAGATCCAGCTGAGCCAAAGCTTGCAATCTTGCCCTGCTGGGAATGCTTTCTTCTCAGACAGCTCCAATTTATCTTCTAAATGAGCTTAATTACTGAGCTCCAAAGGGAGCTGACCATCGGGGTTCTGTCCCCCGGGTATAGGTGACCTCTCTCCAGCATCATAAACCAGTTTGGATCTGGGTGAGACCTGGAGCAAAGGGACATTTGTTTGTTTGTTTGTTTTTAAATTCCGAGTGGTCTAAAGTGTGCCTGTGTCAATCTTCATGTGTGAATCGACACTGTCTTCTTTAACTTCTGGTCCATCATGTCTTCCCAGAACACAACTCGGGATTAATCACTTGGGGGTTGGGGGTGTTAGGGAGGGGGAGCTCCAGATCTCCTTTGTGCTTTTCCTTGTTAGCTCTCCCTGCTGCTAAGGCAGGGCATCCCCTCATCGGTGTTCCCAAGGCTTCTGTGGAATGTGCTGGTAGGAGTGCAGCTGTTACTTCTTCAACTCAGAACAGGTTTGCATCCCTGAAGGATTAATCGGGAGGCAAACTATTTGCAGTTGCCTCTGACACTGACAGCTCTTTAACCCCTGAGAAAGAAACTGCCCGAGTTTCTCATCCTTTCCTGTGTGTGTGTGTGTGTGTGTGTGTGTGTGTGTGTGTGTGTGTGAACATGCGCGCTCACGACTGCGCACGAGAGAGAGAGAGAGAGAGAGAGAGAGAGAGAGAGAGAGAGAGAGAGAGAGAGAGAATATCACTTCTGTTGTGGCCCATCAGCTAAAAGGAAACATACTACACTAGAAGAAGAGTACTTGATTGAAAGACCTAATGAACAAGGTTGCTTTTCAGATGCATTAAGTGAGGTGAAGAAGCAAGGACGTGGAAACAAAGTCCTTAAAGATCCAGCCTGAGAACTTTCTATCTAGTCAGAAACAGCCCCAGCGTGGCCTGGAAGCAACTGTGTGCATTGCAGTTATGCCAGGGATCCTGGGTGGGTGGAGGGATTCAAAAATGGCTCCTGGAAACGGCAGAGCACCTTGATGGGAAATGGTTTCTTAGCTTAGTAAGTCTGCAACCGGAGTGTGCAGATTTCTAATGTAAACACACAACAGAGGGGAAGTAATGGCTCGATGTGGTTTCATAGTTAGGTGTGGGAGCTGTGGGAAGGGAAAGGATAAAAGGAACGGAGAGAACTTTTGGGTTTCTAGATGGTCAAAAAACAAGAGATGTCAAAGAGAAAGCTGCCCAGAGGGGAAGATGGACTAAAGGCTTAGAAAGGCACCTTTCTAAGAGTTACTAAGTGACAGACAGGAAAGACACACAGGGAGACAAATGAAAGAAAGGAAATGGAGGTATCTGTGTGTACAGATGGTTAAAGCAAGAAAAACACGGAGTCAACCAAGGTTGGTAGAAATATATAGACACACCAGGCGTGGGCACACATCTGCAATCCCAGCGCTTGTGAGGCCAAGGCAACAGCGTGATTTCAAGGACAACATAAGGTACACAGTGAAACTTAGTATAAAAACAAACCACAATAAAACACAACGTGACATCTAACCACCCATGCATCTGCCACCAAACCAAACCGAACCAAACGGAACCAAACCCAAGGGCTGGGTAGGTAGCTAAATTGTAGATTGCTTGCCTAGTTTGTGAAAGGTCCTGGGTTTAATCCCCTGCATTGTGTGTGTGTGTGTGTGTGTGTGTGTGTGTGTGGTGTATGTGTGTGCCTGTGTATATGTGTGCCTGTGTATATGTGTGCCTGTGTGTTTGTGTACATGTGCCTATGTGTGTGTGCATGTATTTGGTGTATGTATGTGCCTTGTATATGGTGGTGTATGGCTGTGTATGTATGTGCCTTGTATATGGTGGTGTATGGCTGTGTGTGTATGTGCCTGTGTGTGTATGTGCCTGTGTGTCTCTCTGTGTGTGATGCTGTTTCATTACATAGAGAAAGAAAGGCTTGGAAGTCAGGAAGGCTTATAATTGAGGACTGTTGCTGTGGGTTTTGGGCAAAGAATTCTTTGCCCTGGGTCTTAAACCCTGAGGGTATGTGATGTGGCTCAGGGAAAAGTCACTTAACCTTCTTGCGTTTAATAATGTTTTTCGTTTGTTTGTTTTGTTCTGAGGTGGTATTGCAGAAATGTTAAGGTCTGATGGAGTTGTTGGGTTGTACTTAAGACTTTTACTGCATGGGTCTATTTAATGGATATGTTTGGAGCATTTCTTTCTCTTTTCTTCATTAAAAGAAGGGGCAAAAGAACAAGAGGAGAAGGGAGAGAGGAGGAATGGGTAGAGGAGGCTGTTTGTTTCTGGTGCAATGTCAGTTGTAGACTCACTCACAGACTCTACCAAATGAGCTAAATTCCTCAGTCTCACAACTTTTCATAATAATAATAATATCTTAAGAAAAACAACAAAATGGTTAATGACTGACACTGGGCCCAGATAGGTCTTTTTGCCCCATATGGTCACTGGGGCTAAAGCTGTCAAGACACTGCAGCAGACTGGCTTTGGAGGTCACTCCTAGGCTGGCTGTACACTGCTCAGAAGGATGGCCAGGCGTGATGGAATTACAGATGCAGCAAGGAGCTAATTAATCTGATTAACATTTGGGGAATGCTCACTGAAGTACTGAAAGATCAAAGGCAGTTTGTTCCTTACAGAGTAAGGGGTTCGAAAGGTGCAGTGAGGAGGCTTTTAGAGGGGGGTTGGGGAATGGAAGAAATGGGAAACAGAGCCTGGTTGAGGAGGAAGAGACGGCAGGAGGCAGGGCTGGGGGCTTTGGCTTGCAGGATTCAGTGGTGAAAGAGGCGTTGGCTTGGACGGAAGTCCAGATGGAGGGTGTGGCGGGCAAGCAGCTGAGCTGAGCCGGCTGACTTGTCCCACCCGCCCGCCCCGGGCACTCCTCCCTGGAATGCTGCCTTGCTGACCTCTGTACAGTTCTTTCTCCTCCCAGATGCTGAGCCCAGTTGCTTAGGGAAGCTTCTGTGGGGTGGGTCACAGAGTCCAGCGGAAGGTCCGGTCCGAGGAGGGAGCTAGAGAGAGCCATCTCTACAAAGTGCACGTATTTTTCTTGGCATCTGGCAGGTGCACTGGATGACATGTAAGCAAAGACTCAGGCAAGACAAGCCGCTGATTCCCATAAAGGTTCCCACCACCCACAGCGCCCTCCCTTGAGCAAGGTTTCCACATTTCCCCTCTGAAGGACATTCTACTTAAGAGCTTTCGAGATGAATGCCATTCCAAAGGAAGATGTGCAAGATGCATCTTAAAGTGCTTTATTTTTAATTCCGAAGTTTATGTAATCAAAGAACAATTTGTGTTATCACCCGTGCCTGCTATTTAGCACTAATTTTAGGCCTTGAATGTGCCCAACTCAGGCTTTGGAGATGGCCCAGTGGGCCAAAGCACTTTCATGAGGACCCGACTTTGAATGTTTAGCACCTACATTATAAAGCCTAAACAATGATATATGGGTGCCTGTGTCTGTGATGTCAGCATTGGGCAGTGAAGACAGATGGCCAGTCTAGTTAAAATAGTGAGGTTCAGGGTAGGTGAAAGACTTTGTCTTGAGGAAATGAGGTCGGGGGGAATAGAGCAAGACAGCTGATGTCTTCCTTTGGGTTCTAGGCCCACATGGGCATGTGCATATCACATGCCCACACATGTGCATACGCATGTATACCACACATACACACACACCTTGCCCATGGATTGAATTAGCGAAAGGTATTTTCATTCCAAAATTTGCATGGCAAACTTTTGTGTTGAAGTGCATGGAAGAATGTTCCTCATTCAGTGACTACTGACAGACACCCTAGGTCTAGACCATGCGTGTGAAACTACATCCACTGGCATTCACACAGACATTAAATGCCAAATGAATACCAAGGACTTAGAACATACTAGAAGAGAAGGGAGCACTTATGCTAAAGTATTTCTCTCCTCAGTTAAAAGACACAACCTTGAAATGGGGTTGGGGAGTATGGCCAAGATATTAACAATTCTAAGTTTCCACCCACCATAAGGCCAGTAGACATAAGCCTGAGACTTTCCCGCTTGCTTGGTGTTTTGGAAAGTCTCAAATTGTGATGGCTTGAATGAGATGTCCTCCATAATCTCTGGCGTTTGGATATTTGGTCCCCAGATGGTGGCCCTGTTTCGGGAAGCTTAGGAGGTATGGGCTTGCTGGAGGCAGGTTTTGAGAGCTCGAGGTCTGCTCTATTTCCTGTCTGTGGTTGAAGAAGTGAGCTCCTCGTTGCTCCAGGGGCCGAGTTTGCTTTGCCTCTGAGCCTGCCCATGGTCATGGTGAAGGACTTTTATCCCTCTGGGGCTGCATGTCCCAAATAAACTCTTTCTGCTACAAGTTGTCTTGGTCATGCTTTATCACAGCAATAGAAAAGTAACTAAGACACTTATTAACCTGAGATATCACAACAGAGTAGTCAGAGGTTATGTTAAGATATTAGAAACCATCTACTATCTGCTTCTTTTTTTTAGTCCCCTACTCCTTGGAGCATATATATATATTTGCATCCAGGTTGTTAACAGCATTGATTTCTTAAAATCAACTCTTTCCTAAGCTGCTTCTGTATCAGTTGCACCCGAAGACAACAAGTTTGCAAAGTAATGGGGCGCGAGGTGGGGGGGGGACTAAAGAGGGTAAGAGTAAGAGTCAGTAAGGTGGACAGAGTGGAAAACACCACATGCGATCCCAGCGCTAGACAGGCAGGGGGCATTTTGAATTCATGAGTACACTAGTGTGAAGTAGTGAGGTCCCGTGGAAGAAACCCAGCTGAACTCTATCATACCATGCATTATCCCAGGCATGGGGTGGGGGTGGGGCACTCCCACTCCTCTTCCCTGGAACTTTCCTCCTGTGTGGTGTGATCCTTGACGGCCCTGCACATCTTACTGGTGGGGAAATGGTGCCCAGCTCAGTTGTCATCAGCTACAGCTGCTCATTAGAGTAACCCGGACACTCTTAAAACTCACGCTCAAGCCACCATACATCAAACCAATTAAATCGGAGCCTCTGGAGGTGGCACCTGTGCTGCAGGACATTTTAAAGGTCCCCAGGTGATTACAAAGTACAGCCAAGAGTTTGAGAGCAGTTAATCAGCACAAGGGCTCCAAACTGATCATTAGGGCTTCAGTCCAGGTTGGGTAGACGTCAGTCTCGTTTTAATTTTTCTACGGCCTTTCCAAGTATTTAAGATTTGCTTTAAATCAAACAGAAAATAAAATAATATTTTGACATTTAGTGTCATTTTAGAAAAATTATATAAGAAGAGCAATAATGAGATTCACATCAGTGCAGAAGCCACCCAGACTTCAAATGGAGCAGTGTTCTGTGTGTGCCTCCAATGCTAACCCCTGTTTAAGAATTGTATAGCTCTACTTCTGCGAAAAGCTAGTTTTTCTTCCTTTCGCTACTTTTCAAATCATAAATGGGTGCTTACTTTTACTTTACAAGGGTCTGCACAGTAAAGACAGTCATGCTTTTGCCCTTTGTCCATGTGGTGAAATTTGGGTTTTGAGACGGGGTTTTAGGTATCCCAGACTGACCTTGAACTCGCTACCCACCAAGAAGAACCTTAAATTCCTGATCCTCCTGTTTCTACCTTCTGAATTCTGGGATTAGAGGTTTGTGCCTATAAACATTTCCTTATACCTGCACAATATCTTAAAAAGTTATAAAAAGAAGCAAAATAAGGTACTTTTAAGGCCAATCTTAAAAACCAAAATACCTCATTAAAAATCTCACCTAAGATTTTTTAAAAAATCACCTAAGGTTTGATTAAAAATCAAATCTTGCTTTGATCCCGGCACCTAGAAGGTAGAAGGAAGAGAATCAGGTGTTCAAGGTCATCCTCAGCTACAAATCAAGTCTGAGCAGACCTTAGGCTATATGAGACCTTGCCCCCCTCCCCCCCAAAAAAAATTCCCCACAGGTTAGGTCCATGTCTATACTTCTGGCACTCAAAAGGCTGAGGCAGAAGGATTGCTGTGAGTTTGAGGCCAGCTTGGACTACATACTGAATTCAAGGCCAGCCTGAGCTAGAGAGTGTGAGATCTTGCCTCACCCTCCCCCCGGCACACACACACACACACACACACACACACACACACACACACGCAAAGAGTCACTAACTAGAAACATATGTTAAAAAGTAAGCATTCTAATGCATTCTTTCTGCATATACAGCAGGGTTAGATAGCAGATCATAAGGAGTGTCTTAGTTGTCTGGTCTCGATAGCAAGCTACTCCCAAACTCAGAAGCTTAGAATGATAAACCTGGTTGCTTACTCAATAAAGAAGCAGCAAGAGCGTGAGGCGTTGGCATGCTCTAGCTCATGATTGGGCTGGAGTTACTCGGTACCTAGCTGCCCTCAGCTGGGGTTGGAATGTTCCAGATAGCTTTTCTTGTGTGCTCTCCACCTCTGCTGGAAGCAGGATGGTTTAGGGTCTGCTGACAGTTTTCTCCTTTTCTGTGGTTTCTTACCAGTCAGTGAACCTCAAGAACAGAACAGGAGCCTCGTGCCTTTAATATTGAGGTTCATGGTGCCTCATCCAAACATTCTGTTCGTCAAGGCAAGTCACAAACCCAGTTCTCTCAGTGTTAGTGGAAATGCTCTTTGCCTCTTGTTAGGCAGAGACCTGTGTTTTCTGGGTGAGAGGGGTGTCTGGAGGCCTCTTAGGAAACCTTACCACTGTAATGGCAAAGACACATGAGCTCCATAGTCTACTGGCAGGAAGCTGGTTCTGCCTGGTTCTTTGAACTGCTTCTTTTAACAGCTAGAGCTGTTAGACTTGCTCATCACTAATTATTCCTGTTTTTTTGTTTTTTTTTTTAAGAGTATGAACATTATTCCCCAGAATTATCAAAATCAAGAAATTGATATTGACTATTATTGCTTACTACATTACACACTCAATGCTCACACTTAAAAAAATATGTTTTTTTTTTGTTTTGTTTTGTTTTGTTTTTTTGGTTTTTTCGAGACAGGGTTTCTCTGTACAGCCCTGGCTGTCCTGGAACTCACTCTGTAGACTAGGCTGGCCTCGAACTCAGAAATCCGCCTGCCTCTGCCTCCCGAGTGCTGGGATTAAAGGCGTGCGCCACCACGCCCGGCAAAAAAATGGTGTCTTATGTCATCGTTTCCACCCACCCAGGTTTGAGTGTCCTTTAAGCTGGAGCAAATTCTTATTTTGTCTGCCAGGTCTGGCATGGTTTCAGAAGGGACTGTGTGACACAGTTCCTGCCCCTGGAGCAGAGTCAGCAGGACATGCATCTCTCCTTGAATGCTGATGATGGCTGTAGATGTAAAGCTTGTTTGCATAATAATGTGCATATTTTATTTCATGTTTCTCTTTTGGGGAATATTCTCCCTGCAAAGGTTAATAACTCCATGCTTTCTGGAAACAGCATGATTCCAGGAAGCAAGAATGTGTCTGATGATCCTCAGCAATATGGTGATGCTCTTAAGGCTGTGGGAAAGAACTCTGAAAACATGAGTTTGACAGAAGTTCAGGAATACATAAATCAGTGTAAGAACTGTCCTTTACAGGATTTCTCAACTACACAAAATATAAGGATGCAATATGAATTGTGTGAGGAACTCCCCAGACCCAAAAGAACAGAGGCAGCTGCACTAAAGAGTCAGTTTAGTCAGAAAGATATTAAGGAAGATATTAAGGAAAGATTATTAACATGGTTTGTTCAATAGAGGAAAAAACTTGGATCACAAAAGAGAAAGGAATAGTTTAAAAACAAGTCTCAGATAGATGGTTATATAATATTAGTGGTAGGTAAATGGTGTTCTCCATGGAAGTCATCAACAACTAAATTTGATCAAAATATTCTATCCCTAAAGGAGATAGTTATATATACTATCCAAATAGAGGTTGGGGATGGACAAAAGTCTGGTATTAAGAAAAAAGATGATGTCTTAATGATATTCTTATTTTCTGGGATTGCTTAATACTTCCAATAATAAGCCTTGGAGTTGCTGAGATAAAAAAGAAAAATTCAAAGATTAAAAGAATATATTAAGGTAGCTAAGAATGATAAGAATGAGCTTCAGTGCTGCTTGCATCGGCATAAACAGGAGCTCACTAAATTGCTGATTCATGGAATGATCCAAAGAGAACCTGGGGTAAATGATTAAACTGTTACACAATTTTCTAAGGAAGTAGCTTATGCAATTGTAAATAAAAGGCTAGGCTTTGGTCTGCACGAGAGCAATCTCCAGTAGAGAGCTCTCTCCAGCAGATCAGAGTGGCCAGCTTGCATCCATCACTAACTCTGAGACATTCTTTCCTCCCTGCTCCCATTCACCCCTTCCTCATTGAAGTCATGTGGTCATGGATGGGAACCACTTTACCAGCTCAGCTATTCTCTTAACTGTGACTCTAACTTTTTGAAGAAAGGTAGTTAATTTTAAGAATGTCCTCAATTTAGTTTCATGTTGTTTCTTAAGAAAGTATTTGTCATATTTATCTGTAATAGGTAAAATTTGAAAACAATTTAATCAGACATTCTTGGGGTTTAACTAAATTAATTTAGATATACCTACACGATGTGATATTATACAAATATCAAAATGACAGAATGGGGCTCTCAGAGGAGCCCAGTTCTACAGTCCTGTCAGATGTCTCACAAGCACCTGCTTCTGGCCTCTGTGGGCACTTGCACTTATGTGATCACCCCACCCCCATACATACGCATTATTAAAAATAATAAAATATATCTTAACAAATGATAGAATAGGTACCTACATATTGACATAAAGAGTTGCCCCAGATACGTTAAGAGCAAAAGACAATATACAAAGCACTTTATATTGATGCTGGAGCTTTTAAGTAAACAGTTATAGCGAGACTTGCATATTAGATAATAGTAGTTATCTGGGGAGGTAATTGTTGTCTTGGATGATAGCTGGAGATTGTTTCTTTCAAGTTAATTATAAATTATGCTTTTCTAGAGTGAAGATTGTCAGTGACATATTACAAAGAAACTTCTTTCTGCAGCCCTACTATGAGCCTGTGTCAGTGCACATTGCTGTTTTCACTCCATATGCCCTTGATATGAAGATTCATTTCTCAGGTTCCATTGCCAGGGTGGCTGGGTAATCCACTACTGCCTTTGTTAAAGTTTATTTTGTAAGTAGCTGGGGTTATACACTGATTTTGCTCTAGTTGAAAAAAATATGTTAGTCAAAGGTACTGGCTACTTCTGGTGTCAAGACATATCATGGCTGATACTTTGTATAGTTCAATTTTATTATTTCATCTTATTTTCTTCTAACCTTAGCTTATCTCTCTTTTTGTTGGTTTCTCCTGTACTCACCTTTATCCGATTACTCTAATGAAAATTTTCAATGGGTTGTGGTGGTAGTACTCGTCACCCACCTGCTCCATGTGCCGAGGCCAGAGAATCTTAAGTTCACATTGGGCTACATAATGGGTCCTGTCTCAGAAGTGAAAATAAAAGAAACAAAAAACCAGGCAAATAGTTACGAGCACAGCAATAACAATAACAATAACAAAGAGAGCCCGCTCCACTGTCTACGAGCATTGAACATCGAGGCATCGTTTCGAAATAGTTCTGTGAATTAAGTAGGATTTAAAATGTGAGCAACTTGAGGCTGAAGGGGTGGCTCAGCTGCTCTCCCAGGGGCCTGGAGTTAGTTCTCAGCACCTACATCTGTGCTTCATAGCTGCCTATAACTCCAGCTCTCAAGGGAATCAGATGCCCTCTATGGCCTCTGCAGGTACCTGCACACATGTGCATACATTCACACAGATGGGCAAGCAGGCAGGCAGACAGGCAGGCAGACAGACAGACAGACACAAAACAAAATGGAGCAACATGATAAGTGACAAATTAGGATAAAATTATGTAATACAGGAAACGCCAAGCTAACATTTTGAGTGTTAAATGTTTGAGTGTTTGCCTCATGTTAGGCCCTGAGTTATGGAAGTTGCAGGCATTTTCTCATAAATCACCAGTGCTAGTCTGTAGTTGGGCTATGGTTTCTGTGGCTCTCAGATAAGGAGGCCACCCATGGATTTTCATTTCTGTTCCATTTCTTCCCTTTAGTATGTGATCAGTTCTTTCTCAACTTTGAAAGGGAGTGGAAACTTTTCCTTTATTCTTGAGAAATTCTAATCCTCCATATCCTAGGAATAGAGACAAGAAAAGGCTCGTCGTCAAGTTCAGGGACTCCCAGAGGTTTCTGGAGTCCCAGGGTTTATGAGAGGAAGTTCATAACTTACCTCTGGGTTGGAGAGGCACTGGTGCCTACGACTGCAGAGCAGACAGGACAACCAGGGCTCAGATGGACAGTAGTTATGATGGATGCGCTGGCCGGAGAGTAGGTCCTTGGCTAAGGCAGAGAGAGTGATGGAGCTGTCCAGGCATTTGGCAGAGACAGGAATATCTGAGGCAAGAGACAATGGAAAGAAGCAGAAAGGCTCCAGCAATTTGTCTTGTAAGACCAGAGAGCATGGTTGCTCATTTCTCCTGGTCTGCCATATGGTTCTATCTTAGAGTGGTGGTCTATAATCCACGATTCTCCATGCTTCCTCTGTGGGTAGTAAATAAGGCACAGTGGCTGCTCTCAGGATGGAGTTTGGAGGTTCATTTTCTCCTTTTAAAATTCATTTTATTGGAGGCAGGTTATTGCTATATACTTCGTACTGGTTTCAAATTGTAGGTCTCCCTGCCTCAGCTTCCTAAGTGCTGGGATTATAGACACACACCATCACACCTGGCTCCCCAGCTTGGTCTTGTAGGACCTCTGTGTAAACATTCACCCTTTTAGTTACTTGTTTTGCCACCATGGCAAAATACCAGACAGAAATGAGTTATGACACGGAAGGTTTAATAAGCTCGTAGTTTCTGAGACTTCAGTCTGTTAGTGGTGGGAGAAGCTTGGTAGTGGAGTAGGCTCAGTACACGGCTGTGGGGTATATGGTGGCTGCCTGTCCACACAGTAGCAGGCAGGCTAGTGTAACCCAGAGGCTTACCCGAGGGACCTACTTTCACAGACCAAGCCCTACCTCCTGATGGCACCGAAGCCCTCAAAGCAGTGCCACTAGTATGAGAAGAGATATTCAAAATACAGCGGGTCCCCGGGAGGCATTTAGATTCAAACTATACCACTCAAGCTGTATGACACTCACTGGGACAACATTTAAAACGGCATTGCAAAAGAAGCCATTGCAAGCCCATGAGATACAGAACCAGGGTCCGTAAGTTACTTTAATACAGGGAATGTGGGCTAATTATCTTTTTCTTTTTAAAATGACAGCTTAAAATATGTCCTCAAGCAATCTAAACAACGTGGAATCACTGAAAACCACTCTGTGAAGCAATATATTGTAAAAATTTACCCTTAAAGACAAAATGTGCTAAATATGAAATTCTTAAAGCCCCTAGCTAATCCTTCTTCGTCTGTTCATCTGTCTTTTGAGACAAGGTCCTGTGCAGCCCAAGCTCACCTTGAACTCCCTGTGTGGCTGAAGACAAACTTAACTCCTGAACCTTCTGCCTTCAGCTCCCAAGCACTGGGACTACAGGCATGAGCCACTGTGCTGGCTCAAAGCCTTTCTTTTTTTCTTTTTCTTTTTTTCCTATATCAGTTTTATTTAAAACACAAATAAGTATTTCTCTTTTGTTAATGGCAAATGGTTCAAATAATGTTGAACACAAATCATTGACTAATACAGGGCATTAAATATGAATATGAACAGACCTTTTTTTAAAAAGCAAGATAATAGAGGTTATATACAAAAGAGACCTACAATCTATAGGCCAATTCAAAAAAGGAAATGTGTTTGTAAAATGTGTGGTGAAACCAGAACCTTCTACCTCTGCTTTGGAGAAGGGCTATCATACAACATTCAGTCAGCTGAAGATGGATTGGTACAAGTGTCATACAGAAACTTCAAGTCATTTTTGCATGTGCAGAATCATCCAGATGTTCCCAGACTGAACTGGCAGCCCTGTGGCTTTCTTCCTTTTCCATATTCCCAACAAGGCTACACGAACTTTAACTCTTGGTGAGCCGCTTACAACAGCAGTTCCTTAGGAGCCAACATGACAGGTGGTCCAGGATTTCCCTATGAGAAGCAAACTGGCCGCCTACAGAAAGTATCACACTGAACAAGCCTTCCCTCTCCTTCACCCAGTTCTGTACAGTGTCTCCTTTCAAGACTATTATCCTCATCAGACTTGTTCCTTCACAAGTCTGAACCTTGAGGTGATGTGAAGAAGACCAACATTAAGAAAAGAAAACTCAATCCAGAAATGAAGAAACTGGAGGTATCCAATACCCCCCGAGCATCTCGCCATCCCTGACAGTACACCCAGTGTACGGCTACAGTCTGTAGATCAATACTGGCAGCTTGAGGTCCACCCCCCCCCCATGGTTAAAGCATATCAAATAAATACTAGGCAAGGAGTTTCCTGGAGAGTTAGAAATTAAAAAAAAAAATTACCAATTTTCTGTCTCTGTGATAATTCAATGCCAGTATGAGAAAGGTATTGAAGGGACAATTTTCATACTAAAAAAAAAAATTTCCCTAGTCATGTCACCATCTCTTATAAAGAATCCAGGGAATCTGAGAAATAGAAAATTAGTTTCAGGGGGACCCTTGAGGCACTTTAAAGCCTTTTAAAAAATTACAGTAATAATAAATTAGCTATTGCTCTTCAGAGGTTCATGGAGCAGCTAACACAACAGGACAAGGTCCATATCTCAGTCCGGCCCTCTTTAAAGCTTAGACGAATCTCCAAATACAATTTAACACAGACTGAGTGGGTCTTTTGTTTAGTGGTAGCATGACATTTGGTCCACAATGGTTAGCAGCTGTCTTCATTTTTAAACTCTGATAAAATTAAGACAATACATAAATAAATACAGCAGGGAAGCTAGCCCACACTGACAAGCACATCAAGGACCACTGAGTTCTCGTGCACCGTCTCATTTGGAGCTCAGTCTCATGTGGAGAGAAGGGCTTTACAGAACTTCCTTCTCAGAGATGCTCAACAATGGCATCAAGTGGACAAAACGGTTATTTATCAAGGGATGTAAAAGACCCGACCCCAGGGAGTCCAGGACACACAGGTACTGCAAAGGTATACTTTTGATTTGGGAAAAACTTGAGACTTAAAGAAATTATCATCTCAGGTAAATAGATGAAACTAAGTCCAGTTTTTGGTGAGGGTTTTTTGTTTTGTTTTTGTTTTTAAAGTGTTCTCATTATCCCCTTGGGCTTCAGCTGTCAATCATCTCGGAGAGCTCAAGCAGAAGGTCATCTTCATCTTTCCCAGGATCCAAGTCGATCTTAGCTTCTAATTTGCCCCCTGAAATTTCCCATATTAGTTTCTCAAAATCATCTTCCACAGAGAGTGGAGGCTTTCCGGTGGAGGCGGAGCTCAGCCGGCGTGGTTTCGTAGCCATCTGGGATGAGGAAGGGTCAGAGCCTTCCGGGAGCAAGGGTTCTGAAGAAGCTTCGGCGGAAGACAGCACAGAACTGCCTTTCGGGTTTTCTGTCTCAGACATGGTGACGGATTTATCCTCAGAGAGGAGTGGGACAACAGCCACAGCTGCTTTCTTGGTTTCCTGCGGGAGCTGAGCAGCTTCACGGCTGCGATGACAGCAGAGTGCACCTCCACAGCCTTACGTTTGGGAGCTGAGACAACCTTGACCACAGATGACTTCACATTTACTTTGGATTTGGCTTTACTCCTCGTCTCCAAAGTCTGTGCTGCGCATTTCACATTCAATATTGAGTCTCCGATTCCAGAGGTTTCTACCTTCCCTTTCTGGGATGACTCCGTGGGGAGCCGTTTTGCCAGATGCCTCAAAAAAAAAAAAAAAATTCAAGGAATTAAAAAAAATCCATCTTTCATAGCTGAGCAATATAATTTAAAAATAAAAAGACGAAAAAAAGAAAAAAAAAAAGTAAAAAACACCACCAAAATTCAGTAAGATACAATTTCTGGTCTTCAAGATTTCTTCACACTTAATACTAGTCAATTTTCCAGGAATTTTTTGGTCAGGGAATATCCCCAAATCGATTATGGGCGTCTAAGGGGTGTTCTTCGTACAATCTCACCAATCTGAACCGATGACAATGTCGATGACAATGTCTCTGTCTCCCGAGTGCTGCCACGTCTTTCTCTTTTCTTAGCTGCAGTCGCCCGCCATCCTCACAGCAGCCGAACAAGCAGGAACCCAAGACTCTCAAAGCCTTTCTTAGTCTTCATTTTCTTCTTACAAATTTATTGTGGAAGAGGGAAATACATAGTAAAGATGGCAATCAAACTTATTTGTTAAAAACATAGGAAATTTGCCCCGTCATAGTTCCTTGAACCTTTTAATACTGACTGCCTTTGGATTTCTTAGGCTCCTGATGTCTATCCTAATCCTAGGACAGAACTACAGCTCCCGAGACGTGAGTCACAGCCTTTACAGGCTGGGCACTTGAGAGGCAGCAGCAGGTGGATCTCTATAAAGTTGGAGGCCATCCTGGTCAACATGGGGACTCTCAGACCAGCCAGAGCCACTCAATATGACCTGGTCTCAGAACAAAACAGAGAGAAAAGAAAAGGAAAAAGAAAAAAGCATGAAAAAGGATTCTCACACATGTGCTAAGTAATTATGAGATGGAAGGTAATGCAGGCGGGCTCAAACGCCCTCCCAAATGCCCTTGTGAGAGAGACAGAGGGTCATCAGACAGACATGTAGACAGAAGAGGAGGTCAAGGGTCCACAGGGGCTGTCTTGATGGGCTAGGAAGGGAAGAGCAGGAGCCTTGTTTATTTCTAGTTCTTAAGTAAATTCCTATGTCTAGTTTTCTATTCAGCAGGTGGAAAGTTCAGTAGCTTGTGTTGGAGGTCTAAGGTGGCTTAAACTGTGCTCATTGGCTGTTGACATCAGCTGTTCTTTGATTATCAGCCTCTCCTGACCCCTGACCCCTGGCCCCTGACCGGAGGTCTGCTACTTCACTGCTGTGCTGGTAACTGTTTCTTGATGCTGCTTCTGGGTTCCACCTCTAGGAGAGTTCTAAGTAGACACCTTCAAGGCTTTCTATCCTTCAGTTTAATCCAGGAGGACGTCATTCTGCTATGAGATAGAGCCAGCCTGGGGGAGCCCTCCCCCTTCTTCTTGCTATTTCCAGTCATTTAATTCATGTCTCACTCTTCGAAGCTCCCTCTAATTGTTTGACATTTGGAGCACAAAGCCAGGATGAATCACAAACTGTTTATCCTTTCTGTTACTGCTAGCGTCATAAAATTTGGGGTGAACAACTCTCCAGGAATTATTATAGATGAGCATCTGGACTACCAAACCATGCGCAAGTGTTTAGAGTGGAAATTCCAGTGTCTAGAATAGGTAGAGCGGCCCCCTTAAGGAATTCCGTATTTACGTCTTAGAACATGTGTAGATGTGTCCAGCTGTAGTCAGAATTATGATGACTAAAAGCAGCCACCATCTCCTGTGTAGATCTTTCTTGATCTGTTAGATATGTTTAACTGCTATGGAAAAATATCTCATAGACATGGGAGTCCTTATGTGGCTTGTGTGTTAGACGGTTTTATGGAAATTATATTAATTTTGTTAGACAGACAATGATACTATGGTTTGCTGGAGACTTTGTTTATTATTAGAAGGTGTGTGTAAATGGTCTAGTGGTGGCATGTTGTAAAGTCTGCAACTTTTACAGAGGTTAACAAGAGTATGTATTGTATATATGAAAGTTACACAGATATGTATGGAATGTGTTTGTATTGTGTAGTGTATAGGCTATGTTTGTGTGTGACATGGATTATATATCAAATAGAATAAGGCTGTGTACATGCATGCATTGAATATCATATATGTATGTATGTATATATATATATATATATATATGCTATAGTACATGAGGTTTGTGTGTGTGTGTGTGTATATATATCTGCTATAGTACATGAGGTGTGTGTGTGTGTATATATATGTATATATGCTATAGTATAGTACATGAGGTATAAGTATATATATATATATGCTATAGTACATAAGGTGTGTGTGTGTGTGTGTTGTGGTACATTTCACTCTTGTTCCCCATTTGCATTTTATACTTCAAAACACAGATCAAATCTCTAGTGAGATATGAGGAAGAAAAACATATACATCAGACCCATGATTAGTCGTTAAGTTTAAGTAAGAGTTATGGGTATTCACTTTGGTACTGTTTCAATTTCTCTTTAAATTTAAAATATTACAAAATAAAATGAACTTGGAAAAGGGCAGCTTGGGAGTGCACTGCCCTGGGTGGCTAGAATTCTGAATGTAATCTTCTGGCTCTGTATCATTGGGCAAATTGTCAACTCCATCAACATCTGACCTTCTGCAAAACGATAATGATAAGGAAAGAGTTATCAAAGTTTATGGTGTTCTTGTTAGGCAAAGTGAGAAAATATAAGAGAAACACCCTCTATGTGTTAGAAAATGTTCAATATTCATCAGATAAGCCTTTTCATTGTTGTCGCCATGCTCCCAGGACCTTTCTGGGTCACGAGATTTTAGGACATGATCTAGACTGCTCAGGGGCCATTCAGCTCTGAAACAGAGAAGAATTTTCAGTTTAGGGTGATGGGAGTGATTTTTGAAAGCCTTCTTTGTGGAAAGGTGGGGTAACTGTTCTTCAACTTTACTTGAAATTGTAGCGGCTGTGACACTCCCACGGGATTTCCAGATCTATGGAAATACAGCAGAACTTTGGGAAGAAAAAGTTATGAATACAAGCCAAGAGTCCTTCTTTGGTAAGACTCTAGGTCATAAGTAACCAGTGATGTAGATTATATGTCACCTTAAGACTGTTGGAAAACAAATGTTTCATTTTAGAGTTTGATGTGCACAGCAAAGGAGGGGAGAGATGTGTTCTTGCCTTGGTATACGCTACCTGGTCTATGTATTTATTCTGTAAAGTGAGGCAGAGTCATGCTTTTGTCTCAAGTCATTATGCATTTGTTTTCTTGCTCAAGCATCCATCTGACGAGAGCATGCACGCTGAGCACCCGTCACATAAGATGCTCCGCGTGTTGCTTTCCAAGGTCTTGCTTTGCTTCTGTTCCCAGGCGCTTCTTCTTTAGCCCACATAAGACACATCTAGGGGGAAATGAAACTACAATTTTATTTCCATCTTTCAGAGGTACTTGAAGCCTTTATGAAGGCTGGCCTGATGTGGTGAGCAGGTTCCCAGAGCCCAGCAGCAGTGTAACAGAATTAAATTCACCCATTGTCAGGAGAACTTAACTTCCCCTTGAAGTGTGGAGGATGTGTACACTGCTTTGGAGTTAAACGCACAGAAAGCAAGTCTTCCTTTGTGTTTTTCCTGTGTCACCATTTGTGACTTATACACACACACACACACACACACACACACACACGCTCCCACATGCTTGTGCACACACACTGTGGTACTTTCAGTCACCAGGTTGTATACTTATCTATTGTTCTTGTTTTCAAATCCTGTTGAAAACCTAGATGGCCCCAGGATGTTCAGATGGCATCTGATGTCTGTTTGTCTATCTCTTTTTCTTGAGAGAGAGTATCATATGCATCTAACTGGCCTGGAACTTGCCGTATAGACCAGGCTGGCTTCAAACTCACTTAGATCCATCTGTCTTTGCTTAAGTGTGTGTTACCATGCCTGGCCTGATCTTTATTTGTAATTTCTTTTACAGTAAATATTTTTAAAATAAATCTTCTTATACATGTTTCAATTGTTATAAATATGAACATATGTTAAAATATAAAAAAAATCAGTAGGATCAGTAGGGTATTAGACTATTCTAAACTAATATGTCTGCAAGTTACCTTTTCATGAGAACTTACTTTAGAAACAAAGTAAAGAGATTGTAATGTACCAGGTAACTAAGTACTCCAGGGGTTTCAGTGGGACGACAGAAAATACATTAGGATTCAAAAAGCCTCTGTAGCCAGCCGGGCAGTGGTGGCACATGCCTTGAATCCCAGCACTTGGGAGGCAGGCGGATTTCTGAGTTCGAGGCCAGCCTGGGCTACAGAGTGAGTTCCAGGGCAGCCAGGGCTACATAGAGAAATCCTGTCTCGAAAAAACCAAAAAACAAAACAAAACAAAACAACAACAACAACAAAAACCCAAAACAAACAAACAAAATCTCTGTAGCAACAAGGTGCAATGCATTGAATTTTAAATACTATGAACTATATACTTTTCTTTTTCTTTTCCTTACATCAATAAGCCATAGTTCTGATTACTTAGCAGTGCTCAGAAGCTAATACCTGCTTGCTGAGCACTGATTACTCTAAATGCTGTACTGAAATGAAAGTTAAAGGTTTGTTACCAATCACTTGAGGCTTCAGTTAGTATTCCTGTGAAGTGTTTGTTTAGGTGTGTGGTGGAATGACCTCCTCAGTGCAGTGGCAGGCAGGGGGATGCACCCTCAAAAGGACCAGTGAGAAAGGAAAAAACAAGGCAGAAGAAGGGTTTTAAAAATACCTCGGGGATTCTCTGATACTCTATGGGGTCAGTCTCTCTCTCTCCTTTTGAATGGAGGGTTGCATCAGCGATTCTGTCTTTTGTTTGTTTGTTTGTTTTTTGTTTTTTTGTTTTTTCGAGACAGGGTTTCTCTGGATAGCCCTGGCTGTCCTGGTACTCACTCTGTAGACCAGGCTGGCCTTGAACTCAGAAATTCGCCTGCCTCTGCCTCCCAGGTGCTGGGATTAAAGGCGCGCCACCGCGCCCCGGCACATCAGTGATTCTGAATGAATAAAATGTATGGTACAGTACATTTGACCTTCAAGAATGGCTCAGATGACCTTCAAGGATGGGTCAGTTGAGACCATGTGGTTTTGAATTTGATTCTTCACTCTGAATCTTAGGAGTAGTTCTCCATCAGGTGAGAGGTGAGATGGAGCCCCTACAGCACCCTGCCTGGTCAGGAGCCCATGGCAGATGCATGACTGAGCAATCTTGGATGGCTATCCAGGCGTGGAGAGATATTCAAATGCAACCACGTGAGAGACCTCAAGTGACAGCTACTTAGCCCAGCCTTCCCTAAATTCTGACCTCAAAACTGTGAGGAAAGTAAAAGAGTTGTGGTTTGAATTGTGGGATCATTTTTATACACCGCAACTGACTGGAACAATTACTGGCCTCCAGCATTTTGAAGTAAGAGCAGAAGCAAAGGTTCCAAGAGTTACGGTTAGTGAGGGCTGCGACAGTTTGTATTGCCCTCCATTTGTGTTCACTTCAGTAACCATATTGATGTGCAGCCTCACAGCTAAGGTAACTTGTTTCTCTAGATTTTTGCCTCCCCTAGCCCATCCATTCACAGTAAAGGCCAACCAGGAGAGATGTATTAATCACCTAACAGTGTTTAATTGAGAACTCCCTGGTTACCCCTAGTAATAGGCAACTGGGGACCAAAAAGGGAAACGTTCCAGTCCCCTTCCATTAGACTCTTACTCAGCCGCGTGAGCCCGAGTTCTCCTCAATATCCCTGGCTTGCTAATGTCTGTCTCTATGGTGTTAATAGTTGTTTTAATTCATCTACAAAGAGAATAATACATCTCAGTGTCCTCCTTGAGCTCGAAGCCTGAAACCTCAACTTTCCTGCTCCGAGGGTCTCTGAGATGGTGCCTACCTTGCCAGAATTGGATTGTCCTTCATCCTACACCCATCCTCTCCAAAGATCGGGACCTGAAGCTCAGCACCGGACCCATTCAGCAAGCCAGCGAGGGCCTGGTTTTCCCTAGACGTACCCTTCACTCCCATGGGCTCCGGTGTGAGGAGGTTCTGTCCGGAATCAGGGGGGAAGGAGCAGCTGTGTTCTGCTCAGAGTCACTGTTGGATGTTGGGTCATTTTGCTCTTCTCTGACATCCCAGAACAAGATGCTTGTTTCTCCAAGATTCTTTGGGGCCGAGTAACCGATGACAAAGCCTGGTAGAGCAGAGGTGATTTGTGATTGGCCTCGTGGTCTCAAAGTTCCATTCCTCCTTTTCTGTGTTAGAGTTTTGTTTGACCTCCCTTCTATTGGTTCCGGTGGGGGCAGGAAGACGTTGGAGGTTGTAATGGCTTTCTGAATAAATGAGTAGGTTTTTTTCTTTCTTTCTTTATATATTGCTTCTATTATAGTGACTTACATTTCTCTAACTCATATTTAAAGCAAATTGGATACATGATCTGGGGAAATTTTCATAGGCCTATGGCAGGGAACTTGAGTAATTCAGTGGCTGTTGGAACAGAGCTTTCCTCCCTCCTCCCTCCTCCCTCCTCCCTCCTCTCTCCTCCCTCTCTCTCTCCTTCTCTCTCTCCCTCTTTCTTCTCCCCTCTACCCTTCCTCTCTCCCCCCTCCTCCCTCTCTCTCTCCTTCCCTCTCTCCCTCTTCCTTCCCCCCTCTACCCTTCCTCCCTCCTTCCTCCCTCCCCTTCCATCATCCTTCTTTTCCTTCCTTCCCTTTCTCATTCTTCTTTCCTACATTCTTTATCTCTCTCCCCCTTTTCTTCATTCTTGATGCAAGAGAGAAGTAATTGCTGATACTTTTACTTTTGTGGTTTTTCTCCCCTAAAGGCAGCAGTTACTTTATTCATCGGTTGAACCGACATTTCTTTTATTATTATTATTATTATTATTATTATTATTATTATTTTCTTTATTTACATTTCAAATGCTATCCCAAAAGTTCCCTATACCCCACCCCTGCCCCTGCTCCCCTACACACCCACTCCCACTACTTGGCCCTGGCATTCCCCTGTGCTGGGTCATATAAAGTTTACAAGACCAAGGGGCCTCTCTTCCTAATGATGGCTGATTAGGCCATCTTCTGCTACATATGCAGCTAGAGACTCGAGCTCAGGGGGTACTGGTTAGTTCATATTGTTGTTGCACCTACAGGGTTGCAGTCCCCCACAACTCCTTGGGTACTTTCTCTAGCTCCTCCATTGGAGGCCCTGTGTTCCATCCAATAGCTGACTGTGAGCATCCACTTCTGTGTTTGCCAGGCACTGGCATAGCCTCACAAGAGGCAGCTATATCAGGGTCCCTTCAGCAGAATCTTGCTGGCATGTGCATTAGAACCGACATTTCTTAAACACCTACTCTGTATTTCTCACAGCCCTAACTATAGAAATTTATGAATGAACAGCTCTGCCTAATAGAGTTTGGTTGAATCAGTGGCTGTTGAGTACTGCAGAGGAGGAGAGTGTACAATGTGCACAGTACAGAAGAGACTGGCCAAGACTGGTCTGAAGTTTAAGTCAGTCATAGCTTTCAATAACAATATTTGATAGAAGATAGGAAGGAAATTGTGGCAGACAGAATGACCCCTTCGAACTTTCCTACAGCCTAATCCTTGACATCTGGAAATAGTTTTCTTATGTACAAAAAAGACATTGTGGGTGTCATTAGTGATCTTGAGAGCCTAGGGTGGTTTGGAGTTACTCAGAAAGGGCCAGTATGACCACAACACCTTCCTTAAAAGGCCAGAGTCAGAGCCAAGACAGCATCTGTAGACACTGTACCACTTCTTTAAAAACATAGAGGATGGACCCCTAGATGCATGAATCAACTAGACGTTAAAGACAACATGAAGCAGACTCACCCCCATATACTCTTCGAGGAACACTACCCTGTGAACAGCTTAAGTTTAGGACTTCTGACTTCAGAATTGTAGGACTGTTTGTGTTATCTAAGACACTAAGCTTATGGTAATTTGTTACAGTAGCAACAGAAAACTGATACAGGAAGAAAAAAGCAAGAAGTATAAGAAATGGGGAAGCAGAAAATGCAGAAAAAGCAGAATGCAGGCCAAGTCCTTGTTTAGCAGGGAGCACATAAGACGGTCACAAGATAGGGGATGACTTCAGGTGGTCATGGTTTAAGTTACTTGGGGTGGCATGTGTAAGCGTGGCAGGAAAGGAAGATACTGAGGAGGGGATGCGGATTTTATTTTTATTTTTACCTGAGTCAGCCAGCCAGGACACCCTGCATCCCAAGCAGAAGACATCTGTTCCATTAAAAGGATTCTATTCAGATTACTGTTAATTTCTCATGCTATCAAATCTGTTAAATTTTTCACTTAAGGATTCTTATCATGTGGTTAGAATTTCCTCTCATCATTTAAAATAGTTAAATAATGCTCCCGTCTCTGCCTTTTCTGTAGATTCCCTTGTGTGGAGCCAGGGCTGGGAGAGAACTGGGGCTGTCTAGCAAAATTCCTTTCAGCGTTGTGCTGGCTCCACGTGGAGGAAGAAGCATTGAACCCATGAACACTCCTCTGCTGTAGACAGTCGCTCTTCTGGTTATTAACACTGGGGTTGGTTTCATGGTTTCCCTCACGCTCGTCACTATGCTCTTAGTTTGCAGCATAGATTGCTGTGGGTGCATTGAAGCTAAAGAGACAGTCTTAGGGAAATAGAAATGTCTAGTCCTGTGTCTGAAAAAACTTTTTGCAACAGGGTGTTCTTACACAATTATTTATAGTTTGATTAGAGTCTCTCTCTCTCTCTCTCTCTCTCTCTCTCTCTCTCTCTCTCTCTCTCTCTCTCTCTCTCTCCCTCCCCCTCCCCCTGCTAAAGCCACATTTGTAACTCAGGCTGGCCTATAACTCGCTGCAGTCTTCCTGCCTCAACCTCTCCTGTGCTGGGATTACAGATATGAGGGAACCACAGGCAGCCTAGGCCCCCCAAGCCCCCATGTAGTTTATCTATGTGTGCACATGGAGACCAGAAGAAGACATCGGGAACTCTGGCCTGCCACTCTCTCTCTTATTCCCTTGGGCCAGGGCTTCTCACTGAGTTTGGAGCTAGGTAGATGGATGGCAAACTCCAGGATTCTCTTGTCTTTCCCCCTGCAGTGCTGGAGTTACATGGCCGTGTGCAATTATTATTTTTTTTTATAGGTACATGTATGTGTGTGTCAAACTCAGGTTCTCAGGCTTGTGCAAAAAGTACTAACCTGCTAACCAATCTCTTTAGGCCCCTCCCACTTTTATTTTTAAGCATCCTTAAAGCCCTTTAGAATTGGGAGGGCTTAAGTAATAAATGCCTACATAAAGGAACATTTCAAACTTAAGCCAAAGGCTAAATCACTAAGATTAAAATAATACAGAACTTCAAAACTAATCAGAGTTTTCAACACTTAATACTTTTCATAGATTAGGAAGTTAGCTGTCCGCTCAGCATCCTGGATAAATACTGCGGTATTTATTATAAATGAATTATAATCTGTAGGTTCACTAACCCAATGTTTATTCTTCACTCTTGTGATGAAGCAGCTCCTGGCAGTCACAGACCTCTCATTCATTTTGAAATAGTGTCAGGAAGGTAGGAAGGAAGGAAGGAAGGAAGGAAGGAAGGAAGGAAGGAAGGAAGGAAGGAAGGAAGGATTTCTGTCTCTAGACAATGGGCAGCCAGCACCCTCCAGAGGGACACACAGGCCCTCTTGTCCATATGTTTTCCAGGCCAGCTCTGCCTGCCTGCGAGTTCTCTGTTCCTTTTCTATGTCACCCAGCCTCAGTGTTTGCCAGATAGCTCTGACCTAGTAATGGGAGCGATGTCTCTTCTACAGTTTGTGACAAGGGTGTATAGTGCTAATTGCATCTAACCAGAATCACTTTTGGGTGAAAACATTTCTACAAAACAGTTTTTATGTAAATTAGCAAATGTGATTAAGTGTTCATAAAACTTCAAGACTTAGGGAAATTCTCAGATAGCTTCTATAGCTGCGTAGAACAATTTCCTTTTATCCAAATTCTCTCAAGACTGTGAAAGCCTCAGATTAGTTCTTTAGGCATATTCTCTCTCTCTCTCTCTCTCTCTCTCTCTCTCTCTCTCTCTCTCTCTCNCTCTCTCTCTCTCTCTCNCTCTCTCTCTCTCTCTGCATATATATTCATATGTAAACATGTGTATATGCACACATACACACACACCATGGGAAGAGTAACTTCTCTGTTATAAATATTTAATCTGGCATGCCCAAACAACAGATTTGACTTGAAGATTAATAAAAGTATTATAACTCTCCATGTAAATTGTTCAAGAAGTCAATGTGCTAAATTCATGTATCACCAAAGTACACATAAAAGATGGAGTTACAGATTCTGCTTCAGTCTTATCTTATTGTCATAAAATAGCAGTGTAAAAGCATTGAATTACTTGTTCCACTACTCTCCCAGCAAGCATTTAGTGAATGCTCAAGTTCTAGGTCTGTGCTATAGGCTACAGTTTTACCCTTGTCTGTTCAAATGTGTTTTATTGTACAGATAATAGTGCATTTTCTTCACCAAAACCTAGAACGTTACACATTGATGATAAGCCTCCTTCGAATACTTTGACTATCTTCATCCTCCCTCAACACTTACAAAATACAACAATGATTTCAAGTTTATAGCAACTTCTCAGATGCCCTACATAGAAAGGACAATAAAAGCAATATAGAAAACAGAAAACCACACTACATGTTCTAGGCATAGGATTTACTATACCTATCTGAGATTTACACATCCATTAAACCATATGATGAACTGGAGGGAATAAAGGGCAAATGGTAGACGGACCTTTAAATGGTTTTATCACTTTAGCACATGTAGTTGTATGCAGTCGAGATGGACCCTGACTGGTTGAGGCAGATTTTACTGAAGTAGCTTGGAATGTTGAAACTGTGGGAGGTTCTTCTGGATATGGCCCTTAAGCTAGAGACTGTGCAACACTAACTTATGAAGGTCTGGGAAGTCATTCATACCAAAGCAATAGTCTGTCTCCCTGCCTCTGACATGTTAGTGGCTAATGCTAGCATGTGAAGATGCACAACCTGGACCCTGTTACATTGTGTGACTCCACTGGGATCATGATGCCTTTGGCCATGCAAAGCCAGCAAGGTCACCTCTCAGTATTCCTGAGTCATCTCTTCTGTCAAGTCTTTCGCTCTACTCAGCAGAGAATGGAAAAATGACACAGAGAAGTCTCTTGAGTCATAGTAAAAACAGGGGCTGAGGGGAAAGTTCTGGAAGTTTCAGCATACTGTATAATTTGTATTTCTTGAGTAGCTTACAGTCAATGATGACTGCATCAAGTAATTAAGGGACTCTCTAATCTTTGCTTCCAAGTTCAACATTCTTGTTTTCTTTCTTGTTCTCTTTCTTCCTTCTTTTCTCTTTCTTTCTTTCTTTCTTTCTTTCTTTCTTTCTTTCTTTCTTTCTTTCTTTCTTTCTTTCTTTTTCTTTCTTTCTCTCTCCCTCTCTTTCTTTTTTTCTTCCTTTCTTTCTTGTAGGCATAAATGTTTTGCAATCTACTTTTAATAAGGGTTCAAGCATATGGACTCAACCCGCCTCTAGCCACCAGAGGTAGTGGAAGAAAAATGTTATTAGGATGTTGGGGAAGTGGACCTGTTAGCAATAGTTCTTTGGGGGTGAGCTCGATCTTCTTTCTCAGTAGTTCAGTCCCATAGCAAACACCAAATATGACTCAGCAGCTGACGACCAGTTTTCTAAGCAGGCAGACACCACACAGGAACTGGCAGCTACAGTTCTTTTGGCAGGCAGACACCAGGCACGAACAGGAAGCTGTAGTTCAACCCTGAAGAAACCTCCAGGCTTGCCAGCCGGCCATAGGTGAGGCAATGCAGGGGCAAGCTGCCGCGGGAACCTCACAAGCAATTCTTGGGCAAGTTTCTCTCAATGGCATCATTACCACAATTTGAGCTCAACAATGTCAACAATGTAAGATGAACCAATACATGCATGTCATTAGTGAAGAATAGTGAGGCAGAGCAAACCAAATAAAAGCTTAGTGCTTGTCTCCCACTGCCTGTGTGGTTCTATTTATACTCCTTCATCCCAGGTCCTTTCACATGTCTGCTATATCAGAATATCCTTTCACCTGTGTCTGCTTCAGAAAAACATTCTTTCCTGCATCTGCTTTAACAAGACATCCTTTCACCTGTGTGCCCCAGCAAACCATCATTTGACATATTTGACTTGTTTCCACTTCACTCTCTCCTTTTGGTCTTATACAGCATATGTAAGGGTGACAGAATTACTATTAGGTTCCATGATACCATCATTAGTGTAGGTACTGACAAACAGATTGTCAATGCAATAATACCCAAGATGTTTGCAGGCCCATGGGAGCTATGCTTTTGGGGTTTCTTGATTGCTTATGAGATATAAATAAGGCAATTATTTATCTCACTTTCCCTGGGAATTCCCCTATTTACAATTGTTGTTCTGATAAAATTTATCATGTGTCCCAAGTGAATGATAAACTATTTAATTACCCTTCTCATAAATATCTCTTCTCTTTCATTATCTAAGTATATCTCTATAGATTTTAAAATTCCTAATTAGTTTAACCTTTATTCTTTAGTATTTGGAGCAAGTTTTTCTGTTTTTTGTTTTTTTTTTTCCCTTTGTTTCTTCATAGCACTTGATATAATACCTTGGACTGCCTATTGTCTCTCCCACACATCCTAATCTTGGATGATGGCTTTGGTTAAAGGTTTGTCTATGATGGTTAGCAAGCAAGCCCTTTAGGGTTTTACTCTCCTTAGTACCAAATAAATAAATAAATAAATAAATAAATGGAAACAAACAAAAAAAGAATCTCTGGTGACACATACCCAAATAAGACCCTTGGCACATTGTGGAAATTGGTAATGGCTAGAGAGAAATTCATGATATACTGTTGACCAAAAGATGAATAATGCAAAACTATTCCTGTGTGTGGTACTATTCTTAACATCAGTGACTGGAGGTGCCACCATTGGAATTGAGAACGGTTCTTGTCACTACAGGAGATCGTGAAACAAGGACATGTGTTCTTATTTGTATTTTGTAGTGCACAGGAAACTATCATATTTTACACTAAAATTATATAAACATTGCAAAATGAAAGTGAGGGTGTGAGCGCTCCTTTGCTTTAAGGAGTAGTGCCCAGAACGTTCTAGAATGGTTCCAGCAACTCGTTAGTAGAGGAATGTTAATAACAAATTCCCTTTCCTTTCCTCATTTATACATGGAATGTGTGTGAGAGACACATTCTCCTGTTTCCTCACAGAGCAACCACAATCAAGGTGTTCCTTGGAGAACCCAAGAAAATTTGGGAGCTCATGAATCCCTGGAATCAATGGCTAGATCTCTCTCAGCTGATATTCCCTTTGTATATCCCAAACATAGATTACGTTGTCTGATCTAGACAGAAAACAGTCCTTGTGCACCGCAGAGTTGCATTAATATTAATAGTTCGGACTAACTTGACCCAAGTGTGTATTCCCATGACATTTCCTGTCTCATCTAAGGCAGCCAGCATAATGTGGGAGGAAAATGAGTTTTCGAGTCAGATTCACCTGGTCTGTCTGTCTCTTTAATCCCTATTTGATGTGGTCTGTGTGTCTACGTAGTAGTTTTTGATCCTCTATCTCTATGATTTCATTTCCTTAAATAATCACAGCTTTTCATTGGTTATTGGAAACACTTAAGGAGTCTTTTCTCCCTGTGACACCCGGTTTCTAAAACATCCTTGGATTGACAGGCAGACGGGTGGTTCTAGTGTCTGGGAACACAGAGATTGGCATGTGACTTGGTTTTCAGTGAACCCTCTATGAATGCAGGGCCATACTCATCCAGTGGGGATCAGTCTTCCTTCCCAGAGCCAGCTGGAGAATGGGGACCAGCAGGCAGAGCAATCCATGGCTGCTTTTGTTTTGGTTTCTCCAGCATGGTGCTGCCATCCTAAGGGTGTGGCCTTGATCTGCACTGGGTGTCTGTCCGCTGTTGAGGTAACATTCTTAATGGTTTGGATTCCTGTCAGTGATGTGGGGGTTCTTGGCTGGGCCTGGCCGAAGTTCTTCAGGACATGTAGTGATATCCCAGGGTGGCTTTCTGTCTTTGCATTTTCTATCAAATGTGGTTGCTCTTGAGGTTGTGGTACCTACAGAGTCTCTGGTCCCATTCTCTTGAGTTATTCTTTTGTATGATTCTCATCTTTTCCTCCTGCCTTCTCTTGGTCAGTGGTATTCTGACTTAGGCCAGAGTGTCCTAGCCCTGGATTTTCAGGAATAGATCCTATGTACTCTGTCTTTCCTATTTGGAAACCTTTCTCCAGGTGGAAGGGACCAGTGGAACTGGCTTGATGGTTTTGTGTAGTTCAGAGGCACTAATCACATAACTGCTCATGGAGCACAGTTCAGTTCCTAGGGGGCTTTCTACTCCTCCTCTAAAGCTGAGACAACTTCATAATGAAGACAAGAAAAAGCAAAACCATGTAAATAAAATCCCTCTGCCTCATTGGTTTCCACCATTGGAGCTGCAGTATTGTGCGTATTCTACAACAGAGATGACAGTGAGTGCATTATTTTATGTCCCAGGATGGAAAATATAGAAACAAGCGACCAAACACTTTAGAAAAAAAAAATGACAAAGCAACAGCCACCCCCCACCCCTGCTCCCCACACACCCTTCAACCTCAAACACTCCAAATCAAAAACCAGACCTTTCCCAGTCAAGTTGCAAAGTTTCATTTATCAACTATTTTAATTTCCAGGAAGTTAAAGACTGGAAACAACAGGGAATCCAAACCAGGAAAGCAAACCTGAGCTTCGGAGTTGATGACTTTCCCATCAGTAGATTTAAAGTGCTGCTTTCCTTCAGTTTGTGAGCAAGAGACTGAGCAGACCAGATGCCTCCTGCAGACACAGAGGGGGGTAAGAAGGCAGGAGGGGAGTGATGAGGCTTTCCTTGGTCTGCATTAAATCCAAGCACGCTAAATTCATGAGAGAGAGAGAGAGAGAGAGAGAGAGAGAGAGAGAGAGAGAGAGAGAGAGAGAGAGAACCCTTCTTGAAGTCTTTGTTTTAGTCTTTGAATATGTACGTATATTTCTCCCTTCTTTCCATCTGGATTTTGTTAAAAAAAAAAAAAAAAAGGCAAAAAACCCTCCGGTCAAGCCAGCTTGAAGAGTGGAACTACCTTCTCCAGGATGACATCATGTCTCCGCTGTTTTTCTTTGTAAGGCTGAGTTTCAGATGGTGAAGTCACACCCTCCCCTACTTGCTTTCCACGCTCACAAGCCCAACCTGATGGAGTTTCATTGTTTTTATGACTGGACCGCAACGCCAGACACAGCCTTACTAACTTGACACTGGGAAAACACAGTTCAGGCTAAGAATTCAAACCTATGATTCTGAACTTTGAAGAGATTTGGGCCCATTTCTTTACCCATTTCTTTGCTGGTAACTTATTGTTAACTTTCTGCCAGTGTCCTATGGATAAGAGGTTATATTTTATAAAATGATTGAATGTGCTTAAAAGTATTCCTTAATTTTTAAGACGTGTATGTGCATGTGTGTATGTGACAGGTTAGAAAATAGTTTGTATGATTTTACCTTTTAAAATTATGAAATAAACGGTGGAATAGTTTTAAAAATTCAAAACATTTCACCAGTAATGAAATGATGCTTGCTTTTCTTTATGTTTTTTTTTCTTTTTGTTTTTTTTTTTCAGACAGGGTTTCTCTGTATAGCCCTGGCTGTCCTGGAACTTACTCTGTAGACCAGGCTGGCCTCGAACTCAGAAATTCGCCTGCCTCTGCCTCCCAAGTGCTGGGTTTAAAGGCATGCGCCACTACTGCCAGGCAGCTGCTTGCTCTTTTTACTCGAAGTTATAGAAAGGTTTCATGACCACTTGGCTATATATAATTACTTTCGGATCTTATTGCAAAACCAATCACATTGTTATCAAAATTTAGCTTGAAAGTTTTAAGAATTGGAGTTAGGGACATGGCTCCCTCAGGCTTGGATTTCCTGACGCTCCTGTGAAAACCTGGGAGTGGCACCCCCATGTAATCCCAGTGCTGGGGAGATGGGGACCACTGGGGTTAATGGTCAACCAGTCCTGCTTAACTGCTGAGTCCAGGCTGAGAGACCCGTGGCCTCCACAGCTATGCATGATGTAGGTAGTCTGTTCCACTTGCCTTCTGCCTGGTGGCAGACAGAACCTTCTGAAATGGGAAGCGGAGTAAGTCTTCCCTTCCTAACATTGTTTCCATCGGACATTTGCTACAATAATAACAAAGTAACTAACGCACCATCTTTTATTCCCGTAGGCTGTGTGAAACCCAGCCGCTCCTCTCTTCCTCTTTTGACTTTTGCCATTCTTCTGATGTGAATTTGTATCTCACCATTTATTCAATTTATTTTTTCTCTGTGTATTGGCTACACATGTGCACAGAATCACACTCAAACATACATATTTATGCATACTTTAAAGAAATAAATTATCTCTTTTAAAAAATATATTGAGTTGCACTGCTGCCTTTGTTAAAAATCAAGACCTTGCCTTTGTCTGAGCTATTTCTGTACTCTATGTCTGTTGGTGTGTCTGTCATTTTTTGCCATACTTTGATACGAGAGTCAGTATAGTATCAGAGTGTTGTAACTCTAAGGTTATGGTTCTCCAAGTGTTTCTTAGTTATGTTAGACTATTACTGAACTTGTGGGTTTCTCCTAATCAAGCCTGCTGAGAGTTTTGAATGACACTATGCTGACCTTCTAGAACAATATGGGGTGGACAGAGCAACTAGCAACAATGAACCTTCCAATTCGTAAATGTGTGATGTCACCATCAACTTAGATATTCTTTCATTTAATTCAGTAATATTTTATAATGTGTGTGTGCATGCGCATGTGTACATGTGTGTATGTGGTGTAGATGTTTGTGTTCACCTGTGCATATATGCAGAAGCCAAATGTCAGCATCCCATGTATGGAAGTCCAAGACTGATGCTGGATGTCTTCAACTCCTTATTGTTCTCCTCCTTATCTTTTGAGACAGGGTCTAGCTCCAAACCTAGAGTTAAGGTGGTGGCTAGGCTGGCTGGCCACTGAACTCTAGGTGTGGTGGTTTGAATATGCTTGGCCCAGGGAATGGCACTATTAGGAGGTTTGGCCTTGTTGGAGTAACGGTGGCCTTGTTTAAGTAAGTGTGAGACCCTTCTTCCAGCTGCCTGGAAAAGCCTGCTCCTGGTTTCCTCTGGATGAAGCTCTTCCAGAGCCAGGCCTTCCTGGACACTGCTATGCTTCTTGCCATGATAACAGACTGAACCTCTGAACCTGTAAGCCAGCCCCAGTTAAATGCTGTCCTTTAGAAGAGTTGCCTTGGTCATGGTGTCTCTTCACAGCAATGGAAACCCTAACTAAGACACTAGGTATCTTCCTGTCTCCACTCTTTAGCACTAGATGTATGCCATCATGCTTGTTGGGAGTCTGAACTCAGAATGTCATACTCGTTCAGCAAAAATTTTACCCACTGAGCCATCAGCCCAGCCCCACCATATTTTCAAACTTTTGTTTAAGTTGTGGTATCTAATTTAGACCCAGGTTTTACAAGTGTACTGGCTAGTTTTGTGTCAACTTGACACAGGCTAGAGTTATCACAGAATAAGGAGCTTCAGTTGGGGAAATGCCTCCATGAGATCCAGCTGTAAGGCATTTTCTCAATTAGTGATCAAGCGGGGAGGTCCCCTTGTATGTGGTGACATCTCTGGGCTGGTAGTCTTGGTTCTATAAGAGAGCAGGCTGAGCAAGCCAGGGGAAGCAAGCCAGTAAGGAACATCCCTCCATGGCCTCTGCATCAGCTCCTGCTTCCTGACCTGCTTGAGTTCCAGTCCTGACTTCCTTGGCGATGAACAGCAATGTGGACGTGTAAGCTGAATAAACCCTTTCCTCCCCAACTTGCTTCTTGGTCACGATGTTTTGTCCAGGAATAGAAACCCTGACTATGACAACAAGTTTTAATGCTTTTATGAATTATGCTTTCTAAGATACATTTTTTAGACATTGCTGTTAGTGTTCAGAAATGATCCTGATTATTTTCTGTTGATTACATACCCAACAGCTATATCAAAAGCATTACTATCATTTGCTCATACTGTTTTTTGTTTGTTTGTTTTTTGTTTTGTTTGTTTGGAGAGGTATTTCTATACATAGAACCATGTCCAAAGGAGTATGCCATCTGCTTTACTAATGTTTATAATGACCCCCATGTCCTTATTATTTATTATTATTTACTTATTTAATTAATTAGGACTACTGGCCTAATGGTCAGTAGTTGGGGATTGATTTGCTTACAGGTTGAAGCCTGCTGAGTTGTAGTACTGTGTGCTAGGTACTCACATCAGGTTGAGATGATTGCTACCATGCCTAACACCACAAGGATTTGTTACTGTTGTTATTAATGAAAGAATATTAAATTTGATGAGATCATTTTTTTTTCATAATGATTTTCTAATGATAAGGTTTTTTTCTAGCTCTTTAAATGTGGTGGATTCAAATTGATTTTAAAACGTGAAGCCAACTTCACATTTCTTGAGTAATCCTTGGTAATGATATATTTATTATTCTTTACATGTAGTGCTAGATTCAATATAGAACATTTTCCTCCGAAGTTTTACTACATCTGTGTTGATGATGGATATTGAAAGACCTATGATTTTTCCTTTAATGACTTATATTTTGGTGTCAGGGTTATGAGCCTAAAAGAACAATTAGCACTGTACACCTTTGTTCTGTTTTCTGAAAGAGTTGGTGTAGGGCTGGCATTATTTCTCTTGTCACTTTCTCCTCCCCCCCTCCCTTCTTTCCCTGACAAGATCTCTCTATGGTGCCCCATAGGCTAGTCTCAAACTCTTGATCTTCCTGCTTCAGCGTTTTTGGATCCTGGAATAACAGGCATGCATTGCTCCGCCTGACTGTGTCACTTTTTGTTAAATGTTTGGTATAGACTTCTTGTGTATGTCTTGTTTGGTGATTGTCAACTTCAGATACTATCTTAGCATTCTTCTGCTCAGTTTTTTTTTGAGTTAGTTTTTTTTTTTCCCTCTGTGTTTGAATTTCTGGTTTTGCTGATCTATCTGTGAATTCCTTTGCTATCTGAGTAAGCCAGCCACTGAGACATCTAAAATGTAATAGAGGTGCTGGAGAGATGGCTCAGTGGTTAAGAGTGCTGGCTGCTCTTCTGGGGGACTCAGGTTTGATTCCTAGCACCCATGTTGCTCACAGTCATATGTAATTCCGGTTCCAGGAGATCCAACACCCTCTTCTGGTCTCTGCAGGCACTGTATGTACATGTGGTACACAGATATGTGAAGGCAAAACACTTATACACAGAAAGTAAAAATAACAGTGTAAAAATATAAATATAGAACATTTTATTTATTCTAATTTACTATATATATTTATGTTGTAATATGTGATGTATGTATATTTTTTCACATACATTGTAGAGAATGGCTAGCCAAGCTAATTAACACGTGCATCAGTTCATATACTTGGAAGTCTGTTCTACTGAGGTGAGTGTGTCTATCCCTCTGGGAAATTTCCCCATCTTTTGCTCATGGGTCTCTTTCATCCTAGCTTTTATAAAACATCTCTAGTGGCAACTGTGCAGTGTTTTGATCATTTGTAGCTTTCCCTCTGTTGGTGTTTTCCTTTGAACAACAGTCATGGTTTCCTTTTTCTTTCCAGGAATTGTAAGATTTTTTTTTACTCCGTTTGAGAGTGGCAGATCCTGGAGCCAACTTTACTCTGCCCAGCAAGGATCATATCCTATTTTCTCATCAGACATCTCGAGTCTGGAGGAGGTCGTTTGCTTTGATCCAATAAATTCTACAGGGTTTGGGTTGATTTGTAGCTTCAGTTGGTTTAGGTTGCATTTGTTTCAAGAGTTTTTTTGGCTTTTCGAGACAGGGTTTCTCTGTATAGCCCTGGCTGTCCTGGAACTCACTTTGTAGACCAGGCTGGTCTCGAACTCAGAAATCCGCCTGCCTCTGCCTCCTGAATACTGAGATTAAGCGTGCGCCACCACGCCTGACTGTTTCAAGAGTTTTTAAGGGTGCAGCTTATCTTGGTATGTAACAGGGCCTTGCTTCCAGTGGATTTTGGGTTCTCTGTTTGCATTCTAATCTTGTCCCTGGCTTTCCAGACCTGTCTGTCAGGAAGGACCATGGCTACCTTACTGGATCCTAAGATTAAATTCCACTGGACCAACTCAATTAACCTTCTTCTCTTTCTCCCAGAGGGACCCCAGTCTGTGTTCTCTGTCTATTCAGGAAGGGCTTGCTACAGTCTTTTCCTGTGTCTTCACACCTCTTAAATATGCTTTAACATACAACCTTTTCGTGAATTCTTTTTTTTTTTTTTGAAAGATTTATTTCTTTATTATATGTAAGTACACTGTAGCTGTCTTCAGACACTCCAGAAGAGGGAGTCAGATCTTGTTACAGATGGTTGTGAGCCACCATGTGGTTGCTGGGATTTGAACTCTGGACCTTCGGAAGAACAGTCGGGTGCTCTTACCCACTGAGCCATCTCACCAGCCCCTTTTCGTGAATTCTAATTCACAAATTCTGTATCTGAGTCTGAAGTAAAACTACAATAAAACTGTGAAAAAAAACATTTATGAAGAATCACAAAGTGACGTTTTTATCCCAGAATTTTAGTACAGTTTTGCATTAGGGTATTTGCATATAAGAAGCAATGCATTTTAATATAACAGAGCAGAAAGTTAAGAGGCAAAGGCTTAGTTTGTAATAAAGAAGTTTTTTTTTTTTTTGAAATTCTGCAGGGCAATGTTTTTATGTAATATTAGAGCAGTAAATTGCCCACTTATGAAGAAGGGGTGGGTGGGGGCGGGGCAGGGCAGGGCAGGGAGTAGTTTCTTTCCTTACCCATGGCTTCAAAAACAGACAAGAAAGTCCTCAAGAAAAATATTAATTTAAAAAATACAGGCGAGCATATTTTGCTCACAGCATTATTAAAGTATTTCTAAATAGAACAATAATAAAAAGTAAATGAACTAGAACAAGCCCCTTATCTTCAAAATTATTACAACTAAACTCAAATAACTTCAAAGGGGATTAATGTATTTACAAAATAGAGACCCACATTTAATGTCTGAAAAGTGTATGCGTCTTCAAGAAAAAGACGGGCGTGCAGATGTTTTAAGAGGTAATTCACAAAAGGTTTATAAATATATAAAATATTTATATTGCAGACTATTGAAAATCTGAAATGGTTTGTGATGAAGGTGGGAGAAACCTCACTGATATTCTAGTAAGTGCTGTCTAATCGTATATGCATAAGTAACGCTCATGTTGGGAAATGTTTGGTACAGTCTTCTACCATGTTGACTAGTGACCCTGTGTGGTGTGTGTGTGTGTGTGTGTGTGTGTGTGTGTGTGTGTGTGTGTGCTGTAAGGGGTGAATGTATGGTCTCACACAGGCTAGGTTAGCATGAAGCTACACTCCAGGCCAGAATTTTAAATTCCCACCTTTGTTCTCCACTGACTCATAGGTTTCGATGAGAAATTCACTGATAGTCTAGTGAAGAGTCTCTTGGATGTAGCTCGTTTTTATTGACACTTTAACTTTTTCCCTTTTTGACTTTGGCTATTGACAGTGAAGTTATGATGTGTCTGGGTGATGACACTTTTAAATTGAAGGAGTTTTGAACTTCAGGGAGCTAAATATCCGCCTATCTCCTAAAGTTAGTGAATTTTTTTGTCTTTTTTTTTTTTTTTTTACATTTTCCCTCATCTTCCTCTAGTTTTTATTTTTTTATTTGGTGGATCCTTCTGGAGTTTCACTGTGGCTGGTGTCCACCACAGCATCAGCAAGGACAACCTCCCGAGTCCCTGAACCTCGCAATGCCTGACGGACACTGCTTTCCTAGAGCCCCTACCAAACCACATGTGCGCTAGACTGTGGGCAACGGGTAGAGCCTGACTCCCCCCTTTCCTAGATTTCACTTTGGGTATGAGTAATGTTCCCTGCCTCTGCTTCTTTGCAGTAGCTCCATTGTCTCTTTCTTACCATCCTATTAATTCTCAGGTGCCCAGTTGAGGAGCCATGATGAAGTTAGACTTGCTTATTCCGATTTTATCCTGTCGTAGATTAACCCACTTAGGGACTAGTCTTACCACGCAATTTTCAACTGAGCTATTTTTTTCCCCTCCACTCACATAGTGAATGTGAACAAATAGACACTTAGCTTTTTGTCCTGCTCTTCTGTCCTGTACCGGGCTGGGCCAGTCTCCTTCAGCATCAAGGGCATCCAACAGCGCATGCCCGGCGAGGGGCACGCTGGGAATGAAGGGTGCTGCTCCATGCTCTCCCTCCTGCATCTCTCACTTTGCACAGAGCTGGCTGTCTCTGCTCAGCTGTACTTTGAATGCGTCTTTGGCCTCAGCTAAACCGTGTGTTCACGGCTCTCTTTTTCTTTCTCCCTATGGTAAATAAGTTGGTTGGTGTCTTTCCTTACATCTCAAGGACATGGTGGAGCCCGGCTGACTGACTAAAGTGAAACAGAGGCTGAGAAGCCTCCAAATAGGCATAAGGAAAGTCTTAAGACGCTGACCCACGAGTCTGCCTCAGAGGTAAACACTTCAGTAAGACGGAGAACTGACCTTCTGACTCCCGCCCCTCAGGGAATATTAGTTTTACCGTCTCTGCTAAAATGATGGCAACCAGGCTGGGAACCTCAGCTAGCTTATTTATTCAATGAGACAACCCATCCTCCACACACCGGACCAACCCTGTGCTCACCACCTTTCCAAACTCAGTGAGGTCTTGAGTACTCTAAAAAACAAAACAAATCAAAACCAAACAAAAACACCCAAATCTCATCAAAGAAGCAGACCTGGGTGGATAGGCATTAAAAAATAATAGATAAATCCCCAGTTACCTTTGTTTCTTTCTTTCCAAAAAGAAATCTCGAAATACTTTCAAGATGGGCATCACATTTAAAAATTGGAAACGCCCATTGTAGCCTTTAAAACATGTTAAATTATCTCACTGATGCTCAGTTTTACACACACACACACACACACACACACACACACACACACACACACACACACTGCAGTTCCAACTGCTTGTGTGGTGGAGGGAAAAATAAATTCCAAATTAAAAATGAGCCTGTTGCTTACAGCTGTCTCCTGTTAGAAGACTGATTGCTCAGTGGGAAGTGGTGCTCACAATTCGCCTGCTTTTGGAGGCAACTGATAATAGAGTTTTAATACCCTAAGAAAAATAAAAGCTTCGTCCTCAGCGAGAGACTCAAACCCTCCATTGCTTGAGTTAAGTAGCGAGGCCTGCGGTGCAGTAATTACCCCGTGGGGGCCTCAGGAAAGGAAAGTGCATTCCAGACACCTAATCATTTACAATTGAGTCTAATGAGCTAGTAATTTACAGCTTGGGGGTGGAAGTAAGGAAAGGTCCCTGCCAGGAACTGGGCAGCCTCTTAAAATCCCGGGGTTTAATGAAGGCATTGGAGGGTGAATTCATACAGCTGAACTTGTGTAATTCCATCTGCGCGGTGCTCGGACAAGAAGTAAATGACAGGGCACTTGGGACCTACATCTGGAAACAACATGTTTCAAAGGATTTTATAAATCCTGCAGTAAAAGGAGAAAAAAAAATGAGGTAGAGAGGCCTAATTATGGGGGGATGGGAAAGTTCCACAAAGGACCATTGCAGGCTCTTTTTAACTCGAAGAAATAACATTTTCTCATGTCAAGGTCAGACATTGATTATAATTGCTAAAGCATGCTTGCCAGGCTCCTTTGAAAGTGGCAGGTACTTGAATCCTCCTTTCTGGCCTGGAGCTGGGTGAGGAGCATGGAGGAAATGGTATGCACTGGATGCACTCCAACGCCCCTCCCCCCTCATGTCTTTAGTTTGTAATATATCAGGTTCTGTTCACTATTTCTTCTTAGCTACAACTAGCGCATGACGGAGTTAGCTCTAAACCGATAAAGGAATGGGTGGTGGGGGCAAAAACTATTTGCTGGACAATCTCATCCGTGTCTCTGTGTGTGTGTGTCTGTGTGTGTGTGTGTGTGTGTGTGTGTCTGTGTGTGTACATTTCTCATCACTTAGCAGAGGTGTTCTTTGTATTTACTTCTTTACCTTTTAGTTTTGGCAGTGCTGGGGTTTGAACTTAGGGCCTGGTGTATTCTAGGGAAGTGCTCCCCCAGTGAGCTCGATCCCATGGGTGTTCCTCGGATCTTACTTTGGGTTTTATCCTGTTCCGTGTCCCCGGCACATGCTCCATGCGAGTTGAGTGTCTAGTGTCTCTGCGAGTTGGTGGGAAATGAGTTTAGGTCAAATAGGAGAGTGGGGGAAGACAAAGCCTTGGAGGTGTCTAAGTTCAAGCTAGCGCTCAGTACTCCCCCCCCCCCCCCCCGTAGCATTTCAGAAGGAAAGACTGAACACCGGTGCTCGAAAGGACAATTAGACTGATCCAAAACAAGTAAACAAGTTGTGTTACTTCTGAGTATTAAATTCACAGTCTCATTCATAATTAAAAGACCAGATAACAGTGTTTAGCATTTCTAGTGTGCTATGTGGTTTCTGTATGTTATTGTAGACAATAGGGTTTCACTACCAGGTCTGAGTGGCCTGAAAATCACCATATAGACCAGCCTGGCCTTGAGCCCACAGAGACCTACTTGCCTCTGTCTGCCAAGTATTGGGGTTAAAGCCTGTAGCACCAAACCCAGCCCTTTCATCTGATTCTTATGGGAGCCCAGTGAAACAAGCTTTGCCTTCATCTCACTTTTCAGATGAGAAATTCTTGGTTCATGGAAATTAACAGGGCAAGTTCTGTAGGATGGCAAAGGGAGAGTTCAACCTCAATTCTTAACTCCAGAACTCAGGCTTAATTACTCTAATGTAGTAACAGAGTTTCATACAGTTGAGTGTCATATTTAGGAACTTGGGAAACATTTGTCCAGGAGACAGAGTGATAATCCTAGTGACAGCTGGGAGATACTTCTTTCCCTCCAAACATAAAATTCAACCCTTAAGTCTCTCACATGCTCACTGGGCAACGGAGAACAGAAGGTATTATTTTTTTCTTGTGTAATACTCTCTGCCATTGAGCTCAAAATCTGTCTCAAAGCAAAAGTGTAATTGATTTTCAAGTGTTTTATTTCCCTGTTTTCTAGAAAAAAGGCTGTTTTCCATGTCTTAAACTTTGAACATACCCCTTTGATTAAAAATAACAAACAAGGTCTTTGTTAAGTTTCTCAAGCTCTAGAGTGTGCTTTTTGAAAGCCTGGGCAAAACCTCTTTACTGCAATAATAATTATTCTCTGCAAGGCTGTGTGTGCTGAGCCATAATCAGAAGCACGTGAGAAGGCACTCCACTCTGGTTTCAGTGCACATGAACCTCAGAGGACTTTCAAGTTAAATAAATCTTTACATGTGTGATGAAAACAAGCTCTGAGACACCATGAGTGTTACCAGCAGTGGAATCTGAGACCAGAGGGCTAATGAGCATGGAACAATTAGAAAAATCTTAATATGAAGCCTGTACTTCTCTTTCCTTTTGGTTTGTAGAGAACCTGACTGTTAGAGTTTCCCTTAGTGCTACTGGCCTGCCTCCATTCTTAAGATTATACAGATAAGCTTAGAAAACCAAACAGGTAGTTGAAAAACTGTATATTTCATCTCAAAATGTGTGTGTGTGTATATATGTGTGTCTGTGTGTATGAATGTATGAGTTTGTATGAGGTGTGTGTATGTATGTATGGTGTGGTTATGTTTGTGTTTGTGTATGTATGGGTGTATGTGGTTATATGTTTATGAGTGTATGTATGTGTGCATGTATATCTGTGTACGTGTGTGTTGTGTGTGCATGTGTGTCGGCATGTATATTGTATGAGTGTGTATGAGTGTGCATATATTTGCATGCATGCCTGTTTGTGTGGTTATGTGTATGTGTGTATAAATGGGTGTGTGTGGTTATGTGTGTATAGGTATGTGTGTATGAGGATATATGTGTGTGTATATGTATGTATGTGTGTGTATTTGTGTGCATGTGTGTATGTGTGTATGCATTCATACGTGTGTGTGTGTGTGTGTGTGTGTGTGTGTGAGAGAGAGAGAGAGAGAGAGAGAGAG
>NC_034595.1:12583128-12588619 GCF_900095145.1 Mus pahari | reverse complement strand
AGAGAGAGAGAGAGAGAGAGAGAGAGAGAGAGAGAGAGAGAGAGAGATTTGTGTATGTAGATACAGGTACATGTGTGCATAAGCATATGGAGAGCAGAGGTTGATGTCTGGTGTTTCTCTCAATTGTTCCTTTCTCCCCTTTCTTCCCCCTCCTTCCACTCCCTCTCCCCTTTCTTTCTCTTTCTTTCTCTTTGAGACAGGGTCTCTCATGGAACACAGAGTTCATCAGTTTGACTACACTAGCCAGCCAGTGGGCCTAAGAGGTCCTCCAATCTCCCTCTCCCGGGTCTGAGATCACAGGGTTGTACCTGCCACTGCCCCGGCTTTTTATGTGGGTGCTAGGGATCTGAATTCACATTCTTATGCGTGGCTGTCCCCATGGCCCTTGGTTTATTTCTTTAGAAGATCACAGAAGTAATAAATTAAATAATCAATTAAACCAGTGAGTTGTACTGATATCAGATATTGCTTCCAAGGTAACAGAGGCGTGATACATATTGACTCTTAAATATCTTCCACGAGTTGAATTCATAATCATCATAAAAATACACAAACATAAAAATACATGAACATCAGATCATTTATTGTTGCTTTTTTTAATCCTCTAGAGAATTATGTTACCATCCCATATATTTGACATGATTAGAGATTGAACTTTTCCACCACATAAATCCTCCCTGAAGTTTTATCTCTTCAAGTGCCAATTTTTAATATTTGCAACTAGAAAGATATGGATACCTTTCTAAAGCACATGAATTGATGGTCTGTCTTCTTGCAAAAGAGAGGCTGATTGTAACTTAGTCTTATCTTGTGTCTTGTGACATCAGATTACTGCTCCAAATCATTGTCCTCCCCATGCTACTATACCTTCTGCTGTGCTGTAGGATTGTTGCTGGGATCAGGGGCTGTGGAGGTGCCAAGGGCTGTGCTTTATAAAGATGGTTGATGGCTCCCTGTGTGTGTGTGTGTGTGTGTGTGTGTGTGTGTGTCTGTGTCTGTGTCTGTGTCTGTGTCTGTGCCTGTGCCTGTGCCTGTGCCTGTGCCTGTGCCTGTGTCTGTGTCTGTGTCTGTGTCTGGGGTGAGAGCAGGCCCCCTTTCAGTTTCTGTAGCCCTTAATCAGTAACTCTGAAGGAATCAGCTGAACCTCTTACATGGAAGTTGGAGCTCTCACGTGTGCACTGGCTACGTCTGGGGTGTGGCTGTTACATGTGTTGCTCGGATTGTGGAGTAGATGCCCAGGACTGCCTCATTACTCACTCCCTCCCTTTTATTGTATATTTTCTTTATTTACATTTCAAATGTTATCCCCTTTCCCCTGTCTCCCATCCAGAAACCCCCTATCCCTTACCCCTGCCTCTATGAGGGTTCTCCCGTATCCACCCATCAACTCCTGCCTTCCCACCTTGGCATTCCCCCACACTGGAGCATCGAACCCCACAGGACCCACTGATGTTCAACAAGGCCATCCTCTGCCACATACGCGGCTGGAGCTATGAATTCCTCCATGTGTATTCTTTGGTTGATGGTCCAGTCCCTGGGAGCTTCCAGGGGTTGGGGGGGAGTCTGGCCGGTTGACACTGTTGCTTCCTCTCTCACTTCTGCAAACCCCCTCAGTTCCTTCAGTCCCTTCTCCAACTCCTCCATCGGGGACCCCAGCCCCACTCCCGGTGCGCGTTCAGTCCAATGAGGCTGTAAGCACCTGCCTCTGTATTTGTCAGGCTCTGGCAGAGCCTCTCAGGAGACAGTTATGTCAGGCTCCTGTTGGCAAGCACTTCCCGGCATCCACAATAGCGTCTAGGTTTGGTGACTGTATATGGGATGGATCCCCCAGGTGGGGCAGATGCTGTCAAGGATGTAGAGAAAGAGGAACACTCCTCCATTGCTGGTGGGATTGCAAGCTTGTACAACCACTCTGGAAATCAGTCTGGTGGTGCCTCAGACAATTGGACATAATACTACCTGAGGACCCAGCTATACCATTCCTGGGCATATACCCACAAGATGTTCCAACTGGTAATAAGGATACATGCTCCACTATGCTCATAGCAGCCTTATTTATAATAGCCAGAAGCTGGAAAGAACCCAGATGTCCCTCAACAGAGGAATGGATACAGAAAATGTGGTTCATTTACACAGTGGAATACTACTCAGCTATTAAAAACAGTGACTTCATGAAATTTGCAGGCAAATGGATGGAACTTTAAAATATTATCCTGAGTGAAGTAACCCAGTGAGAAAAGAACACACATGGTATGCACTCACTGATAAGTGGATATTAGCCCAAAAGCTCAGAATACCCAAGATACAATTCATTGACCACATGAAGCTCAAGAAGAGGAAAGACCAAAGTGTGGGTGCTTCAGTGCTTCTTAGAAGGGGGAACAAAATAATCACTAGAGGAAATATGGAGACAAAGTATGGAACAGAGACTGAAGGAAAGGCCGTCCAGAGATGGCCTCAGTACTCAGTTTAGAGCAAGCTGAAGCCATCTCCATGATGTGCTGCTCATTTTGAAGGCTCTCTCAGCTTTGCACCTCAGTTCATTTCCGTGGCAGAGTCTGTTTAACTCGTGAGGCTTCCAGCTACTTCAGTCACCCCATCAGAGATCCAGGTTGTAGTAGGAACCCATGGGGCCTGGGATTTAAAAAGTAAAGTACACCTGGGTTAGAGGATCTGTTTCCCAGTGTGATAATTAGCCATAGGTACAGTGATTTATTTTTCTCAACCGCCCATCAAACAAACAGTTACTAGGTACCTGTTATTAGCCAGGACATTTTCCGGGCCCTTGGGACCCAGTGCTTGGAGTTTATAACCTAGTTGGGATGATGGATAGATGATTAAGGAGTGAGTGAACACATGTGTGCCAAAAGGTGCTAGTGTGGGAAGTGTGTTGGATGCAGTGTGAACCCAGGCAACCTTCCAGAGGTTTGCACTAAAGGAAGGCAGAGGGTGAGTGGGGATTACAGGGATTGAGTGAGGGTTGTTTCTAAAGAGCCTCTAGTCTCTTTCTACAGAAACCGGGGTGCAGGACAAAGAGGGAGTAACTGAAACAGTGCTGTTTCTGAGATGGAGAGAGGGAAGACATTTATAGCTCGGGTGGAAGGCTCAGACAGAGGAGGGATGGGAGAGAACCAGGATAGGAGTACAGAAAGTCCGTAGGTTTGGTGCTTAAGGTACTAGCCCTTTGGTTCTGTTTCCTCGGTGAAAAAAGACAGAAGGTCTTCTCCTGAGACATGGGGACAATGGACAGATGCTTGAAGAAAGTAGAAAAAGTTCAAGCCAGACATTTTAGAGAGATGAGGAGTGAAGAAGTTACAGACAGATGGGAGAACTGCCTTCGGCCGACCGGCCCTTTTGAAATTAGCGATCATGGCCTGTGGGTGTAGCTCAGTGGATCAGAGCTTGCTTAGCGTGTGCAGAGTCCAGGATGTGCTGTGCTCGTATACTTGCAAGCCTAGCACTCACTTGGCAGGTAGATGCAGGAGGTTCAGAAGTTCAAGGCCAACCTGCCTCAAAAGTAAGTAAAATTATTAAAATAAAAAAAGAAAGGTGATCTTAACTAGAAGAAGGGGCTTTTTTCGGTTTTGCTTTTATTGTAGAAAATGCCTCTTTTTTCTACTCATTTTAAATAAGTGATTATAGCATTGTCTTTATCTCTTTGCTTATTTATGTTTAAATTTTAAAGTATAGAACACCTCCATTCATTGCCTTTTTAAAGCATTCTTTCCACCCCGCCCCCCTTCTTCTTCTTCACTCTGTGAATCTAGAGGTTGGTGGATAGTAATGTTTAAAATTCATTTCAGAGATTCCATTTTTTACTGAACTTCCCCCCCCCCACCGGCCTGTCTAACTGATGAAGAATATTTCTTGGCAACACTAACAAACTTTTTTAAAAAAAAAAAGGAGATTTATTTTCAAACAACCGCTTTCCTTCCAGATAATAGCAAATTACATAAAACATTTCTAGGTCAACCAAGGCAACTGAGAAATTTTGATTTTGACCACGGCTGAGACAATTGGCTGTGGAGATGGCTGCAGGCACACACAGAGGCTCCCTAAGCCAGTCGGGGGCTGTAATTGGTTTCATGTGTTCTCTGAGTAATTCTGCAGATAAATGTCCCAGAGGTAGGCTGTTGGGGAGCGCCTTAGCTGTTTCTCATAAAACCTTTTCTTAAAATTCCAAGGCTTCCCCCTCCCCATAGATGCACATAATTAAAGGATTTGAATTAGATGTATTCATGTTTGTTAATGACTTTCTACCTCTCTCTAATTATGACAGGAACACATAGCCTTAACTAAAAGGACAGATGTAACAGAGTCCACTGACCACTGGATATTCACATACATACATCTCTCTAGCTGAGATCAGATAGGTTTGTAAAGTCACTTTTATGTGTTGCCATGAGCTTTTTATTCATGTTTACAGTTTTCAAAGTATACATCCAATAGTCTTTTAACGTTGTATAGCACCCTACCCCCAGTTTTCCATGCTATCTCTAGATTCCTAGAGGTAAGGCTGTTGGGGCCACCACAGGGCTTGGGCAGTCAGGATTTGGGAGGCAGGTCATAGAGCTGGTTGACATCACACTCAGCTGTACCTTTTAAACAGCAGCTCCACACAAAACTCATTTTAAGCTAAGCTTTTGCATCAGATGATTTTCCCTAAGAGAAGTCTCACTATGTGCAGCCCAGGCTGGCCTTGAACTTGCTGTGTAGTCCAAGTTGGCCTTGAAGTTCTGATCCTCCCTGAATAAAACTCTTGGAGAAGTGTTCTCATGCATAGATACATTTGAAGTCACCCCTGATGGCTATTTAACCATGTTGTGTTTCTTGCCTGTTTTTCATTTCTATAGCTGAAATAAAGCTATGGGCAGCTTTGCACACACAGAGATGGATCCTGATTTATAATGCTTTAGGGGTTATAATGACTTAGGGGTTTTCAATTTAATTTTAGTGATGTGAAAGCGGTATGCACTCATTAGGAGCTGTCCTTTCTCGTTCAGTTTTGCTTGTATTGTGGACTAATGTTATCTGGTGCAGTATGTGCTCCTGTTGCTGAACAGTTATAATGAGTCTTAGCTCCTAGCTGAATACCGTGTTCATGAGGGTAACTGTCAATACTGTGTGTGTGTGGTGTAGGAATTTTTGTGTATGTGTGCAAGTCTGTTCATGTGCATTTGTGTGTGTAGGCCAGAAACTAACATCAGTGTCTTTCTCTGTTGCTCTCCACCTTTTATTTTAAGACAGGGTCTCTCATTGAACCTGGAGATCATCATTTTGGCTCGACTACTTGGCCTGCCAGTCTCCAGGATCCATTTGTCTCTGTTCCCTGCCCCAACCCAGGGCTGTGTTATAGATGTGTGCTGATATTCACATCTGTTTTTTACTTGAGTGTAGAGGATCTGAATTCATGATCTCATGCTTTCATGGTAAATACTTTCCTCCTTGAACCTCCTCTCCAGTCTCTCTCTCTCTCTCTCTCTCTCTCTCT
>NC_034595.1:12580413-12582188 GCF_900095145.1 Mus pahari | reverse complement strand
TTTCTCTGTGTAGCCCTGGCTGTCCTGGAACTCACTCTGTAGACCAGGCTGGCCTCGAACTCAGAAATCTGCCTGCCTCTGCCTCCCAAGTGCTAGGACTAAAGGTGTGTGCCACCACCACCTGGCTCCTTCCTATGTTCTTAAACATCAAACTATCTGGTCAACAATTTTCCTGAAAAAACATATTGCACTAATTCACTATAATTAATTAAAAATATTGTTTTAAATATTAATGAAACAAGTATTTAATTAACGTACTAAATATTTTTATTTTAATTAATTTAAAATTAGATATTTTATTTTGATCTTACAATAGCTATGTGCACATGAGCTGCTTTTCAACACTGAGTTTTCAGCTCCGTTTGGGTTCTTACTGAATAAGGAAACAGATATTTATACTGAGATCCCACTGTCTCTATAAATTGTGGTTTTAGGTTGCAATCATGCAGGTATATAAGTTGTATGTTGCCTATTTATTTTCAAGGATTTCTCAGTAGGAGAAACATTACCAGAAAATAACTCATGCTTTGTTTCTGCTTCCCCGGTGAGCACGTCATTTCCCCTTTCTCCTTCCCCTCTGGTTCCACTCCCAGACTAGAACTTTCGGGCCATGTTACATAGAAATATTGATTATGGTTCTTCTTATCATGTTTCTGTCTTTACAGAAAATACATCGATTTCTTGCCTTTCAGGGTGATTTCCTAAGCTTTCAGTAGGTCCAAGCTTGTTAAGGAAGTTCACCCTTATTTTTCTTTACTAAGAATCCCTTCAAGATCATGAATCCTTTTTGAATAGTAGAAAATCCCAATTCTTCCACCTTTGAGATGTTTCTTTCTTTCCTGCTTTACTTTGTTAAACATGAATTGTGCTTTCTGATGTGAACTCATATAAACATGGGTTCAATATATTAGTTATTTGACGTATTGACAGGTTTAATTGCTGTAATATTTTATTCAAGTACTTTATGCTTTAAACTAAGACTGATTTATTCTCCTTCTTGGAGCGGTTTGTGTGCTTTTAAAAAATTAAGGCTAAATAAGCAGCTTAAATGAGTTGGTGCACATTCCTTATTCTCCTGTTCTTTGAAAAGTAAGATTTGATATGTTTAGTCTGCAAAACCAGCTGGCTCTAGGTCTGCATATGTTTGCATGTGTGTATCATAGTAACTAAGTATTCACAAGTTGTCTGCAAAAGTAGACAAATATTTCTTCCTATCTCCCCAAGCTCATGAAACTCCTCCAGCCAATGGCTGAGGCCGCAGCTTTCCTCGAGTTTCAGCTTCTGTGGTTTGTTTTAGCCAAATGAATGCAGCTGTAATTGTGGTGTGCTCGGTGTGGACCCTAAAAGACAGAGGAACTTCTGTTCTGTTCGCTTGTGATCAGCTGTCATATAAACAAACAAACAAACAAACAACCCCCCCCAAACCAAAAAAACCTCATAGTGGAGTACCAACTGTGTAAATGTGGTGGAAAGACAAAATAGAGAGAAAAAGAGACAGGCTCAATTCGGCTCAACCAGTCCCCAGACCATCCAGTTTCCTCACGTGAAATGCCAGGTACAAAGCCGCCTTGGAACCCTCAGCTCCAGCCTGACTGCTTCCTCAGCAGCACTTGAAATAGAAAGAGTTCATTATGAGTTATCTGAATTTCAGAACCAGAAGAAGCAATGAATGATTTTGTACTGAATTTCCATATGTCCTGGGTCTGTTCTGGTCTTTGGTATTATTTATCTTTTCTGCCTCCATTACCAACATTCTTTTTTTTTTTTTTTTTTTT
>NC_034595.1:12571155-12580252 GCF_900095145.1 Mus pahari | reverse complement strand
TGCCTCTGCCTCCCGAGTGCTAGGATTAAAGGTGTGCGCCACCACACCCGGCTCATCAACATTCTTAATATTATTTCATTGAGTCTTCAAGCCTGGTTCACAAAATTTTCCTGCTTATTTTTACCATCAAAAAGGACAAAATCTATTTTCTTTCTTCACGATCTATATCTATATCTATATCTATATCTATATCTATATCTATATCTATATCTATATCTATATCTATATCTATATCTATATCTATATCTATATCTATATGTTAGTCAGTTTTCTAAATCTGCCAGAAAGTAGATTAGAATTAAATTGAACTTATGGATTCTTTTGTGAAGAATATTTGCAAGATTATCTTTATTACATAAACCATAATTGACCTTCATTTTTTGTTGTCTTTTTGAGACAGTCTGACATGGCTGCTGAGTCTGTCCTGGAAATTGCCATATGACCCAACTTGCCTTGAACACTAAGCAATCCTGCCTTATCCTCTCAATCAGTGGGATTGCAGGGGTAAGCCATTACATCTGGCTATAATTAGTCTGATCGTATTTTTCAAATGTTATTTATTATCAAACCTAATCTGCTTGTTTTACTCATTCATTGTTCATTCAGAGAGCGTTTCTTATTAAGCTGAGATTTGAAACCCATTGTAAGCAAGTAGGCGGGACTTTTAAAAATGTGCATTTTTCTTTACTTGTTTATTTATTGAATTTTCTGTGTAAGCACATGTGTGCATTCCACGGCCTACACATGGAGATCAGAGGACAAGTTCCAGGGGTCAGTTTTCTTCTTCCACTCTGTGGGACCAGAGGATAAGACTCAGGTTGTCAGACTGGGAGGTAAAAACCATCTCACCAGCCAGCCCAAATGTACAGGGCCTTACGGAAAGTCTTGTATATTAATCCTATTGCTTGCTATTATTTTCTTTCAGCTCTATGTCATACTTTTCCTTTCTTTCTGAGATGCTTGGAACTTTACCAAATGAATTGGTGTCAGGGTTCTGTCCTTTTGTCTTTTTCTGTTTTTCTTTCTTTTCTTTTCTTTTCTTTTCTTTTCTTCTTCTTTTTTTTTTTTTTTTTTTTTTTTTTTTTTTTTTTTTTTTTCGAGACAGGGTTTCTTCGTGACGCCCTGGTTGTCCTGGAACTCACTCTGTAGACCAGGCTGGCCTTGAACTCAGAAATCTGCCTGCCTCTGCCTCCCAAGTGCCTAGGATTAAAGGCGTGCGCCACCACTGTTGGGCTAAATTCTTTTTCTTTTTCTTTTTTTTAAAAAAAATCTATCATCTGTTCATTATCTGTCTATCTATCTATCTATCTATCTATCTATCTATCTACCTATCAATATACATACAGTGTGTATACTTATTTAGTGTATGTGTGTGTGTGTGTGTGTGTGCGTGCCATACCAGAGTGTGTGTGTCAGAGGGTAACTTGCAAGCAGCAGCTCTCTCCGTTTGTCCTGTGGGTTCCAGGGATTGAGCTCAGGTTGTCAGGTTTTGAGGTAAGATGCCTTTTACCTATGGAACCATCTTGCAGGCCTGTGGCAGGGTTCTTATGATGGCATCTTGCTTGCTCCCTGGAAGGCCAGTTCTCAGGTTGCCCTTCCTTGTGAGGAGCTAGGCTTTGGACAAAGCAGCCATGCACAGCTGGAGCTTTCTTGATCTTTCTTGATGACCTTCCTCAGCACTGGGCAGCCAGTCCTTTCTTGTGTTGTTCCGTCCATCAAAGTTGGGTTCTGAGAAGCTTGGGGAATTCGTTCTTCTGGCCTTGCTCAATAGGGTGGAGGACAGAGTTAGTTCTCCATAGTGTCTGTTGCTTTGCATTGTTCCAAACACTCTGGGTTTTTCTGGGCCACAGCCTTTCCTCTTTTTCCTAATGGGTGTTTATTTAACTTGCTTTAAAGTCACTGGAGTAGTTTGGCTTCCAGCTTTGATGTAAAGAGTGACTAGTAGCCCCACAGCATGTAGCTGTTCACACATGCGGGACAGAGCAAGGGGCCCCATTTGCAGCCTGGGAGAAAGGCTCAAGGAAGTGGCACCCACAGCTTTTTGTGTTCTAGTGAAACTTTTTGCACCACTGTCCACCCTTCTCCACTTCTATAAAGCTTGGAGATTTGCAGATCTGCCTGCAGTGCCAGTCATAAACTTACAGTAGGTAAACAAACCTGAAATCAGCACACTGTAGGCTGCCATTTCTGTATGTGCAGAGCATAACTCTCTGCTGATTTTACTGGATAATTCTCACAACTACATTTATGTATTTCCACACACCCCATGTATGTGTGTGTGTGTGTGTGTGTGTGTGTGTGTGCAGAGCATAACTCTCTGCTGATTTTACTGGGTAATTCTCACAACTACATTTATGTATTTCCACCCCCCCCCCCGTGTGTGTGTGTGTGTGTGTGTGTGTGCAGAGCATAACTCTCTGCTGATTTTACTGGGTAATTCTCACAACTACATTTATGTATTTCCACACACCCCGTGTATGTGTGTGTGTGTGTGTGTGTGTGTGTGTGTGTGTGTGTGTAAGAGCAAGAGAATGCTGTGGTTGTGCTTAGGGGTCAGAGGACATCTTGCAGGGATTGGGAGGTGGTCAGTTATTTCCTTCTACCACTGGGTCCCAAGACTTAAACTCAGGTTGTCAGGTTTGGCGCCGTGCATCTAACTGCTGAGCTGTCCTGCCACCCCTGAACCCTTGAATACTTTTGTCCTTGCAAGAACTTAACCAGACTCATCTGGTGTTATTATTTTTTTTTAAAGAACCCATGAGCAAAAAAACAAAATTACTTTTTTTTTTCTGTTTTTATGCCACCTGTTAATTTAATCAGCCTCAACAAAGTTCTCCTTAGGGCCTTTTGCTTAGAGAAAGTTTAGAAACAGATTATGAGACCAGCAAACCTTGAAACTTTTTTATGAAAGGAACTTATGTAACTAAACTAAATGGTAGACATTAGATCTTAAAAAAATAAAATAGAGGAAAACTTCTTTATAACCACGTATTCCCATCAATCAATGTAAAGTATCAATCTGCCCAAGGCACTCCTGACACTGCTAGCTATTGGTAAATGTTCATCTTAAGAATCCTTAGAGTTGGTAATTACAAATTTGTTTTTACTTTCTACCTTTAAATTTATTTAAAAATTTTTTGGGGAGCATTGAACCTGGGGCTTCAGGCATGCTATCAAACTTCCTTTTTGTTTGTTCGTGTTTTTTAATAATTTATTTTCTATTCACTATACATCCTGATCATAGCCCCCTCCCTCCTCTTCTCCTATCCCCCCTTACAAGTTCTCCCCATGCCCTCTCCCTTTCTCAGAGAAGGGGGAGACCCTCTTGGGAACTACCCCACCCTGGGACACCTAGTCCCAGCAGGAGTGGGTACCTCCTTTCCACCTGAGGTCCAATCAGGCTGTCCAGGTAGGGGAAAGGAATCCATTGGCAGGGAACAGAGGCCAAGACAACACTGGCTCCACTTGTTAGGGGACCCACAAGAAGACCAAGCCGAACATTTACTAAAAATGTGTAGGGGGCCTAGGCCCAGCCCCTGCATGCTGCCTGGTTGGTGGCCCAGGCTCTGTGATTCCCCATGGTCCCAGGTTAGTTGGCTCTGTAGGTCTCCTACTGTCCTTGACCCCTTCGGCTTGCTCAATTCTATCTCCCACTCTTCCACAAGACTCCTGAACTCTTCCTGAGGTGTGGCTGTGGGTTTCTTCATGTGTTCCCGTCTGCTGCTGGTTCCTGTCTGCAAGCATAGCAGAGTGGCAGGGGTTGGCTCTCTCCCTTGGGATGGGTCTCAGGTTGGGGCAGTCATCAGTTGGCTGTTCCCCTCAGTTTCTGCTTCATCTTTAATCCAGGACATCTTGTAGACAAGACAAAATTTGGGGTTGAAGGTAGTCTGGGCGGATTGATGTTTCCCTCCCGTCTCTGGAAGTCTTGCCTGGCTACAAGAGGTGACCACTTCAGTCTCTATACCTCCCCACTCTGGTAGGAATCTCAGCTAGGGACACCCTCATAGACATCCCCTGTCCCAGGCCTCCAGCTAGTCCCAGAGATTCTTGAATGGCCCCCCACCATTCTTGCGTCTTGGCCTCTCCCACACCCTCTTCCAACACCAGATCGACATCCCCATCCCCCTTCTCACCCCCAATCTTACCTAGTCTTCTCTCTCTACCGACCTTTACTTTCCCCTTCTGAGTGAGAGTTGGACAACCTCCCTTGGCATCTCCTTATTACCCAGTTTCTTTGGGTCTGTGGATTATAGCATAGTTATCCTGCAATTTATGACTAATGTCCACTTACAAGTGAGTATACACACATGTGTCTTTCTGGCTCTGATTACACCACTTTGGATGATATTTTCAAGTTCCATCTATTTGCCTGAAAAATTCATAATGTCTTTGTTTTTAATAGCTGAATAGTATTCCATTGTACCTTTAAATCCCCTGCATGGAAATTCCTTCCTTAGTGTTCCACTAGGCTATTCATAGTATATAAAACTAACTAACTAGATAAAGACCTTTAAACCAAGTCTACCTAACCAATCAAAGATCTTGACTCCAATGGGTAAGGGATTGCATCCCACAGACTAGAAGAGAAGTCAGTTACAATGTCAGGCACTGCATTGTAATGTAAGGATCACAATATACACATGGCTTTTTATGAAGGCCATAGAACACGGCAGGCTGGAAAGCAAAGCAGGAGCAATTTGACTTATTTCCACTCTCTGGCCTCTTCTAAGAGGCACAGACACACTGACTGGAAAAAGCTAAGTCCCCTGACTGCTTTTGTAAATTCTTTTATAAAGGCATCAGAGCTCTCTCTTCCCTCTCAAACTTCATCTGTCACCAGGGATCTCCTTTCCCTCAGGGACAGCAGCCAGGCAGTGCATGGATTAAAGGAGAGGGGAGCAAGGTGACGTGGTATTTCCTGAGATATGCATTTGCTTCCAATAAGATGGTAGTGTGTCAGGGAAGAATTGAAAAGGTTGTACAGCCTGCAGAAAGCCATGCATGGTGTGGGGAAGCCATGCACAGTACTATACAGAACCTTAGACTGCAACCAGTGGAGACCCACTAAGAGACTGTGTCCAGCCATGTGTCTGAGACAGAGATTTAGTCAGGGCGTAAATGAATTTGAGAAAAGAAAAGTAACTGTGGATTATGCTGGTGGATAGATGAGGGTCTGCAGGGGTATCTCTAAGCAGGACAAGATGATGGACTGATAAATGTTCTTGAACTTGCATTTTCTATACTGCTGTGGTTTAGATAAACATCCCCTAAAGACCTACATTTCATGGCTTGGTCTTTACGATAACCTTTAGGAGGTGGAGCTCAGTAGAAGATTCAAGGACATGCTTAGCTACATAGCTAGTTGGAGTCCAGCCTGGGTTACACGAGACCATGTCATAACCTTCACACCCTCCTGAGTAGATAAACCCTTAAGTCCAGCTTTGAAAACCATCATATAGTCAGTATTTTGGAAGGCTTAAAAAAAATCTCCAATCTAATGAGAAGAATAGTAATATTTTAATTACTTTCAAACTCAGGTTCCAACTCACTCATGTATAACATCAATACACTCACATCTATAAGTCCCTCTCCGAGATTTGTTTTCTTTGTTTAGTTCTCAACAGGCTATATGGCTTGTTTTCTTTTAATCATAGTACTATTTCTTAAATATTGAAATATAGTTTTGCAATTAATCATTGTCTAGGAAAATGAAGTTTTGGTCCAATAGTAACAATAGCTATTATAATGACATATTAGGAAGCAGTTGCAAGATGTTTCATATTTTTGCAAACTGCTTAATTCATATCCACATTTGTAACATATTGTAAAATTCAAATGGAGTTTATAAATATATATCTATCTCTAAAATCTGCCTTTTATTATAAAATATGTGTATCTTCACAAACATATGCATAGTCAAAAGATAAATTCTCCAAAATTCAATTCTATGGCGAGACGGTAGACAGTCTTTACTGTCAAAAATTCCTTTTATTTAAAACAACATGATTTACATATATTTTTTGTGAATATGTACACTGGGGGTTGAACCTAGAATCTTGAATATGCTAGATAAGTGTTTTACCACTGAAGTACATCTATAGCCTTATATATCTTTTTAATAATCATAAACTTAACTTTTATTTTTAAGGCACCCTAAAGCAGATTAAAGTCCAAATATAAATTCTACATTAAACAAAGATCAGTATATTCAACATGTGTAAGACCTATGTGACTTTATCCAAACATCTTAGATCCTCATAGTGGANTATCCAAAAGTTATGACATTTGACCCTTTTATAATCTAAAGTATATAGGACATTTTTTGTTTGTTTGTTTTTTTCAAGACAGGGTTTCTCTGTATAGCCCCGGCTGTCCTGGAACTCACTCTGTAGACCAAGCTGGCCTTGGTCAGAAATCCGCCTGCCTCTGCCTCCCAAGTGCTGGGATTAAAGGTATGTGCCACCAGGCCCAGTTTAGGACATATTTTTAAAACAAANGAAGAAATGACAATTTAGGGATGCCCAAATGATTTTTCCAAATTCAAATAGCTCATAATGTGTGAAGCCAAAACAGAGAGTAAATCATTCTGAGTGTGAACAGGCAGCTGGGGTCTTCAGCCCTACTCACACTCAAACTTAAACATGGCCAAGGGAAGCAGCTGNGTCCTCAGGTACCAGGAAAATGTCNAGAGATGCCCTGGAGAGAATGGGAGTCTGAGTTTGGGAAACCAAGCCATGATCGGAAACCCTGGGCTGCTGTCAGCTGATGGGCGCCCCATTCCACCGTGGAGATGGTGGTGTGAGGACACCATGAGAATCCAGGTGTGTGGTGCCCATGCAAAGGACAGTTCCAGCTGACCTACAGGCTCCCACGCCAGTTCTTACAGGGTGTATTCCAGATCATGGAGAAGTACCAGCATCAACTGTGCTAGTCTGTCAGTCTTAGAGCCAGGCCTTTCTGACTCACACAAACACGGCCCACACATGTGGCTCCACAGCCAANTCTCCATTCCCTCCTCCCAACGTCCCCTTAGTTCTTTCAAATCCAGCTGCCTGAAATGGCTTACCCAGCCTCACCGACAGCCATTACTCCCCTGTGTATAAGCAGCNGCTTTGCTAGAGCCAGCTCACATGTGACCTTTTTCCAAAGAGCGAGATGTTCTGCTGGGTCTCCTAAGTCCCTTGGATTTGCTTAGGTTCAGATATACTGTATCGGACCACTAGTTGCCCTGGCTATCATCTTGACCAAATTCAGGGAACATTCCAGCTGGAAAATAGATACAAGTGAGTGCACAGCAAACATCTGTCCTTTAGGTTTGCATGCATAGGAACAGGTAGACTCCTGGGTTCTCTGAAACGGTGGTCCTTACCTAGAAATAAACATATCCGTTGCTGCCCCACATTAGAGCACCACTCTTTCCTTTGGAAGTTTAGCATTCACTTATGCCACAAAATACCCCTTTTTTTTTTTTGGTTATAGCTCCCCAAAAACCTTCAACCTAAAGCACATATCAAGATGGCGTCCAGGTCAGGAGCGTGTCTTCAAATGAGGACCTAATGGATGTTATGTAGTCCTTTGCTTTGAGAATTTGGAGTTATAGACCCTCAGATTATGGATGCAAACAAGGGACTCCATATGTATCTTCAGTTATAATTTTTTTTTACACAAGTTGCTTAATAACAAGGCAATGACGATGTACACTTGTAGTTCCTTGGAAGCTGATGTAAATAACTCTCTCCAGTATGAGGGTTTGTGTCCAACTGATCAGCAAAGCAAGACCGTCTCAGAAGAAAAAGTGCCACACAAACCTGAATGCGGGTTGCATCCCTGAAATAGCGACACTCACGAGGCCGAGGCACGATGATTGTGAGTTGGAGGCCAGCCTGGGCTACACAGATCTGGTTTCAACAACAATAACAACAACAACAATGACAACAGAAGAAAAATTCACTCTGAAAAAAAAGTCTAAAAACTAAAACAACCAAAATCTCTACAATAATATCAACAAATCCAAATAAAGCAGGGCAGCAAAAATAGCTGAGAAGAAAGCACCTCTTGAGACCATAACAATCACTAGTAACATTTTATAATGATGTCTCTCCCTGCATGTTCATGAATACACCGTATGCTCCTTCTACCTGTATTATTCAGACTCCTTTTTGTTTTGTTTTGTTTTGTTTTTTGTTTTGTGAGCCAATTGTAAAATTTGTTCGTAGGTTGCTCCTACGAAATCATTATTTCTCCAGAGATGACAGGGTGGAACGTCTTCATTTTTCCCATTCCTTGGTCGTTTTCATTTTTTGTTATTGTAAATAATGGTGGTGGTCACTGTATCACACATATGTTTTCTTTGTGTCTTGATGCTTATGGACAAGTATGAAAAGAAGTGATTACTAATGCCTGTTATTTACTGAGGACAACATATGTAAAAAGAGAAGGTGAACAAATAGGAAGATGGTAGAATATCCCACCGCTGTGTCCCATCTGCTGTTTTTCATTGTACCATAAGCTCCACGCTACAGAGCCCATTTGTGGAGACTACACTAGCGTTCTTTTGCAGATCAATATTTTAAGTAGCTCAACTCTCTTAATTACTTAAAATATTGTTAGCTGTTTTATACTCCTGTGGATCTTTTATTCATTGCTCCAATTTTGTGTAGACTTTCAAACCTTTTGAACTGTGGGGACAGTTCAATGCCTGCACTGTCCCTCCTTGTCACCATTAGTGCTTCCTGGCTTTGAATTAGTGAACACTTATTGGTTTTCATTCCAGAGTTTGTTGATGCAAAGTTTAAAAGCTTTAAAAAAATCCCATTTAAGCCAGGCAATGGTGGCACAAGCCTTTAATCCTAGTATTTGGGAGAAAGAAGCAGGCAGAGTTTTGAGTTCAAGGCCAGCCTGGTTGTCTTAGTCAGGGTTTCTATTCCTGCACAAACATCATGACCAAGAAGCAAGTTGGGGAGGAAAGGGTTTATTCGGCTTACATTTCCATACCGCCAAAGGATGCAGGACTGGAACTCAAGCAGGTCAGAAAGCAGGAGTTGACGCAGAGGCCATGGAGGGATGTTCTTTACTGGCTTGCCTCCTCTGGCTTGCT
>NC_034595.1:12553406-12571150 GCF_900095145.1 Mus pahari | reverse complement strand
CCCAAGACTACCAGCCCAGAGATGGCACCACCCACAAGGGAACCTCCCCCCTTGATCACTAATTGAGAAAATGCCCCACAGCTGGATCTCGTGGAGGCATTTCCCCAACTGAAGCTCCTTTCTCTGTGATAACTCCAGCCTGTGTCAAGTTGACACAAACTAGCCAGTACACTGGTCTATAATATAAGTTTCAGGACAGCTAGGGCTATTAAACTGAAAAACCTTGTCTTGGGTGGGGAATCCATTTTAATACCTTTGTGCATATTTCTGATTTTTAAAAATTACTTATATTTATTTTGTGTATGTGTTGTAATCACATGTGTGTTGCAGTGTATGTGTTGTAATCACATGTGTGTTGTAGTGTATGTGTTGTAATCACATGTGTGTTGTAGTGTATGTGTTGTAATCACATGTGTGTAGTAGTGTATGTGTTGTAATCACATGTGTGTAGTAGAGTATGTGTTGTAATCACATGTGTGTTGTAGTGTATGTGTTGGAATCACATGTGTGTTGTAGTGTATGTGTTGGTCAGAGGACAGCTCTCAGGAGTCATTTCTCTTGGTTCACTGTGTGGGTCCTGGGGATGAACTCAGCTCATCAGACTTGTCGGCAAATTCCTTCACGTGTGGAACTTTTCTGGTTATTCAAAAAAGTTCTTATTACATAGAACTTCAAGGCTTAATTACACAAATATTTTGTGGCTCTTTATACATGTTGTCAGATATTAAAATGCCAAATTACTTGCACCTATGTTTAGTGGACTTTAAAGCAAAGTTATTAATATCACATATTTTGCAATAGAGCCATAGTAGTGATCACATGACCTTGTGGCAGGAAGTCGTGACATCTGGTAAAGCAGACTCTGTCTAGCTGACTGTTGTTAAGTGGATTTATTGGTTTGTAACCCAGAGGTGGCTGACCTTGACAGTTGTCACATGTGTTATTTCCCTTTAAGTCTGAAGGGAAGGATCTGAGACACCATTGTGTCTGACTTCAGAGTGATGAGCCTTTTCCTAGAATCCCCACACCCCAGTACCCCAGTGAGGTCTCAAGAACTCCCTACAGAAGAATTTTGTATTCCCCAGAGTAGGGCTTGTGTTCGCTGTGTGCCTGGATTGGAAGCCTCTCTCAGGCCCGTGCCTCTGATCGTTAGACAAAATGCGGTTGGTCTCTAATTGTGTGTGATGTGTGTCTGCCATTGCACGTGGAAGTCAGAGTTCTTGAGATCTTCCCATCTCTGCCCCACAACGCTGGGGTTACCAGCATGGTCAGCCATACTCAGTTTTTATGGAGTAGCTGGTAGGGATTTGAACTCAGATCCACATGCTTTCAAAGTGAGCACTCTTACCTAATGAGTCGGGCCCCAAACTATGTTATTTCTTCACTGGCTTCTTCAGACCACCACAGTTTAATTACAAATACCTTTATAGTTCTGTATAAAAGTACCTCAGAGGTCAACTACGATCAGTCTGCAGCAGTCAACCAAAGCATCCTAACCATGGCAGAGAGCAACAGTTGAGTCGGTAGATGAAAGGCAGTTTTGGAAAATAGACAGGGATATTCCCAGGCTTGATAAACACAAACGGATTCCTCCTCCTCAGCACCTCCAGGAGCCTATCATGTTGCTCATATCCTGTCGTCAGGTTTCAGGAATGGATTTATATTTCCCAGTTAGCAAGCCTCTGCCTTTGTGCCCCATCAGGAAGTCCAGGGCCCTCCATTCCTTCACAACCCAGGGGCATCAGCGTTGTCTTCAAGGTGATTCTAGGTTAAGCTGTCAGCATTAACAATCACACCAGCGAAAGGAAAGTCCTTCCCCTCACTCAGGTGTACGCAGTTCTATTTAAAGATAAGTGAATGTATGTGTGTGAGCACCTTGAGTTACAGTGAAACCTCCATAAAATAGCAGACACCAAAAGGCAGAGAGATTAATGTTTTTAAAATACAAGCAAACCATTTGAGTGTGGGGAGATTGTAAAACTAGGAGATAACACAAGTTTTAAGCATTGTATTATGCATTGACCAGCATTGGGTGTCATGACTGAATGTTAGGATGAGAACAAAGTCACAGTGAGAAGTCTGTTGCCCTATGTTCACTACTGCAGCTTAGCAATAAGAAAATTACAACTGGCGGAGAGATGGAAATCCCAGCCCTGGGGAGACTGAGGCAGGAGGATTGTGAGTGAGGATTGGAGGCCAGCTTGGTTTGCACAAAGAGACCTTGTTAAAAGAAAATCTCCAAGTAATAAGTTAAAGAATTAGTAGAATAAGTAAGGGTGCCAAATTAAGGAAAAGTATGGGTTGAGTTGAATGACTTATTAGTCCTAAGAGAGTATTAGAAGATATAATGAGGAAATTGAAGTTGTATAAAAAGAAGACACTTAAATGACAACCCAAGAGACATGTCAATCCAATGGCTAAAGCCATCGGAACATCATGTGATTATTTATGGGCTTACACCTAAAATCCTTGATGTATTCTAGGGACAGTGTTGACTCTGTGACTGCTGCATTCTGAGCAGGGTGGACAGCTATAGCCTCTGCTTAGAGGAACTCATTAGGAACTGTCTGGGGCTATGTATAGTTAGAATTTTATGTTTATAGAATACAAGGAAGAATGAAAACTTCTCGATTGTAATGCACAATATAAGGGCTAGCTATACCTGTGAAAATTGTGGAATAGGACATCGTGACACAACTGGAGAGTTCAAAGGTCAAGGTAACTCCATGTGGAAGATGAATGGAGCAGTAGAGGGAGCCAGGCCTGGATCATGTGGAGCATTTTAGCCTTGAAGTTAGAGCTAGCAAACTAATAACACAAAACAACATATATATCCAGCAGAAGGGGGAGGGTTTAGACATTTTAACAATACTTTTTATTATTTAGAGTTATTAATGACAAGGGAAAGCACAAGTTTTAAAATTTCATATTAAATGTGTTATTAACTATTTGATGTGCTTACTATTTATTCAGATTGTTTTTGTTAGGGTTTTACTGCTGTGGACAGACACCATGACCAAGGCAACTCTTATAAGAACAACATTTAATTGGGGCTGGCTTATAGGTTCAGAGGTTCAGTCCATTATCATCAGGGTGAGAACATGGCAGCATCCAGGCAGGCATGGTACAGGAGGAGCTAAGAGTTCTACATCTTCATCTGCAGGCTGCTAGCAGAGTACTGGCTTCCAGGCAGCTAGGACTATGGTATTAAAGCCCACATCTACTGTGACACACCTACTCCAACAAGGCCACACCTACTCAAACAGGGTCACACCTTCTAATAGTGCCATTTCCTGGGCCAAGCATATACAAACCATCACACAGATGAATAATAATAATTAAAAAAAAACATTACAAGTGATAAGTGATGATTTTAAGACTTCAAGGAGTCTAATTTCTATGATTTTCTTCTGGGTTTGCCTCATTTTTCTGGATTAAATATTAATTGTACAATTTTAGGAAGCCTGTAAGGCTTTAATTTGCGATCACATTTCAGGAAGTAGCTCATCTAATACATTATTTGCCCGTTTGCTTAGAGTATGCTTTAGGGTAAAATTATTCATTTGCTTTTTCTCTGTTTAATGTTATTTGAGCATGGGTGAGCCTAACTCATTTGTATATGTGGTTTCTTAGTTTGGGTTTTATTGCTGTTAAAAGACACCACAACCAAGGCGGTTCTTACAAAGAAGATCACTTAATGCCGGCTTACAGTTTCAAAGGTTCAGTCCATTATCATGGCAGGAAGCATGGCAGTGTACAGGCTGACATGGTGCTGGAGAAGGAGCTGAGAGCTCTGCATCTTGATCAGAATACAGCCAGGAGAAACTGACTTCTAGGCAACTAGGAGGAGGGTCTCAAAGCTTACCCCCACAGTGACACACTTCCTCCAACAAAGCCACACCTCCTACTAGTGCCACTCCCTGGGCCAAGGATATTCTAACCACCACAGTTCCTATGCATACTAATTTGTATTGTTTTAACTAAAATTATATTTTATTTTATTTTATTTTGTATGTATATATGTGCACGCATGCAGGTGTTTTCCATGGTGCACACATGGAATTCAAAGAGAACTTACTTCTACCATGTAGGTCCCAGGGATTGAATTCAGTTCCTTAGGCTTTGGTGCAGGCACCTTTACCCACTGAGCCATCTCACCAGCTCCTATTTTGTATCACAACTGAGGATGTGTGTGCAGAAAAAAGAGCTATAATAAGTGGAGGCTGATGCCTTTGGAAGGGGCTCTAACTTTCAGTACTTTTCAGTGGCCGGTAGCTCTTTGTGTAGGGTTGAGGTCCCCTGGGCTTTCCCAGGCTACCTTAGCATGTCTATTGTCTTTGGTCATGACTTTTTAGGTCTCCTCATTTCATTCTTTCACCATGTCATAGAAAACCTCTCCAGTGGGGCTTATCTTGCCTCCCAATCAGTCAATATCTCCGTCCCAATTACAGGCACTTCTAATTGATCCACTGACGGAGATCATTAAGTCATGCAGTGTAGTTTGGGACCACAATCCCATTTCCTCCCAGGCTTCCGGTCCGCACTTTGACCAGAGTTATCTTCCACTTCTTCATAACACTTAATCTGATAATTCTTTGAGTGCCTTTTTTCTTCATTTCCTCTGTCTCTAGTTTCCAGTCCAGCCTGGACTCAAGATTTCAAAAACACCCCTTTCCTGTGTCAAAAATTCTAGCACCTCTGTTTTGCTCATCATATTGGTCTTAAAAGTTTCTGCTCCTAGGTGAATTCACTTGTGTTTCCTCCGTAACCGCCTGCACCAAGCTGTGCCGGGGAAGTTACACAGCAGGCTGGAGGAGTTCAGAGTAGGTGGGAATCTCCTCGCCACCATCCACAGACAGCCTCACCCTCTACATTTCTTCCTTTCTTCAGCAGGGGCTAGACTGACACAGCTGGGTCCTACAGTTTGTGAGGGACAGACAGAGGTTTCTGGTTCAAGGCCATCTGCAAGTGTCTGATATCTGTTCATAGATGTGCCAATTTGGACATGAATAGCACATGGCTAGTTTTTCATGGTAAACCCAGAGTAAATCCAGTTCTTACAGTTTCAGCACCCTTCATTGCTAGCCTCTAAAATCTCAGCCCCCACGTCTCTACCTGGAAATCTATTATCTCCCCTTATTATCTGCTTATTCAACTTATGATTATGCTATTCACTAGACCAAAAGATTCACTAGGCCACTGACCATGTCTGCTTTTACTCACAAGGCACAGTTTTAGCTCTTTAAAATTTCTAATTAAATTAGTTAATTAATTAATTTTTGGTTTTTCGAGACAAGCCGTGTAGCTCTGGCTATCCTGGAACTCACTCTGTAGATTAGTCTGGCCTCAGATTCACAGAGATCCACCTGCCTCTGCCTCCTGAGTGCTGGGATTAAAGCTAGACATTTAACACTTGGTTAAAGGGCTTCTTAAATTTTTTCCACTTATGACACCTTTTTGTTAAAGACGTTTTTCGTGGGATCATGAATTTAGGTATATAAAATAGCTATACAAATCAATCACATTTGCTGATAATCAAAAAGAAATGCATTTGTAAACAACTGTTTGGAATACATATAATTCTACCACTTATTAAAGACCGAAGCAAATTTGCATACTAATGGCATGGGTTTTTTTATTGGTGTAAGCACAGTCTAATCCAAAGATAGAGTAATTTGACATATTGTATAGAATGATGATTAGTAAAAGGGTTTTCTACACTTAACCAGCCTGTTTCTCATAGAGCAGAACACTTAGGACACTGAGGTTCCTAACACAGTCGTCCTGAATCCAACTCGCCATGTTTAAGGTGTTGTTTGTTGTTGCTAAGTGGTGCCCCTGTATGCTCAGTGTGGAGGCTTTGTGAGATCTCATCCAAGGCTGCTGTGAAGTTGCACGATGCAACTACTGCCTGTACCTCAGATTTGAGATGCATTTGAATTTGAATTAAAATCTGGTCGTCGTGCGCCCAGAAAGCTTTTACTGTCGCCCACATTTTGTAGATGTTCCGCATCAGGTTACTAGACCCTGCAGGGCTGCGACTCACAGTTTAAGCAGCTTTGAATTAAATGAAAACATTATTTTTATTATGACACCAGTCACAATGACATTTAGCATCTTACTCCAGTGTTGTTCTTCAGCCATTTCTCTTCTCTTTGCTTTCTCTAAGATTCATGTTGTAACACTTCCACGCTGGTTTTCATATTCAAATTTCTTCTCCATATTGGTTCCATACAACTGAGAGTACAGTCTATCACCTCTGAGCCATCTTGGAATCCTTTTTGGTAGCAAGTAGCAGAAAGCTCTCTAATTTGTTGTTTTAAAAATTAAGGAAGCATGTAGCTGCCGGAAGCAGCCTTAGGCGCACCATGTGGCTCTGCCTGCCGATGCTCTCCGCCTCATCATGTGGCTCTGCCTATGCTCTCCTGCGGCCCCTGTAGCTGTCTTTCCTTGCAGACTGGGTTTGACCTTAAGTTGGGAACAAGGTGACTGCAGTAGTTTCATACAAACCCCGGGACACTACAACATCTAAAGGAAGATGAGGGGCTGGCTTTGCCTCCTTCTGTAGCGGTAAATCTTTCCCAGCAGCCTCCCTACAGACTTACAACACCTGAGCGAAATATTTTCTTGTGATGGAAGGTTAGCCCTTCCTCGGTGAGACCGGAACTAGCAGATCTTGGCACATTTAATCATTTAGGAAGCACTGTCGGTAGAGGGAATCTGTCATCTTGGATGTCTATGACCACATTTAAAACATGATTTAGAATTCCAATTCTGACTGTGCTGGGTTTTCTATAATCTCTTCTAAACCCCATCCTTTTTTCTGTCTTTATTGATTCTTGCCTCTTAGTCTCAGTTAAATTTTATAGTCAACCTGACCTTAACTCTCTCTCTCTCTCTCTCTCTCTCTCTCTCTCCCTCCCTCCCTCCTTCCCTCCTTCCCTCCTTCCCTCCTTCCCTCCCTCCCTCCCTCTCCTTCCCTCTTCCCCACTCTCTCTGCCTCATGGGTGGGTATATAAGCTCTCAGCTCCAGCCCAGGGCCACGACTGTCTGCCAACAGCCATGGACACATATATCCTCTGTAACTGGGAGGCCTAAATTAAATGTTTTCTCATATAAGTTTCTTTGGTCACTGGTCATGATGTTTTGTCATGGCAACAGGAAAGTAACCAAGACAATGATCTTCTTTTCTTCTTTCCTTCTTTCTAGCCAATTCCTTTAACAAGTTGTGAGGCATATCCTGATTCTATAATTCATCAGAATGTATGACTCTAGGGAAGTAATTTAAACTTTTAGAAATTCATCTATTTAATTTCTAAAATGAGAATCAAAGGGCTGACATCAAAAGATTGTTCTGAAGGCTAAGAAGTCAAGTTTTAGGAAGCAATTTGGCCACTTTTTGTCACATGATCCTCTGCTAATGGGCAGCCTTTGTGTTGATGGCATGTCTGTCATTGCTCTTAGGAACCATCCTGACTCCCTGATCAATACAAGCAGTCAACTTTGGTAGATCCCTTAGCTTCCTTTTATCTCTAAATATAAGATAATTGGGTTCATTACTATACCCCAAGTGGCTAATACACAGCCACGCACAGGAAATAGTCAGCATTGGCTCCATTGCCTTCAATGTGTCCATATTTGTAATGCTGATTTTGTGAGATTACAGAAACACGGGAGGAAACATCACAATGTAACCATTTGGAAAGTCAGCTAAATATTTTCTTGTGATGGTTAGTAAAAAATAAATCCCTTGATATTTAAAGTTTTCCTGAGAGAGTCTTGAGGCTCAGGGGACATCTAAACTAAAGGATTCATTATCCCTGATAATTGGCAACATGAACAAAGCAAAGACGAATTAGTTAGCTTTATGTACAAATTGCTCTTCATAGCCCAAATAGTTTCCCTTCATGATAGCTTCCTGCTCAGTGTTGCAACGTCTTTCTGATGTAAACACTGAAGCCAAATGGTAATAGGGATTGACATGTCCCTACTAATGAGATACAACCAGCCAAGAAACATGTCTTCTTTCACAGATCAGGACCAGAATGTAATGTGTTTCTAAGCATATACACACAATGAGTTCCTATAGCACCATGTATGCATGCACATGCATGTGTGCATATGTGGTTGTATATGTGCACCTGCGTGTATTTGTGTGGAAGGCAGGGGTTGATGTTAAGTATCAGAACATCTTTATTGTTTTCTACATCTTCTTTTGAGGCAGGGTCTTTCACTAAACCTGGAGTTCACCAACGTGGCTAGACTGCCCAGCAAGCTCCAGGGAGACTCCCGTCTCTGCCTCTCGGCACTAGAGTTACGCGTGCACACCATCATAACCAGTGCTTCCTGTGGGTGCTAGGGATCCAAACTCAGGTCCTCATGCCTGCATAGCAAGCATTTTTCTGGCTGCTCCATCTCTCCAGCCCCTTTTAGGGATAATTCCTATGTTAAATTATTTGCCTAAAGTAAGCTTGGATTTGGGAGAAGACCTTAAAATGATATTATTTTCTTGTGGGTAATTACTCTAGTTGGCAAGTGTTTTAAGCTAAGATCTTGGTATTAAGAAAATCTGAGATTAGAATCCTAGTTAAAGTAACTTAGGGATTCAAACTCCTTTGGAAAAACCATTCCTTTTATTCTCCTTGAAAGCATCCACTTTATTTCCTATCCTGTGGTGAACATATAGACTTTTGGAGCCAGTTGTAATTACAGAGTTTGAGAAGGTAAGAGGCTTTGGCCAGATTTTAGAATGTGAATATACCTTTGAGTTCAGTAGCTCCATCAAAAAAAGAAAGAAAAGAAAAGAAAGAAGAGAAAAGAAGAGAAGAGAAGAGAAGAGAAGAGAAGAGAAGAGAAGAGAAAAGAAAAGAAAAGAAAAGAAAAGAAAAGAAAAGAAAAGAAAAGAAAAGAAAAGAAAAGAAAAGAAAAGAAAAGAGAAAACTATAACAGTTCATCTACAGGATATGCAATTCCATGTTCATCCCTAGAACTGTTTATATAGATGGAGTTGTTTTCCTGGTTTTTATAGTACAAAACTGCCCATCAACTCCATCATTTTTCCTCTGGCCCTGCACCATTATATATATTTACACACACACACACACACACACACTCACACACAGTGCATTTCCAAAAATGTCCACCTAAAGTTCAAGACACATTGACACAACTCTTAGTTGGCATGGGCTAATCTAAACTGGGAAGAGTTTAACTGCATGCATAATGATTGTTTGGTTAGCATTTTAAATAACAGAAGAAAGCAAAACTATACCTCACTCTGTGAGATATAAATGGGTGAGTTTGTGAGACTCTGGTCAAGGCCATGGGACCCAAGGCACTAGAGTGTCATTTCAAGGTAGACTGAGAGGGATCCACATGACACAGTTTCTCTCTTGATTCAACCATGGTTTCAGGGTGCATCTGTTCTGTCAGTTTTATGTGTCTACAATGTTGCTGCCCCCTCCCCAACCTGTTCTTCTTTACCCCCCGGCTCTAATCAGCACCTCGCCCCCCGCATCTCTTTCCTCTGTTTATTAGCTTTGATTTTGTTTACTGTCCCAGAGTTTCCTTGTTGCTATCTGTGTGATCCCAGGTTTGGAACTAACCATCAGAGCATGGGGGCTCAGCAGTGTGTTTACAAATAGTTACCATGACTCCCCACCCCCTTTGCCGGAATCTGTTGATTAAACAGAGTCTGCAGTCAGGAGTGGGTCTCTCTCCCTCCATGGATGACTGCTAGAAGGACTCCAGCTCTGAGGATCCAGTCTGAGTATGCGCAGCTGTTGTTGAGTTCATGACGGCCTTGGCCGTGTGTAGTTTAAAAGACAGTGTTTCAGGTCCCTCACTCCTCACCAGCTGACTCTTAGATTCTTTCTACCTCAACTTCCACAGTGTTCCCTGAGTCTTTTAATTAATTAATTAACTTATTTGTTTATTTTTTAAATTTATTTTACTTATTCAGTTCACATCCTGCTCGTTGCTCCCCCTCCCGGTTACCCCCTCCCACAATCCTTGCCCCCTTCCCTTCCCCTTCTCCTCTGAGTGGGTGGTCCCTAGGTATTCCCCCTACCCTGGCACTTCAAGTCTCTGCAAGGCTAGGCACATCCTCTCCCACTGAGGCCTGACAAGGCAGCCCAGCTAGAAGAACATAGCCCACAGACAGGCAGCTTTTTGGGATAGCTCTAGCTCCAGTTGTCCAGGACCCACATGAAGACCAAGCTGCACATCTGCTACATATGAGCAGGGAGGCCTAGGTCCAGCCTGTGTATGTTCTTTGGTTGGTGGTTCAGACTCTGAGAGCCCCAAGAGTCCAGGTTTGTTGGTCTTCCTGTGGAGTTTCTATCCCCTTTGGGGCCCGCAATCCTTCCCCCTGTTCTTTCATAAGAGACCCCCAAGCTCCATCCACTGTTTGGCTGCAAGTGTCTGTATCGGTCTGAGTCAGCTGCTGGGTGGAGCCTCTCATAACAGATTATCATTAAAAAGTGTTAGGGATTGGTGCTTGCCCATGGGATGGGTCTCAAGTTGGGCTGGTTATTGGTTGGCCATCCCCTCAGTCTCTGCTCCGTCTCCCATCCCAGCATTTCTTGTAGAGAGGATACATTTGGGTTGAAAGTTTTGTGGGTGGGTTGGTGTCTCTATTGCTCCACTGGAGTTCTTGCCTGGCTACAGGAGGCAGCCTCTTCAGGTTCCATATGCCAGTGCTCTGAGTCACAGCTAAGGTCACCCCCATTTATTCTTGCGTATCTCCCTTATCTCAGGTCTCTGTCTCATCCTGGAGATGCCTCCACCTCCTCACCCCCATCATTTCCATTCATTTTCATGGGCATCTGGCCATCTCTCCTGTCCTTCACCACACCTGATCCTGAACCTCCCATTCCCCTCCTCATACCCATCTCTCCCAGTTCCCTCCCTCCATCTGCCTCTTACGACTATTTTATTTCCCCCTTCTAAATTAGATTTAAGCTTCCTCAATTGTGCCTTCCTTCCTGTTTAACTTCTTTGGGTCTGTGGAGTGTAACATGGTACCTATATTTTATGGCTGATATCCACTTTTAAGTGAGTACATACCATGCATGTCCTTTTGGATCTGAGTTACCTCACTCAGGATGATATTCTCAAGTTCCATCATTTGCCTGCAAAGTTCATGATGTTTTTGTTTTTAATTGCTGAATAGTATTCCATTGTGTAGATGTACCACATTTTTAAAATCCATTCTTATGTTAAGGGGCATCTAGGTTGTTTATTATTAATAAAGCTGCTATGAACAGTAAGTAAATGTCTTTGTTCCCTGAGTTTTAAGGAGGCATGTGCAAATATCTTATCCAGCATCTTGAGTCTCCATGGGTTTGATCTCTGTTTACTGCAAGGAGAGCCTTTTCTGTTCAAAACTAAGAGAAGCCTTTGTGAGTATAAATACTGATATTTACGGGGTCGTCTGATTCTATGTCAATTCAACTAAACAGCCATCTTAGGCTAGCTACCCCAGACTATAAGTTGTCTACAGTCACAAATTTTGAACCAGGTTTGTAGTTTTACGTATGCATCTTTCTTGTGTAACAAGGCCCAGAGCCAGTTAGTGAGCAATTGGAGATGGTTACCCTCACAACAGTCATGTTGCCGTTACCCCAGTGGGCACATTTTCCTAGAAAGTTAGTATTACAGTCTGCAGAGTTTGTATGTGTCCTTCGATGCAGCTCTACCTCACAACAGTCTGTGTAGCTCTAACTAGTACTATGAGCCTCAGCTAGAAGAGAGCAATCTTCTAGCCTGGATTCAGTTTGATTTCTCTACATCTTGCATCTAAGATTTGAGGAGTCTGCAGCAGTAGTTCCTTACCTAGTAGTCACAGTAAGCAATCAAGAGAACTGGAAGAGCCTGGGTATTGTTTGGGAGGCTCTCTTACAGACCAATTCTATGAAGGTAGCCTGAACTTGGCACTGGGGTTTTTGTTTAATGATCCATTGCATTCAGGACAAGCACTGCATAGTTTTATTGAGTGTGATGGCTATTCTTAGTTGTCACCTTGCCTACATCTGGAATAAATTAAAACCCAAATGGCTGTGTATACCTGTGAGGGATTTTTCCTTAATTAAATCATTTGTAATGGTAATGAAAGACCCCCATTCTGGGGAGACCCTCGCTCAAGTCCCAGGATGAGCCGACGCCCCCCCCATAACTCGAGAGAAACTGTTCTTGATGCAATATGCATGAGGTTTATTTGGGAAATCAACATGCTGAGGTTGAGCTCATAGGAGATCGACCCTCAGCAGTTGCAATTGAGGGTTTTTAAAGGAAAAAACCACAAGGAAAGGGGAAGCTGAGTAAACATCATAAGAGTGGGGAATGATAGAATACAGCCTATCTCTTATGGAAGTGTTACAGGCCATCTTTGGCAAACATTCTTGGTGGGGAAGCTAAGCAAACATCACAAGAACGAGGATGATATACTACAGCTCATCTCTTACAGACTATCTTCGGCAAACATTTTTAGTTCCTTACACAATGAGTCAGGCGCCAGGGTGCATCAAGATTGTGATGAGCCAGTTTTAGTGGTCATCGGTTTCTCAGGCTGAAGGCGAAAGAACAAGAACTCCATGCTGGGATTTGTTTCTAGGGGTCTAAGAAACACATTGAGTTGGGGGGTCCTACAGGAAGACCCGCTTCTAATCTGAACCATTGAGGTGGGAAAATCCACTTTTAATCTAGGGCACACCTCCTGCTGGAATCCAATATAAAGGACATGGAAGACAAAATTAATCTCTCTCTCTCTCTCTCTCTCTCTCTCTCTCTCTCTCTCTCTCTCTCTCTGCCTGCTTGATCTCAGTAGCAAGTCCATTCCTTCACTGGTATTAAAGCATACTTTTTAAGGATTCTGGTACATACTGAAGACCAGCTGAGTTAACCAGTCCTGTGGACTGAACAACTACTGGATTCTTGGACATTGAATTGGTAGACAGCCATTGCTGTCTTGGTAGACTAGGTGGACCACAGCCTGTGAGCCATTGTAATAAATCCTACATTATAATTCCATTCTAGAAGTTCTGTTCCTCTGGAGAGCCCCAGCTAATCCACAAGGTGTTCACTCTCACACTGCCTTGTATCCTTTTACAAGGGGTTCTCAGACAGTAGGTTATGGATCAGTCTTCCCATACTCCCCTCATTTCATGTGATCCTCCCCACCGTGTTCCCAGTGCAGCCCTGTTTGAACCTTTCCACTTCCAATATATCCCCTTTCCACCTTTGCTTAACCTGTATAGTACTATCTCCCCTACTTTGAGGAGAGATATGCCCATTTTCCCCCTTTTAATTTCCTGGCTTTCCAAGATATTCCAAGATTAATGCATAGAACTAAAGAGTCAGTTCAGATCCTCATATGGAAAAGGTATTTTTTTTCTAGGGTTACCTCACTCACTGTACTGCTTTCTAGCATCATACACTTTCCTACAAATTGCATTATTCCTTACAACTGAGTGATATTCCATTGTGCCTCATTTGATGGACATCTGGGCTGAGCCCGTTTTCTAGGTGTTGTGAGTAGAGCAGCAAAGATGGATGTCTTTGCTATAGGATGTAGAACCCTTAGGATGTGCTCACAGAAGTGGTACTGCTGTGCCATGGAACATTTACTTCTAATCTTTTAGGAAACTGATTTCGAAAGTGGGAATCTAGCCTGTTCTCCCACTAGCAGTATATGAGGACTCCCCGTTCCCCACATCCATGCTGTTTAGCGACTTACACAATGTGTTAGCACACACAGGGAGACTGATGAAGAGTGTAGCCCTCTCACCAGCAACCCACAAAATAAGATCTGAGTCAAACAATCATCCACCATAGATCACTGTGGAATAATGCAATCGAAGCTACATATTTTATTACACATATTTATTATGTGTGTACATGCCACACATGTGTGTTCTCATGCCACACACACACGTGGAGGTGAAAGGGTAACTTTGGGGAGTTATATCTCTCCTTTCTTCACCCGTGGGTTCTGGGGATTAAACGAAAATCATCAGTCTGGTCCGTGCCTTTATTATTCACTGAGGCATCTTGCCAACCCCAATGCTGTGTATTTTAAGTGCTTTACCAAGTTTGAGCCAGTTATTTGAATAAAATGATAAACTTCTTTTCTTCAAACATTCTGTGCTGATATTTTTCTTCCCACCTTGTCCTGTGTGTCGTGACGCTGTCCTTCTCTGTGTTGTTTAGCCTGGGAAGCAAGGCTCTTCCCACAGTCTCACTGAGCTTCCCTTGCTACCTAGATTCCAGTGGGCTTAATTATTGGAGATAAGGTGTGCTGTGCTGTGCTGTGTATGTAGGAGAGAAAGACACACACAGAGAGAGACAGAGACACAGAGACACACAGAGAAAGACAAGGATGGGGACACACACACACACACACACACACACACACACACACAGAGAGAGAGAGAGAGAGAGAGAGAGAGAGAGAGAGAGAGAGAACAGATTATTTACTCTTACTCTTTATCCTCCTTGTTCTAATGAGACGTCTCTGGATACAGCAATTAATCTATAAATGTAGCTCCATATTAGTGACTCGGGGCACGATAGTACCTGTCCTAGGTAGGACTCCTGTTTCTGAGAAGAAACACCATGATATAAAAACAACTTGGGAGGGGAAGGGTTTATTTGGTTTACTCTTCCACATTGCCATTCATGGCTGAAAGAAGTCAGGACAGGAACTCTTAACAGGGCAGGAACCTGGAGGCAGGAGCTGATGTGGAGACCACAGAGAGGTGCTGCTTACTGGCTTGCTTCCCATGGCTTGTTCAGCTGCTTTCTTATAGACCCCAGGGCCACCAGTCTAGTGCTGTCCTTACTCATCAGGCAGGACTCTCTCCCATTAATCACCGATTAAGAAATGTCTTACAAGGTTGCCTACAGTAATGGAGGCGTTTTCTCAATTAAGACTCCCTCCTGTCAGATGACTATCTTGTATCAAGTTGACATAAAACCAGCCAGCACTGTAACTGTTTCTCTCACATCGGTCATGCTCACATACTTGTAAGAGATTTTGTTAATGATACCCCTTAGCTAACCCAGCCACTACTCATGCACTTGTGAGCAATGCTTTTACTAAAGTTCTTCATATGTCAGGATGGGGACTGCTAATTGGTAACAATGGTTGCTCTCTCAAATCCAACTCTGAAGATGAGAATTCCTGGGGAAATTTTCTCTCTGATTTAATGAAAATGCCTTCTTGGCTGAGACAGTGATAAGCTCCAATGGCATGCAGTGACATCACAATGACTGGCGTATCCTCGACATCTCTGGCTGTTGTTGTCACTCAAAATACAATATTCATTTTTTTCAAATTTATACATTTATTTTTGCTGCATATGAACTGATCTTTTTTTTTTTTGTCTGCATGTATGTCTGTGTGAGGGTGTCAGATCTCCTGGAATTGGAGTTACAGTTGTGAGTTGCCGTGTACTGAGGTTAACCTGGGTCCTCTAGAAGAACAACCAGTGCTTTTAACCACTAAGACATCTGTTCAGTGCCATATAATATTTCTTACTGGAGCATATTATCCCCTAATGCTTGATATAAGATTATCAATCTAGAACACACACCTATTGTTTTGTTTAGTTCTCACTAGACGTCACAATCAACAGCCGCTTCTGTCCCCTTCGCAGGGAGAATGGTACTCTTTCAGTCTCATGACCTTTGTGATCACACAGCTGAGGGAAGGACTCCTTGGCTTTCTTGATTTGCTAATTTGATGATTTTAAAAGTGCCCTTCAGTTGTGCATGCCAAATGAGGAGGGACAAACCATTTAGCCAGAAGTTCTGGGAACTGAAAAACACTGAGCTGCTGATAGATATGTAGATGCACCTTACAGAGCAGCCCAAAAGTACAAAGAAAAGTGTGTTCTGTTTAGCTAAACTAATGATAGAACCTACCATCAATCAGGTCAACAAGATGGCTGTCCTGGGGAAGCCCCATAATCTCTTTTACTCGAATAAATGTTTCGTTGTTGTTTGATATGCTTATTTATTTTTATGTCCATATTGGCAACAATGGAGATTATCTGTGGTCCCAGCTGTGTGGATTTTCTCTTACCAAGGCTAATTTGTGTGTTAAAATGGTTGTTTACCCTACCAATATGGCAGAATTCTACAAGGTGATCTGCCATCACCATCAGATAAGAGGCAGCTATTTACCTTCAAGGAAATGCATGCAAATTCTCCATAGGGTTGTGCCCCATCATATCAGCACGGATTTATATACTTCCCTATCCATTGTTATGGAAGTTTACAAATACCTTGTAAACAAGGATTAGTAGAAGAAATACACTATACAGCATAGGCCCTAGAAATCCACTGATGTAACTTATACTTCATCATCCCTTCAAGCAGGGAGCAGCCTGTTGAAGGATCTGGGCGTCCACATTTATACACTTGGATGTTATCCTGTAGGATGCAACATATGCTTCCGATCAGCCCAGATATTTATTACATCACGTGATTCTTCAGGGCTTTAAAACATCTGGTCTCTATTTCTCTCAGAACTCTTAGATCTGGTTTGTTCTAGGCCACCCCCTTAGCTGGCTTGAGCATTTTTCTGCAACTCGCATTCAGGCAGACACAAAGACCTTGTATCTAAAGTACTTCCATTACTATAAACTTGTCACAAGAAACAGCAACATCTTGCTAGAGGTATTCAGTAGTTTGATCAAAGCAGTGCAAACACTTTTCAATGCCCTGCTAATGGTGGTGTCTGTTTTCCTTCTTTGTTTCATTACAATGGATAGACATTCATGAATATTTTAAAACTAATTTTGAAGTATCTTTCATTACTGTGAGTTGCCTTATTAGGTCCAATTTATGCTTTTACCTTTAATTAAAATTCATGTGGTATTAATATTGTAACCATGTTTTCATTTTGCTAGTATTGCTGTGATATATTTGCCTTTATCTTTTTAAAAATGTGTGTGTGTGTGTGTGTGTGTGTGTGTGTGTGTGTGTGAGAGAGAGAGAGAGAGAGAGAGAGAGAGAGAGAGGGGAGAGAGAGAGAGAGAGAGAGAGAGAGAGAGAGAGAGAGNNGAGAGAGAGAGAGAGAGAGAGAGGAGACGGGTGAGCATATGAGAGTGTGTGCATGTTTTTATATGTGTGTGCCAGTGCTCAGAGGGTAACCCTTGAATGTGAGTCCTTGCTTTCCTACTTTACTGGAATCAGGGAATCTCGTTACTTCTGTGTAAGCCAGACTAGCCCATGAACATGGACCTTTTATGGGGGATCTGAGGGTCTGATCTTAGGTTTTCTAGCTTCTGTGATAACCTTTACTCAATCCTCCTCCCCCTCTGTTAAAAACTACTTTGAGACCTAGCGTTTCAATGCAGCCCAGTGTTGAGATCCATTTGACTTGCCCCTCCAGAATATTTTGTAATTTTTCATTATGAATTTTGTAGAAATGGAATATAGCTAGACTTCATTTTCTGACATACCCAAGAGAGTTTTTATTTCCTAGAGGTGGTGACTGAATTTATTTTGATGCATGTTAAGATGTTCTGGAATTTCAGCACTCTTTTTCCTTTCTCTGTATTTTCTGCCTTTTCTCTATGGACTACATAGTCTTTTCTTTTATCCTCCATAAATTTTATATAATTGCTTAGATAGTTTTCAAAATCACCATTCAGTTTCATTATCAGAGAGCAGGATGTGTTGTGACAGTGTGTACTCCCTGACTATCAGAGAGTGGGATGTGCTGTGACAGTGTGTAC
>NC_034595.1:12526162-12553006 GCF_900095145.1 Mus pahari | reverse complement strand
AGTGTGTACTCCCTGACTATCAGAGAGTGGGGTGTGCTGTGACAGTGTGTACCCTCTGATTATCAGAGAGTGGGGTGTGCTGTGACAGTGTGTACCCTCTGATTATCAGAGAAGAGGGTGTGTTGTGACAGTGTGTACCCTCTGATTATCAGAGAAGAGGGTGTGCTGTGACAATGTGTACCCTCACCCATTATTTTGCTTCTTTCTTGTCTCATACTAGCTTTTGTATAAAAAAATACAGAAATACAAATCTAATTTTTTTTTCAGAAAACACCTGTGGATGTTGCATTATTTAAACCTTTATAGCCTTAGAAGTAAAGTGTGAAGTTCTTGCCTTTACTTCTAATGCCAATTTGCCTGTAAATATCTGGCTAAAATCATTAATTGGTGGCATTTTAGTAGGTGATGAGCATCTGCTAAGTCCTCATATGACATATAGAATGGATGTGAAGAGCCTAAAAACATGGAGAAAGAGGGGAGAGTAGTGGTTTGGCCACACTCAAATACATAATCCCCATAGGCTCGTATATTTGAATACTCAGTCTCCAGAAGTGGCACTATTTAAAAGGATTAGAAGGATGGGGAGGTATGGTCTTGTTCAGGACATAGTTCTCAGCTACTGCTCCAATATCTTATTGCATACTACCATGCTTCTTACTATGATGATAATGGAGTAAACCTTTGAAACTGTAAACAAGCCCCCAATTAAATGCTTTCTTAGTAGGTTGACTAACACAGGGAGAGTCATGATGGTAGAGAACACTGGTGAAGTAGTAGACAAAATAGATGCATTCTGCAGGCTGTAAAAGATGTTAATCAATTAGAAGGTTCTGTCCGTTTAAGACAGAATCAAGCATTCCTACCAGTGAAAGCAGCTGTTCAAGGGCCACAAGGGCTGTGTGGGCAGCTTGGCATGCTAGCCATAAATTAATGGTTCTTAAAATGTCATGTTTACAGAACCTTGAGACCAACTTTCCTGTGGAATAGTTATGCCCCATGAATTTTGAAGATTCAAAATGTTTATCAGAGGGGAACCCTACTAACTGGGAGTCTGATGTAGTTGCCAGTCACCTTATGGGATCCACAGCACCATCCTCTGCTATGGATTAAATGTGCCCTCCAATGCTCCTGTGCTATGGATTTGGTACTTGATACAGCACTGTTGGGAGGTAAGGCCTAATAGGAAGCTCCTAAGTCATGGGGACACTACTCATGAGAGATGACTGCCATTATTGCAGGGGTGAAATCCTTATAAAAAGGAAGGGACTGGGGAACTGCTCATTTGGTAAAGTGTTTGCTGCATGTGTATGAGGGCCTGAGAGCGGATTCTCAGAACCTATGTAGAAAGCTAGGTGTGGTCGTGTATGCCTGTAAGACCAGTTCTGGCAAGGCAGAGGTACGAGGATCCTTGGGGTTTGCTGGTCAGCCAGTTTAGCCAAATCTGTGAACTCCAGGCTCAGTGAAAGACCCTATCTCAAATTAACAGCAAAGCAATCAAGGAAGACAACTGAAGTCAACCTTCCATCTTTATACGTATGGGGAAGTAGAGGCAAGAAAAAGCAACAGTTCAAGGACAGCCTTGGCTACTTGACACGTATGAAGCCAGCTTAGGTGACATGAGACCCTGTTCTGTTTCTCCTGCTTCCTCCTCTTCTCCTCTTTCTATCCTACTTCCGGAACCTTCTTTTGCCCTTTTGTCTTCTGAAGTAGACTCACACTCTAAGAAGACTTTTGAAGGAGGCTGATCCCATGATCCTGGGCTTCTTAGCGTCAAGTTCTGTGAGCCAAATGCATTCCTGTTTATTATAAATCCCATAGTCTGAAGCTGGGCGTAGTACTACCTGACTGTAATTCCAGCACTGGGGAAGCTGAGGCAGGACAATCAAGATGTGAAAAAAAAATCTCAATAGTGAAAAAAAACTCAAAAAATGAAACAAATAAATAAACATTGTAAAAGAACCTAGTCTGTGGTGTTCCACTATAGTAGTATAAAATAGACTATAAAACCCTCTTTCCACAAACCAAGCAAGCAAGCAGAGGTCCATCCCAGCCCTCTGGGCTGCCTCATCTCTGTGGAAGTCCAGAGAAGGTGATCCTGGTGGTTGGAGAGTTTTGCCTCACAGTGTCTTACCAAGAAAATGCTTTGAAGTTTGAAACCCTCTGCTGTCACCAGGGGGTAATGTGAATCTCTTGGAAATCCTGCTGGGATTCTGCCTAGGAGAGGCACCAGGATTCCAAGGCATCCAGTTACAGAATGTTCCCAGTCTGTTATCTCAGCACCTGGGGCCCAGGTCACTGCACAGGTGACTGCTGGCCTCCTTTCTCAATCAACCTATGTCCTCTATTGTGAAACACAACTGCTGACAATTGTGGGAACGCTTAGCACACAGGGGCAGCACACACACAGCCCCCGGTCTCAGCCAGTGTCCAGGAAATGTAGCTCCTTGGTTTAATTCTTAAGGTAACTACTCAGGAGGAGGGCGCTCCTCAGCTGATTGTGGGAGCAGTGAGATAATTGCTACGAGTGGATTCCCAGTGACTGCTTGGTTGTTTTATGAAAATGAATGTGGCTTTCCTGATTCCACACTGAGTGGCTGGACCATCGGAGGAACAAAGCCTTAGAGTGACGACGACGACGAGTGGTGAAAAAGGTCAGAATCGGGACCAGAGGAGACAAGCTTATGGAGGATAATGGAGAAGGGTCCCCAATGGAGGAGCTAGAGAAAGTACCCANTAGCTGCATATGTAGCAGAAGATGGCCTAATCGGCCATCACTGGGAAGAGAGGCCCCTTGGTCTTGCAAACTTTATATGACCCAGCACAGGGGAACTCCAGGGCCAAGTAGTGGGAGTGGGTGGGTAGGGGAGCAGGGGTGGGGTGGGGTATAACATTTGAAATGTAAATAAAGAAAATAATAATAATAATAATAATAATAATAATAATAATAATAATAATAAAGGCGATGGAGCCAAACTTCAGGGTTTAGCTCTCCTAACCATGGGCAAGATGCCTGCGTGTCAGTGAGAGCATTAGCGAGGACAGCCACAGATTCTCCCTCTTTTCTCTGACAGCCCAGAATTGGATCGAATTATTCTCCCCCCCCTATGAGACATTTTTAAAGGGAGGTATTCTGTGCTTCTCCATTGATAAAATGATTTCACTAATACTCACTTGACAGTCTATGAAGACTATTTATTTCCTAGTCATGTTTGTAGGATGTAACCTATTTCCCCCCACAAATCAGATATTTTTAAAGGAAGGTTTTCCCAGATACCCCTCTTAACTTTTTCACTTTCCATATCCTTCCGTAGAGTATTCTTGTTTTTTTTTTACTTAGTTCTAGGGATTGAACCCAGAGTCTCATGTAGTCTAAGCACACACTCATGTGCTGAATGTGAAGCAATGATCTACCTTGAGTACATCTCACCTACTTTAATCAACTAGAAGTCAACAGAGAAGTAAATTTTAAGTCTTCCTTTATGTATTGATATGTTGGTCATCACTTTAATAGGTTACGCAAGGGTCAGATAATACTTTTATATCATACATACATAGTAATAGGATATTATTCATATCCTGTATAAGTGTTATTGAAATCCTTTCATCAGCTGAGAAAATGAGACTTAGAGGATTCAATAGCTTGAGTCAGGCTCTCATGTAGCCCAGGCTAGCCTTGACCTGCTGACCCTCCTGCCTCCACATCCTGAGTGCTGGGCTTATAGGTCTGTGTGCCATCATGCCTGTTTTTTGTGCTGCAGATCAGTTCTAACCCAGGGCTTCATGTGTGCTTAACAAGTACTCTAAGACCCGAGCAGCCAAGCCTGCTCCTTCGCTAGCGTGTCACAATGATTCTGCCTCATATTTATTCTTCTGTGATGTCTACCTTTGTATTTCCTGCAACTTTAGCTTCAGTTTTATTTCTAAGGCTTTGTTGATCTTCTTGTGGTGGTTCGTCTATGTGATCTAACACCAGATCTAATTTCCTTTTGATATGAAATAATTCATTACCCCAACAACTGGCAGCTGTCTCTTCTTTTGTCTGGAGGAACTAACCAGGGTCATGAAGTTCTCATACATGTCTTAAGTCTCTGACACAATTCTCTTCACCACCAAATGCAGAACTCTAAATATAATATAAACAGTTTTGTGATTTCTTCATATGTGTATGAATTCACATGTTTTTTCTTTAAATCGCAGGTCTCATCTGGAATTCAAGATGAATCAATAGACATGTATTATTTAACAAAAATGTACAGAGAATATACCAAGAATGTTGAATTTAATACAGATGTTCTAGAACTAGAAAAATGCAACCAAAGAAAAATTTAAATTATACAATAAAAAAGTAAAAGTTTGCGTTGACAATTCATTGCATTACTTCATATTTTAGGAGACCATTTTGTTGAAATATTTTTTGTTGTTGTTAAAGGTTAATCATGTATGGAAAAAGGAATGAAAGAAAAAAAATGGGATAGAAAGAAACCAACAAGGCTCTTCACACTTTATGTCTTGTATTTTGTGAGATTTCCTGCTGAATTAATTTACAACTAGGTGATTGGAGAAATTGCTGATGAAACCAATTAGTACAAGGTGACTCTCCTTTGTATAATTAAGCTCCGAGTCATGGAATTTAAATTACACCTGAAGAAATCCTGACAAAGCGCTTCCTAGGCAGTCGAAGGTACCTGCTGTTAACTCTTGGTCCACAATGTCTGCGAGTTGTCCATGGTTTTGTCCTGAATATTTCTAGTCTTGGCAAACTTCCCACTCACTCTTCATCTGTATTTCGTTGATTTGGTTCACCACTACACTTGCTCTTATGGAACAAAAGAAAGTTACAGAGAGGAAATCTACTTCAAGCATGCCTGTAATCCCCTCGTGCCTTTGGTGGCTTCAGCTCTACGCATAGCTCTTCAGCTAATTCCATTCCAGTCAGTTCAGGATTCTTCTGTGGAATGTGGTCTCCCAGTTACAGCCTCTCAAAGACAGGAAGGGTATTGATGGGGCCCCAACAGGTTATTTCTCAGTGCAGACATCTCTAGGCTGTTCAAAGTCTGGAGCTGAAAGAGGGTTTCTCAAACACCTATGACTTACAATGTTCTTTTTACCTTGCTGGGCCTTTCTTCTGAAGCAAGGTCAGAGGTGTCACAACAACTGTAGGCTAACTGCTGGGGTCTTACAATATGCTAAATGTGCTCTAAATGTTTTGCTTCTTCACTTAAAAATATCCATAGAATTTGCTGGGCGTGGTGGCACACGCCTTTAATCCCAGCACTCGGGAGGCAGAGGCAGGTGGATTTCTGAGTTCGAGGCCAGCCTGGTCTACAGAGTGAGTTCCAGGACAGCCAGGGCTACACAGAGAAACCCTGTCTTGAAAACACCATAGAATTTATATTGGAAATAGCTGACACTGCAGAAGCCATAAAGCACCAATTTTCAAATACTTCATTGGGATTGAAATAACTCAGAGCAATCTTGCAATGGATTCAGGGTATTTAGACAAAATGGAAACTAAGTTAATAGTTAAATTCCTAATAGTCAAATTGGGATGTGTACAAAAGTCTTTATAAAGTTATTGTTGATAAAATATTTTAGAACTTGTTGGGGTTTTTTGTTTGTTTGGTTTGGTTTGGTTTGGTTTTTCAAGACAGGGTTTCCCTGTGTAGCTCTGGCTGTCCTGGAACTCACTCTGTAGACCAGACTGGCCTCGAACTCAGAAATCCACCTGCCTCTGCCTCCCAAGTGCTGGGATTAAAGGCGTGTGCCACCACTGCCCGGCTGAAGTTGTTTTTAAAATGATTCTTTCTTTTTTAAATTGCATCGAACCACTAAAGAATAGCTATAAAAACATTTTATGTGTATGGATGTATTGTCCACGTGAAGGTCTTTGCATAAAAAGGCCAGCAGAGGGCATCAGATCTTCTGGAACTGAACTTAAAGACAGTTGGTGAGCCACCATGTGGATGACGGGAATATGAACCCGGGTCCTCTGGAAGAGCATCCAGTGCTCTTAACCACTGAGCCCTCTCTCCAGCATTCCTCCTTCCCTGTTCCACCCTCCATGAATTGGTAGGATTTTTAGCAATATGAACAGAATCCAGGCTTTGAATTCAAACACAAAAGCTTAAAAATGTTTCTGAAGAGCGATCACGCTTTTTAGCACTGAGAATTGGATCAGAAGGGATGCCAGAGGCTCCTTTACCCTGATATTCTTCTTCCCCAAACTTTGCATTTCCACAGCCCCTTCTGGGATCTCACAAACCCTCGTTCTCCTATCGGCCAGCTCTACAAAGCAATCATCTTCCATGCTGCCTCTGCCCAGTGTATCAGAGGAGGTAAATTCAGGTAGACCTCTTGTTGATTCTCTCCCTTCCTTCCTTCCTTCCTTCCTTCCTTCCTTCCTTCCTTCCTTCCTTCCTTCCTTCCTTCCCTCCCTCCCTCCCTCCCTTCCTTCCTTCCCTCCTCCTTCTCCTGCTCCTCCTTCTTTTGTTTGTTTTTTTGTTTTTCAGGACAAGGCTTTTTTTTTTTTTTCCCCCCTGGAACTCACTTTGTAGACCAGTCTGGCCTTGAACTCACAGAGATCCACCTTCCTCTAAGTGCTGGGATTAAAGGTGTGCACCAGAACTGCCTACCTAACCTTGGTGTTTTGTTTTGTTTTGTTTTGTTTTGTTTTCAAGACAATGTTTCTCTGTGTAGCCCTGGCTGTCCTGAAACTTACTCTGTAGACCAGGCTGACCTTGAACTCAGAGATCTGACTGCCTCTGCACCTCCATTGCCTGGCTGGCTTTTGTTTTCACAGAGGCAGAGCAGTGCCAGCAAGGTTGCTGTCAGCGTCTGTTGGCCTCACTTGCAGAATACTTGTATGGTAAATACAGCTTGCTTCAGAAGGAAGGACACGGTAGGGAGGCGCTGCAGCTGACTCAGCGGGATGGAGGTTGGGGAATCTAGGTATAATTTTACTCTCTTAGCTTTCCCTGTTGCTGGATTGTCACTTGCCATTCTCCTGTTTGCTAAGTTGGCTAGTGCTTGTTTTTCTGTTTTTAACTTCAAAAACTCACAGCTGCCGAGTTATTCTGGTTCATGTAGATCATGACTACAGACCCCCTCTTTTATCTGAGGGCCATGATGCGTTATGAGGCATGAGTTTCCTGAGAAATGTGTTATATTTAATTTCTAAATGCAGACCCAGGGGTGCTTTATGTGGTTGTAAAGTTTGACCATTTGACAAAGACATCTGGTCAAGGGAAGGGTGGGTGGGGGTGGGGGGGTGGGGAGGAGGCTGGGGATGGGATTCGGAGAATTTCCACTGAGCTCTGCCCTGCTGGCGAGGCCACATTCTCTCAGGTCCGCTTCAGACTGTAGTGGGCATCTTTTGCTTTCTCGTTGAGAAGCAGCTTTCTTTGACCGTATGAAATGTTTACCATTAAGGCCAGTAGGTATCCTGTCCAGATCTATCTTGTCCACCTGGTCCGGTGGGTCCCATTTCCTTCACAGACTGCTCATTTGTGTTCTCCTTGGAAGGGTTAACCCTACAAATCATCCAGATGCAAATCTGCTTCTCTATTTATTTCCTGTCAGTCTGGAACCTGCACAGAACCTGAAGGAGTGAGCCAGACGCCACGGCTCCTTCTGGCTAGAATGCTGGGTCATCCCTCTGTACACAACTAAGTTCCAGCAACTTAGTTCTTCTGATAATTAGTCTCCTTCCTGTATCAACATCTTGCCTCAGAACATAAGAACGTGTTCACTATGAGAATAGGAAAGAGAATATGTTAAAGCAGAGACCAAAACATGGAAAAAGTACCAGGCACCCATAGGGGAAGATCATGTGGGTGAATGAGAACATAAGTATGCATTTGGGCTCACCGCAACCACATAGCAAAGGATGTTATAAGAACATACAGTTCCAGCAGTGACTGATGCTCTGATACTGGTCCCATTACAGTGCCCATCTCATCAGGGATAAGCCTTTCTCGCCTCTGTCTGCCAGTCAACAAAGTCCCTAGCTTTCTTTACTTGCTAGATGCAGAGTACACCCATGTGTCTGGGTTCCTTTCATCGGAATCTTTGTAAAGAGGTTCTCCATGTAACTGTCTTCAAGAATTCAATCAGGCTGAAAGAGAGAGTCAACCTTTTCTAGGCTGTGACCACTAGTCAGATTCCCATGCTCCAGTGGATAGATCTAAACCTATGCACATACAAACAATGCTAAGTGGATTTAGTGATGTATAAAAGGGGGGAGGGGAGAAGGAGGAGGGAGAGACGTGAAGTAGGGAAGAGGAAGTTGGAGGGGTAAATAGGCAAATAGGGAATGGACACCATCATATTTTAGTGTGTGTGTGTGTGTACATATACATATATATTTCTCAATAACAAAGAAAAGCCAGGTATGACCATGTGCCTGTAATCCGAGCATCTGAGAGATGGTGGCAAGAGGACTGCTAGTTCTAGGCCACTCGGGAATATATGAGACTTTGTCTAAAAAAAAAAAAAAAAAAAAAAAATCTCATTTAAGAGTGTGAATGACTTCCAGTAATGGCCCTAACTGATAAAATTCTGTGGCATTCCCAAACCTTGGGGACAAAGGGGAAATCCTGTGAGTGTGGAAGTGGAGTTGGCAGCCTGGCAGAGATGTCATCAGCAGAGATTAACTTCAGATTTCTCAGTAGCAACAGGGGAGCTAGAAGTCAGTGACCTGGGTTCTTGCAAATATTGAATAAAAAAGTCTTTTCAGCCTAGAATTGATTCCCAGTTAGAATATCAGTTTTGCATGAAATAGACCAAAGGCGCCAAAGATCGAAGCTCTCTAGGATTGTGTCATTCAAACAGTCATTCCCAGAAAGCCACAGGGAGAGGTGCTCTGTGCAAGAAGATGAACACATTAAAAGGAAGCCATGACCCTGGAGGTTGGAGAGCCCCGTGCAAGGCAGAAAGGAAGATCCTTGGTGTGAGGTGTAACTTTAATTTTCAAACCTTATTTATTTATTTATTTATTTATTTATTTATTTATTTATTTTAATGAGGGCTCCAGGGAGAGAGGATAGAGAAAGACAGAAGAGAGGTGGGAGGAAGCAGAGAGGGAGAAGGGGAGGGAGGGGGAAGGGGTGGAAGAGGAGAGAGAGGGGGAGGGAGAAGGAGAAGGAGAGAGAGAGAGAGAGAGAGAGAGAGAGAGAGAGAGAGAGAGAGAGGTAAAGTCAGACAGAGTGCAGCTATAAGATTACAATTATCTAAGAGTAAAGGACAGTGGAGAATTCAAAGCAGAGTAACCAAGCGTCTACCCCTTGCTATACTCTAGAATAAATTACAAAAGTTCAAACCTTATTTTTAATGATGGTTCTTACACACTTTTAACCTTCCTTGTAGTCCACCACCCACCAGAGGTAGTGGAAAAGAAAGGATACGAGGAAGTAGATATGTGGAGCAGTTCCTGTCTGTGTTGTCTGGAAATCAGTTTAGTTCACAGGTTAGTGGTGGCAGCTCCATCCAGTTGCCATGGATACACCAACAGTTCAGTTTGGTAGAATCCAGTTAGCAACAATGGCGGCACAACCTAGTGGACACAGGCCTCAGCCTGGGCTCGAGTTGGGAGGAGAGACCAACAGGAACACCAGAAGTTCTCAGGGAAGCGAAGAATAAGCCAAGACGTGAGACCCATAAATGTTGCACAGATAGCTGTACCAGCAAGCCAAGGTCTTTCTCAGTCACTCCGTGGAGTTCTTTTTATACCCCACAAACATCATGTGTCCTTCACTTGCTTTGCCTCAGCATGTGAGTCCAATCAGCACAAGTCCACAGAGTCCCAACAAATGCAGCTCAACTACGCAGTGTAAGGCGGACCAATACATGCGTGTCATCAGCAAAGAGTCCTTCATCACGTGTCCTTTCACGTGGTTGCTTTAGCAGAACATCCTCTCTCCTGTGTCTGCTTCAATGAAAAATTCCTTCACCAGTCTGCCTTAGCCTTTCACCCGAGTCCACTTCAGGAAAACACTCCTTCATGTGTTTGCCCCAGCAAAACAGCATCCAACACAACTGACTCTCCAAAGAACCCTTAAGTTTCCACTTCAGAGAGGGTCTAGAAGTAGGCAGCTGCTTAGTGGCTACTGTGAACACCCAAAGGCAAGTCAGCAGGTGGCGGGAGACAGTTGCAAAGAAGAGTGACAGAATAGGATGGTACCAAAGGGGACGGGAGGCTTAGTGATAAACAATCCCCACAAATATTGAAATCCCTAATATTACTAAAAGCCACATTTGTAAGAAGATGGAAAAATGATTGCACTAAGACTTCCAGATCAGTTTATTTAAAGTAACTACTATTGATTTAAACAAACCAAGAAACCAAATTAGTGTTTTCAACTTTATTTTAATATTTGTACTCATTTTTTGAAGAGTTCATGTGCACATCTGAGGTATTTTGATCATCTTGGAGTGAGGGGGAATAGGATGTATGTGCATATGTCTCTGTGAGTGTGTGCATTTGCATGCATGGATGAGTGCGATGTGTGTGAGTACATGGGTGTATACAGCTATGTGATGTGGGTATGTTTGCACACATGTGAAGTGAGTTGACATGTGTGTAAATATGTGAAGAGCGTATGCATGTATGTGTGTGCACTTGTGCAGCGATGGTGGACCCCTGGGGGAGACAATGCAGGCATCGGAGACAATAGGCAAAGCCGAGTGCATAAGCCATGAGATACAGCTATGTGCTCATTACAGGATATATGGAAGGAGATACAGAAAGAATCAGCTGCAGATGCAAGGGCGTTGTCATTCCGAAGCAGGAAATGGGGAGAAGCTATGGTGCAATGGGTTGCCGGCTTTGCTTATTTATCTTGTGACTTATTATCATTTTTTCAATAAGCCTTAGACACTTAAAGCTACATGTAGGTTTGATTTTGTAAAAATTAAAAAAAAAAACAAGCTTAACAAACATCATGATCAAGTATCTGAAAAGAGAACTTTAATATGGTCGATTTTATATTATAGGAAGTGGAAAGCAACTGTAAGCTTCCCCCATGGACTGTCACAATAAACCCTAGCACTCTGAATGCTGAGGCCAGCTTGTGCTATATAATAAATTCCAGGCTAGCAGAGGAAAACCTTGTCTGAATGCCCAGTCTAGCCTCTGCAAAACCAAGCATGTGAATAAACACACACAACACACTCATTTCCTTCCCAATCACTTTCAGGGGTTATCTTATTCCCTGACTCTTAATAGGTAAGTAGGCTTCTGGGTTCTCAAAGGATATGTTCAAATTTTAACTCTCGTTTTCTGTTAACTGTAGCTCTATTGGAGCTAGAGGCTGTGCAGGGATATGTAGGCTAAGGGTCTCCAGGGAAAGCATCTTGGCCTTGGGTGGCTCCTAAGTCAGATGGACAGTGTCCTTTTATAAGAGAATAGAAAGCACCCGGTGGGTGAGTGACAGACACAGGAGACACATGGGACGGAGGCCAGCTGTAGCTGGAAGCTGAACTTGAGATGCAAACACAGGAGCCACTGGAAGCTTGAAGAAGCAAAGAAGGAGCCTGTTCTAGGACTTTTGAAGGGTGTTTGGCTCAGCAAAAGTTTGGTTTGGATTCCTGGGCCTCTATTCTGTGAGAATGAGTTTCTGTTGCTTAGATCTTCAACCACTGTGACCATCAGGAGCCCAGACCCATGGTGATGGAGGATGGTGAACAGCACACCTTTTTCAGGCTTTCTTTTCTATAGATGATGTTCACTGAGCACCTGCTTTTGCTTATTCTGTGTAGACCCTCAGGCTGGAGGAGGTCTGCTTAACAAAGGCCTCCTGAGAGGCCTGTTTCAGTAATCCCAACAGACACCGAAGGATTGGCAAACTTGCGTTCTGTGCTTCAGAGAAAGATCCCAGGGCATGGGGCAGTAGGAGGGGAGAATTACTATGGGGAAAACTGATAAAGTTTCAGTCATAGCTCGGGTGTTGAATGTGTCCCCAAGTCTTATGTGTTCAAGGTTTGGGTCCCAGCTTGTGGCACTAGTGGGCAGTGAAGGAACCTTTGAGAGTGGAGTCCAGTGAGAGACCCTTAGCTAGGATATATATCCATCAGGGTGTCCTCTCTAGGGACTTGTGGTACCTCACCTCTTCCTCTTTCCTCTCCATACATCCCATGATGTGCAGTCTCACCACAGATCCAAGAGCAACAGAGCCAACCAATCATGGAGGCAGCATCCAAAACTATGAGCTTCAGTAAATCTTTTCTCTGTAGAGGTGGATTATGTCAGGTACTTTGCTATAGCAATGGAAAATTAACAAGATTGGGAGTTTCACTGGAAGGACATTTGGCTCCTGTATTGACTACCCCCATGCCTTGGGCATGAGATTTGAAAAAGAAATGACAACATCTCTATTGTTTCTATAATATAAATTATAAGAAAAATGGATAAAATTGGGGCTGGCAGAACCATGCAGAGAAGAAAGTCTCCAACATCACCGTATAAACACATTCTCATGTGTTTGGAGACGTGGAGGCTTACATTGGGGTGCAGCTACACAATCATTAAGTGGCAGAGCGAGGACTCTGGCTCAAGCAACTGTGCATGCTCACTGTAATGTACTGCATGCTCACCCCTCACTAACTGTACTGCATGCTCACCCCACCCCAAGGCCTCATTAGGTAGATGATAGAGTGAACTGGAAGTCAAATGGGTCTGAGTAACAGTAATGGCAGCCAGCAGCGGTTGGGACACGATGCAAGGGCTAACACAAAAGTCTCACCTGTCAGTCAGGTGACAAGCTTATCGAAGGGAGAGGGGAGTCAAGATGACACAGACACAGATGTCACACATGCATTTTTCCTCCTTCTTTTGAAGTTTGTGCTTCTAACCTTAAGAATTTCATATGTTCAATTCATTATGATCTGGCCAAGGCAGGCTACTAACCCTTGAGCTACAACAGAAAGGGGCCAAGTTTTATCTGAGCCACAAAATAAATATCGTTTCATGGATCTCTCTCTATCTCTATAGGGAGACAGAATACTCAGGCGGCCATGTACTTGCCACTCTTCTGGGTAGTCTGACTGCCAGACCCCTTGTAAATGGGTAAGCGCATTCTACACAACACGACTCTACACATCTGTGCCCTAACTGCAAAGCAAGTCGTATATTCTTTTATTTCCCACTCAACTTCAAGTAAGTACTGTAGTGCATCCCTTACATCAAATTAAATCAAGCATTTCCTGAGTTGCTTTGCCAGCTTGTCATCACAAGGAATCATAGCCTCACTGCTAAAACCAGAGAGATTTATCTATTTTCCCTACCATTCTGAAGGCCAGAAGTCTAAGGTCAGAATGTCAGCAGGTTTCATTTCCCCTAATGCCTTTCTTCTTGGCTTGTAGATGGCTGTCCTCTCACTGTGTCCCCATATGGTCATTCTTCAGCTGTGAATGATTTCATCCAAACCATCTCTTCAGGTGGATTTCCATCCACCCTCAAGACCTGACTTCAGTGGAATTGACTGTTGGAGGCCTTGGATCCCAATATATTTACTGCGGGGTTAAGGAGTCAAACTCAGCTACAGCCTTGTCCAGGGTCACAGGGGTCAGAACTGGACTCAGCCTGTCCTGAGCTGTTTGCTGAGACGAGGAGTTCCAGTATCCAGGCCATTCACATAATCAGAACAGAGCCAAAAGTGACTTCATGTGGGACATTCAGGGAAGTTCTCTTCCTTATGTGGCCTGTTTCCCAGAGCTAAATAGAGGTTTCAGTCATTTCTTGGCTCTGTCGATGGCCATAAGGACGTCCATGACTGATATTGAAAGGGATGGGAACATGGGTGGCTGGAAGCTGAAACTGTTGTTTGCTTAGACTCAGGAGCATGGAGAAGATGAATGAAAGGCTGTGCTCTTGGGGCCAGATTGGAGTTAGAAGGAGAAGTTGGAGTTGGCCCCACTGGTTAAAGCAGGAAATTCCTTGGGAATATGTGTATATTTCCTATAAAGCAAAATGAGAGAAAGGTTTTTATTTTTTGCTATATTTGGTTTTAGTATTTTTGTGCATGTATGTGGTATGGTTATGTGCATAAGTACATGTATGTTTGTCCACATGTGTGTGGGTACATGTGTGCATGGGTACATGGGGTCAGAGGTTGACATTAAGTAGCTTCCTTGATCATGTTCCAGTCTTATATCCTGAGATATGGTCTTTCATTTGCATTCAGAGCTCAACACAGATTCAGTTAGCCCAGCAAGACATCTTGTCCCAAAGATCCCTGATCTTTGCTTCTAGCATTCTGGGGTAATAGACAGGCTTTAGTGACCAATTGGCTTTTAACACTTTTACATGAATTCTAGGAATCTGAACCCTGGTGCTCGGCTTGTGCAGCAGAGCTTTACCCATTGAATCATTTCTACAGACCTTTTTTGCTACATTTTGATATATATATATATATATATATATATATATATATATATATATATATCACTTTTTTTTGTACTTCTAGTGGATCTCTACAACTTGTGAAATATTCCAGTGTGAGTGAAAAAGTATATGATGGTTCGGTTTAGTCATCAAATTGACCCAAGCTAGAATCACTTGGTAAGACAGTTTCAATGGGCATGTTTGTGGGGGATTGTCATAATTTAGTTGATTGATGTGTGAGGACACAGTTCCCTGTGGGCAACACCATTCCCTAGGCAGGTATGAGAGAACTGTAGCTGTATGAGTCGAGAACTGAAGCTGCACATACGCAATGAAGGAAATGATCATGCATGTACTTATTGCTCTCTGCTCTTGACTATAGATGTGGTGTGACTAGTTGTCTTAAGTTTCAGCTATCTTGACTTTCTACAGACAGACACCTGGAACTATGAGCTAAAATAATCCCACTCTTCTCCGGGTTGCTTTGTGTCAGGATATTTAATCACAGTGACAGAAATGAACTCAGAACAGAGTAACTATTTTCAAGAAGACCATTATTAAAAGTGAGATTCCATGTTGGTGACCTACTCATCATTAACCAGTGACATTGAGTATAGAATCACCTCTCAGAAATCCAGTTTCATGTCTGTCTAGAAATGAGTGACATATGTATAGCCAATATATATCTTTGTCTCACCCAAATGCTCCCATTGGCTAATATCCTTTTGGTGTTTAGAGCAAGTGCGAGCATGGGTTTCGTACCTAGAAAGAAGAGCTCCTGCACTCCCATCCCCAGACATACTAAGTTTATCTTTACACAGACAGCAGAGTTCTTAGTGTAGAGAGCACACAGAGGAGCATAGCTACTTTTTTTTCCTTTTGTTCAGAGCAGCCCTGGGACAAGTCTTGGTGTAATTTAACAAGGGCCTTTTTTCACTTTATAGATTACCCCTGCTTAGGTAATAAGATGTATGTCCATCTTAACCCCCATAGATAGTGAGTGAATCAACAATGAGTAGGTGAGTGATTTCCTAGCCTCGCCCACCTTGAGGTCACAAAGAGAAACATCTCCGCTGCAGCGTTCCAAATCACACGCTCCAGCAGGAATCTGGTGAGCGGTGCGTGAAATCAGCAGCAGAGGTAAAGATTCTGCCTTCCTAATACAGAAGTGAAATGATTCCCCGCCTCTACCAGGTCTCCCGACTATTAACCGTCTCCATTTTCTTCTTTTAAAAAGTGGGTACGGAGATCAGGACTAATAGAGTCTTCAAGTGAGGTTCTGGGGAGGGAGAAGCTGTGTGCATAGAAACGGAGACACCTTTGTGGGTCAGCAGTTTTGGGTGCAAATGTCTGTTTATATGAAGTTCACGTTAACCCACTGGTGAGAGCTATAACACTTAGTTATGGAATTAACATTGGTTCTACTTGATAAAGAATTTGAATTGTCAAAACCAGGATTAATATTTCAGTTATTAGCTTGTTAGGGTTGTCCTTAGGCCGTCATGTCAGAACGCCTTGAGATCATGGGATGAGAAGTCAAAGATGTAAAATAAATAAATACTTGCCCCTCCTAGACTTGGTAGAGCAAAGGCACATTTATAGCAGTTCTCCGTGCCCTGGTCCTGTCAAATCCACAAAGTGTGGGACAACCACTAGAGTTGGCATTAGCAGGAGCCACCAGGCCCCTGTCTCTGTGGGTTGCAAAAGCTTCCAAAAGCTGTTGCAGGTATCTTCTTAACACCTGTGAGTCCAGACAAAAGGAAGTTTATAGGGAAGGATGTATAAAGGAGCACATTCCTGAGGGAATGGAGGAAGATAATTAAGAGGAAACCAGGAGCCTGCTGAGATTTCATTTCCTTAAGAGCCCACACAATTAATTATAACCTGCTTTACCAGACTTTGTGGATGTCATGTCATTGCAAGTCACCTCCAAAAGTCAGCTCACCGCCTTTGGGAACACCTGCTGGGATGATGTGGACCTGGGCCTCTCATTTGCAGCCTGGAATCTGACCACAGGGAAATACAGATAGTGCGATAGGCTGACATAGTGCATAGAGAATCCCATGATTGGCATCTGTGCGCAAGGTAAGGAAGGTTGGTGGGAACACAGCCCAGAACCGAGGGCGTGTTTCATGATGTCAGAAAATGAGCAGCAAAGTGAAGAGCGTAGAAATACCACACAAGGGTGTCTGGATGTCACAGGAGCCATAAGTTGGCATCCAGGAGCCTCCCGGGGGTGGAGGGCATGAGAAGAGATGTATGTAGGATCGCTGAGATCACGGGAGTTAAGATGGAGACTACAACCCCTGCCCTGTATGCCTTTGCTAGCAGCAAGCAGTCCTGGGCCAAAGTCTATGGGCTGACATTGAAGAGAAGCACCCTAGGCAAGGATGGAGAGAAAGGCAAGGCTCGGATGAGTATAAGTAGGTAAAACAGGACACAGACTGAGGTCTCCTGCTCAAAAGGTCCCGTGACCTACCTCTGAATGTTACACTTCCGCTAAAAGCCTGAATGAAGAGGTAAATCCAGGGTGTTGTGAATTTAGAGGCTTTAAGCTCAGGAATGGGCTGCACTTAAGTTTCCACCTTGGTGGAACTTGATTAAGGAAAGGAAATTTTCCTTCTGTGGTCTGAGGTTGTTTCATGTGTTGATGACAAAGTGTCACCTCAGGATGACCCACCTCTGTCTTTTTTTTTGATAATGAGCATAGTTGGGCTAATAGTTCTAAGGAAAGGGAATTTACAGCAAGGTCTCTGAGCTTTGTATAGAGACATTAATCCCTTTGCCACTTCTTAGAACTTTATCAGTTAAGTGAAGCTACTGACAGTTAGATGTGAATGAGACTTTATGCACTTAAGTCCTCATTTTAAAGACCAGGTAAGTTTTGAATAGACCTGCTGGGGCCTGGGGAGGCGCCTGGAGCTCCTCCAACTGCTGGGGTCTGGGGTCTGCTTCCCCTGCCTTACTCGCTCTCATCTCTCAGAAGCTGTCCTTTGGCAAATCATTAACAAGTTGTTGCTTTTCTTGACAAGTCCCTACCCGGGAGTTCTTTTCATAACAACATACATCTCCTTAAACCCTAAGGATGAACCCTGAGGTGAGCAGCTTAGAAACAGGCAACCCCTCCATCCACGGAGATGGAGGCTGCACAAGTGATGTTGTCATAATAAAATTAATATCAAAACACAGAGGAATTAAAGGGCAGTCAAAATATCTTGTATTTATAAAGTAAAAAACTTGGTATGAAAATAGCATCACCAGAGGGCAGATTTATAACAAGTTGGATTAACGACTTTAAATCACTTCGTTTTTAAATTCTAGAATCAAGCAATACTTTAGTAAAACAGAAAATTGATTCCAATGAGCTCAGTAGAAAAAAAAAAAATACCAAACTCTTTGTAGATGAAGAAGGACTGGAAGAAAACAGAAAATGAAAGTAACAATTATCAGGCAAACAAAGGAGTAGATAAAAACCAGAAGTGGGCTTGCCATTTCAAAGTTACTTCCCCTAAACTATGGGGACAGTGAGACCTACTAGAACAATCCCCGGCCAGTCCATCTCAGATTACATCTGTTGTTGTAAGGGTTAAGTGCAGAGGAAACTTCCTTATCGTACCAATTGAAACCCACCTGATAGGGCCTTATGCTGTTATCTGGAACACTGATTTCTAGTCAGTAGGTAGCTTAGTTTTCAGCTTGGTGCCACAAATCTGGTGTGGGAATTAGTCTAAAGCAATGACCTTTTGTATTTCTTCTTCAGCTGTCCTGCAAAGGTAGATGCATGGTATTCTCTTCTTGTCTAGAGAATACTATGAGCTGTGTGTCCTTATGGGCCACTGTAGGCTCATCACTTGTAATAAATCACTCAAAGTTTTGATCACCTTGGAGGCCAGGCATGTATGGGGTTGGGAGTATATGAGACACATCTGTGCCTTCCTCTAATTATTGCTCTGGATCTAAAACTATTCTCTGAAAAAGCATTTTTAATTAGTTTTTACTTTTGAGATTATGGTATAATTTCACAACTTCCCCCCTCTGAAAGCTTTCCTTCTTCCAAACCCTTCCTTGGTTCTTGATGTCTTTCAAATTTATGGGTTCTTTATTTTGTCTTAATTACACACACATATATATGTGTACACACACACACACACACACACACACACATTTATGTTCATATATATTCCTGAATATAACCTGCTTATCTGTATAATGTTACTTTTGTGTATGTTTTCGGAACTGACTATTTGGAATTGGATAACCAGTTGGTGTGCTCTTCCATCGAGTTAGACTATTTCTCCTGTGCCCAGCATTCCTTAGTTGCCTGTACTTTTTTCTTTTATTGGATATTTTCTTTATTTACATTTCAAATGTTATCCTCTTTCCAGGTCTCCCCTCTGGAAACCCCCTTTCCCATCTCCCCTCCCCCTACCTCTATAAGGGTGCTCACCCACCCACTCCCTTAGTCTTGCCTTGGCATTCATGTACACTGGGGCATTGAACCTCCACAGGATCAAGGGCTGCTCCTCCCACTGATGTCCAACAAGGCCATCCTCTGCCACATATGCGGCCAGAGCCATGAATCACTCCATGTGTACTTTTTGGTTGGTGGTCCAGTCCCTGGGAGCAGTCTGGCCAGTTGACACTGTTGCACCCCCAAGAGGATGCAAACTCCCTCAGCTCCTTCAGTCCCTTCTCTAACTCCTCCACTGGGGACTCCACGCTCAGTCCAATGGTTGGCTGTGAGCATCCACCTCTATATTTGTCAGGTTCTGGCAGAGCCTCTCAGGAGACAGCCATATCAGGCTCTTTTCAGCAAGCACTTCCTTGCATTCATAATAGCATCCAGGTTTGGAGCCTGTATATGGGATGGATCCCCAGGTAGGGCAGTCTCTGGATGGCCTTTCTTTTAAGATTTATTTATTTTATGTATATGAGTACTCTATCTGCATGTACACCTGCACATTATAGATGGTTATAAGTCACCATGTGGTTTCTGGGAATTGAACTCAGGACCTCTGGAAGAGTAGCCAGTGCCCTTAAACCCTGAGCCATCTCTCCAGGCCCCTCAATTGTTTCTTTTTAATATCTAGGAATAGACCTAGCCATGGAAGTAAAGAATCTCTAGAATGAAAACTTCAAACCTTGAAGAACAAGAGAAAGACCCTGAGAATGGAAAGACATCTCATTTTCATTGGTTGGTAGAATTAATACTGTGAAGATGAGAATTTAGCAAAAACTATTTATAGATTCAATGAAATTCCAATCAAAATTTCCACCTAAGTTTTCAAAGAAATAGAAAATCATATCCTAAAATTCACACAGAACCATAGAAAACCCCGATGGCCACACCAATCCTGAGCAAAGAGAGCAATGCTGGAAGTATTTCCATTCCAGATCTGAAACTACGTTACAGAGACATAGCAGTAAAAACAATATGGTTCTGCCACAAAAACGGACATGTGGACCAACGGAACAAAATCAAAGACCCAAACGTAAGTACATGTAACTTCAGCCATTTAATATCTGACAAAGACGCCAAGAACATAAACTGAAGAAAAAAAAAGTACCTTCAATAAATGGTGCTGAGAAAACTGGATGTCCACATGCAGAAGAGTGAAATTAGGCCCAGATCTATCGCCTTGCATAGAAACTAACTCTGAAGGGATCAAAGGCCTAAATCTGAAACACTGATGATAAGACATATTTTTAGAAAATGTTCACTACAGACCTTTTAATCCCTTAAAATACATTTCTCTTTTAATCCAACAATGATTTCTACGAACAATCCCTATTAACTTTAAGCGTGTACTTTCCAGACAAATATTAAATGATTAAAAAATTTTCATTCCCAGCACAACTGACACCTTATTCACAAGTTCTGTGAGCAAGTTTTCTGCTTGCATCCTTTTAGGGAGCCATGGCACGTTTGTACAACTGGGGCTTTGCACCGTTTTGTTTGTTTTTATATTGAGTTCTTCCATGTCTTCTCAGGCTTAATGCAACAGACCAAGAAGGGGCCTTGGGAAACAGCAATTCAAAGCTTAGCAGGTTTCCAAGACAGTCAGCATGGTAAGGCTAGTTCTAAGAGCTGCTCAGACAGGAAGTTCTCCATCAGGCAGATCCCATTTCTACTGCCCATTCCCAAGAGTTCCACCATGCTGTTTCTTCTTTCTCTCTGTGAGCAACCATCTTGCCTCACCTAGATAACTTCCCTTTGCTTCTGATCCTCTACTCTGAGTCATCATGGATTCTCTTTCCTGGCCTCTTCTATTTTGTTGTGTTGAGAGCGGTGAATTTTAAATGTGGTACAGTTTTTGGATTTCCAGTTGGGGCTTCTGAAAATGCAGAACTCTGACCTCTATTCCAGACTTAACAAAGGCACCTGACTAATGAAGAGGCTGCCTGGATCCACATCTTAAGCCAGCAGCTCAGTGGCTGTTTTTCCACTGTCAGATTTTGATAACCCATAGAGAAAAACTAGGGTATTGTGTCTTCTGGGAAACCTAAATATTTTATGAAAATGATCATTTTATACCAGAGACTGTTAATTAAAAGAAGAAAAACATCTCCTATAGCAGTGACCCTGGCCCAGATTTTATATTAAAATCTTGGAAATGGGGTTTAAATTAAAACTCCTGCCTGAGCCACACTTGAAGCCAACTAAATCAGTTTCCAAAGGGTGGGCATTTAAAGCAATGGCACAATATTTCTTCAAAATGGCTGTTTCTGGATGATTTCCACCTATAGTTACTTATAAACTACAGTTCTGCAGAATGGAGGGGTGGAGCACAGAACACGAGAGCAAGGGCTCTGGAATACAGCACACAGGAATCACCTGACCTTACTAAAACCCAGGTGAATGAACCTGTGAGTTGAATGGTGTACAGAACTTGTGTTTTGTGTTTCTGATTTTTGTTTTGCTTTCTTGTCTTTGTTTTGGTTTGATTTTACCCAGGCTCTCACTATATAACCCAGGCTGATTTTGAATTTGAGTTCCTCCTGAGAGCATAGGCCCTCTATAGTCCATGGGAATTTTTATTTGTAAACAAGCAGCCAGGTTCCTAGACCACACTCCAAGAAGTATCAAGGCCTACGATTCCACATTCCCAAATTTTGCTACCTGCCAGAAACAACTGTGGGGCTTCCCAGTAGCCTAAGCTACACTCTAAGACCAGTTACATAAGGATCTCTTTGCGTGGAATTAGACATCTGAAGGATTTTTGCTTTTAAATTTTTAGGTAAATTCAACACACAGCACAGGCTGTGAACTAGTGCAGAGGAGAATCAATGAATAAATAATAAATCTTAAAAGATACTGGGAGTTTCAAATAGCTCGAACCTCGAGGAGCAGTGGAGATTGAGCCCTTAACTGATGATGACAAACTGATGTCATCACCAAATTTTAAGAAAATTGTTTTACTTGACTAATGGGGAATTATATTTCCCCTTAAGCCCCCATACCTACCTAACAACACACACACACACACACACACACACACACACACACACACACACACACACAGTTATTTTCAGCATACCTGAGGTGAGCTTCATGGATGGTTTCCTGTCATATTCCATTTTTTTTTGCTCACACATGGCCTATACTGATTTTAAGATGCGAAGCCTAGAGAACTGAACACATGAATTCTGTTTAAAACAAACAACTTGGTGCCCATGGAAACAAGCTAGCAATATTATCCAAGAAAGTTTTCTGGAATGGTCCTCTCTGCTTACAACTGTTCTAAGTTATCAGCTCTGGGAGCATCCAAACTGGGTGGATGCACATGAGAGTGATGACATGCCAGGGCTATTAGACAGGGCTCTCAGGACCCTGCTTCTTGCTTGGCTCCTTGGGGATATCTTGGGGACATCTATTCTACCTCCCCCCCCCCATGATCTAAGAGAGGATAATGCTTTTCAATAGGAAGGTCTAAAAATAAACTCATATCAGCACTGTGTCTTCTGGCCTCCACATTTTCCCAGTGTGTGAAGGGTGTTACCTAACATGCTAATCAGCTATACTTTGCTATGACAACATGTTTGAGAGTATCAACTTCAAGTGTCTTAGGGTTTTCATTGCTGTGAAGAGACACCATGACCAAGGCAAATCTTATAAAGGAGAACATTTAATTGGGGCTGGATCACAGTTTCAGAGACTTGGTCCATTATCATCACAGTAAGAAGGATGGCAGCATCCAGGCAGACATGGTGCTGGAGGAGTTGAGAGTTCTACATCTTGAACCTCAGGGGGGGCTGGGTCCCATGATGGGTGGAGCTTGAGCATAGAAGACCTCAAAGCCTGCCCCCATAGTGACACATTTCCTTCAACACGATTTCCTCTAACAAGGCCATACCCACTCCAACAAGGCCATAATTCCTAATAGTGCCATTCTCCATGGCCAAACATTCAAACACATGAGTCTACAGGGGCCAAAACTATTCAAACCGACAAATCAAGGAATGAAATTTTATTTTGGCTCTTAATTTTAATGGTTTCAGCCCACAGTCAGCTGGCTCTGTTGATGGGGCAAAGTGTCCTGGCAGAAGCATATTGCAGGGGGCTGCTTGCCTTGCGAGGTCTAGGAAGCAGAGAGAAGGGCCCAGAACAAGGTCAAATCACTAATTAGATCCCACTTCCTCAATTTCTATCACTCCTAATAGACTATCAAGTTATAGAATTGCAGCTTTTATAACCATTGACTTCCCTAAAGTCCCATATCTGAGTCTTGCTGCACTGAGAACCAAAGTCTTCACAATAAGCCTTTAGGGACATGGTAGACCCCAAGTTCACCTTAGTTCTTTAACTGAATCTATTGCTTTTCTTGTAATGTTATTATCCCAGGGCATGCAGTAATCAGACAGTTCTTATCTGGTGGGTTTGTTTGTGCATTTGTGTGTGTGTGTGTGTGTGTGTGTGTGTGTATGTGTGTCCTATAGGATACAGCATACATACTTCCTCACTTCCTTCCCTTTCTCAGTTTTCTGGGTTCTGTCTTGAGGTAGGTCTTGGTTCTATGGGCACGATCTCTTCTTTGTAGAAACAAAGCTGATGAAGATCGTCCCCTCCCAGGAGAGTCCTCTGGAGAAGACGGACGTAAGGCTACACATGAACTCCTCACTGAGGACATAATGGTGTCATTCTGGAAATCTATAAACAAAGGAAGCACTTATCAATTCAAATAGTTAGACGTGGATAACCTCTGAGAATCTTATTGCTTATTCTAAGAAAGCAAGGATGCTTGGCCATGAGTCCCGCGGTTAGATGTCCATTTCTGCTTTCAGCCTGGTTATTCCCAGCCAGGCTGAGCCACAGCCTTTCTGACATGCATGGGCAGAACCCTATCTTCAGAGCCTCTCCTGGCTCCTTCTGGGTTCACCATCCTCCTTTTCTCCACTCCTAGTTCTCCTAAAACTTTTCTTGGTTTCTTATTTTCTTGCCCTCAGCATCCTCTCTCCACTTTAAAGAAGGAAGAAAAGAGCTCTGGAGATATTCCACATTTGAACACTAATTAGCATGCTTAGAACATTTATGAGTCAGATTTCCATCATTGTGACACAATAGCTGAGGTAATCAACTCCTGAGGAACAAAGGATTTAGTTTGTTTCAGATATGTCAGCCTATGGTCACATAGCCTGGGTGGCTTTTGGCCTGTGACACCATGGTATGCCACCACAGGGATTCATGCCAAAGGATGCTCACATTATGATGGGAAGAAAGCAAAGATAAGATATAGGAAATGGTTAGAGTCTCAATATACTCTTTATGAATATGCCTTCAACTAATGAGTTTTCTTCCATAAGGCCTTCCCTCCCTCCCTCCTTCCTTCCCTTCTGAAGGGTTCACCAGCTGCTGATAAGACCACAGGTTTGGCCAAGTGTTTAACACATAGGCTTCCAGAGGATACTACACATCCACACCGTAGCACTGACTGCTGAAGATTCAGGGAGAGGTAATACTGAGGACAGAGGCTTTGACTGAAAGGAATCCATTTTCAATTTCTGTAACAGAAATGCTGATTTATGAAGAAATTATTTCTGACAGTTCTAGTGGCAAGAAAGGCCTGCCCCTTTAATCTCAGCACACTGGAGGCAGAAGCAGGTAAATTATTGGGCTCAAGGCCAACTGGGAAGCTAGTTCTAGGCTAGCCAAGATTACATAGTGATACCCTATGTCAAAAATAAATAAATAAATAAATAAATAAATAAATAAATAAATACATACATACATACATACATACATACATACATACATAAATGTATGCCTAGGAAGCACAAGAATATGGTGTCAGCATTTGGTGAAGGATTCCCTTTCTAGCAAATCATAACAGTGGAAATACACAGGAAAATTACACAGGCATGGGTTTTATGGAGGCCTGTATGAGAATGGCCTTCATAGGCTCATGAATGCTTGGTTCCAGGTTATTGGAACTGTTTGGGGAGAATTAGAAGGTGTGGCCTTGTTAGAGGAGGTGTGTCACTGGAGATGGGCTTTGAGGGTTCCAAAGCTCACACCATTGCCAGTTCTCTTTCTCTTCCCCTGCCTCCTACTTTGAGATAAAGGCACGAGTTCTCAGCTACCTCACCAGTCTTATGCCTGTGTCCCTACTGCTGTGCTCTCCACCGCGGTGGCTGTGAACGCTCACCCTCTGGAGTTTTGAACCCCAAATTAAACTCTTTTTTTAAATAAATTTCCTTGATCATAGTATTTAATAACAGCAATTGAAAAAGTAAGCCAGATATACACATGAGGGCAGGATGGGGGTAGGGGGAGAAGATGAAGGAAAGGGGCTGAGAGCTCACTTTCAATAAAATCAATCTATGATAACTAACCAAGTAATAAAAAACATTAAAATTAATCCATTCTATCAGCTATTAAATAAATAATAACCAAGCTACAAATTGTAGAGCCTGAGAGCTCAGGTATATAGGAAGCGATGGGGGGTGGGGCACATAGATCTCCCTGGGAGGGGGCAATAGAAGAGATTTAATGGGTGGAATGGGGCAAGGGGATGAGAATGAGGGACAAGGTTGAGGAAGAAAATGCCTGGAGAGACAGATAGAATTGGGAAGAACTTGAGGGGTGGTATGGAAACCTAGTGCAGTGGAAACTTCCTAAAATCTATGAGACAATCCTAATGAAGTCTCAGAATAAGGGGGGAGACAGAGTCCCAGCTGGCCATCTCTTATTACCAAACGAAGCTTCCAGTAACAGTACTGTGTTGCATGTAATTAAGTCATTGGCCAAAGGGGTTTCATGGAAATCCCCAAACAACCCAAGCTGTCACCAAGACAATAGATTGCTCTCAGCAACCAGATGGCAAGGCCCCATTCCTAAAGACAACACCCACAAAACTCATTGAACATGGAATAGTCAAGCTGGTGCCTACATAGAAACTACACTCCTATCTTTTAGTGTCTTTGGTACAGGAAGGTAATCTTCCTATACCAAATGAGAAACATAAACACCAGCCTGGCCACAAAACCTTTGATCTACAATGGTGTTCCGCTTGCAAAATATGGTAGGGCCATGGTGGCACAAGGCTTATGGGAGTAACCAACCACTGTCATATTTGACTCAAGGCCTGCTTCATAGGATAGAACCTGTACCTGACATTGCTTGGGTAACCAAGAAGCAGAGACTAGACATCCTAGAGACCTAGGGTGTAACCAAATACTGCTTGCCTTAACAAGTGGTGATAAAATGACTGACTCTCAATGATATTCTGCTGAACTCAAAAATCAGTGCCTTATTCCACCATCATCAGGGAAGTTTCCTCCTGCAGTGGACAGAAACAAATACAGAGACCCACAGCCAGACATTATGCAGAGAGAGAAAGAGGGGGTGGAGGGAGAGAGAGAGAGAGAGAGAGAGAGAGAGAGAGAGAGAGAGAGAGAGAGAACACAGCTCTAAATGGGGACACAGATTCTTTCACTCAGAGATGAGGGAACCCTGTGGAAGAGGAAGTGGAAAGAGTCTAAGATCCAGAGGGAATGGAGGGCAACCAGAACAAGGCTCTCTAAATAAACTGAGAATTGCTTATATGAACTCAGAGACTAAAACAGCAAGCGCAGAGCCTGCACAGGTCTGCACCAGGTCATCTGCAAATATGGATGCGCTCTCAGGTTAGTATTTTATGAGTCTCTAAAATGCAGGAATGAGTGAATCTCTGATTCTTGTGCCTTCTCTTCCTTCCGTTGGTTTGCCCCCTCCAACCTCGATGTGATGGATTTTATATTATTATATTTAATTTTGCTATGCATCTATTAGACGCCTGTTCTTTTCTAATGAGAGACAGAAAAGGAGTGGGTGACAAAAGGAGACAAATGAGAGGGAAGGTGGGGAGATATTGAGAGGAGTAAATGGAGGTGAAACTGTAAGCAAGACATAGTATATGAGAGAAGAAGCTGGTCTTTTTTTTAAAATTTTCTTTATTTACATTACAAATGCTATCCCGAAAGTTCCCTAT
>NC_034595.1:12498250-12525709 GCF_900095145.1 Mus pahari | reverse complement strand
CACACACACACACACACACAGTTGTTTAATTTCAACTCGCCTTTTGATACAATTGCTGGGTGCTACCATATCCACCCTGGGAAAGTGTGCCCTTATCAATATTCTCATCTCCACACCTCTCCACCTGCCCTAAACTTTAGTTGCTTAGTTATGTCTAGTCCCAACTAAACATGGCCACCTGCCTGCCTGTAGGGGCGGCCTGTGTTGCTACACCATTCAAGATCTCACATGGCTGGTCACCTTTTCTCCATCAGAAGCATGGTGTGCTCCATCTCTCCTCCCTTGCATCTGTGTCTTTGCCTCCAGGGACCCAGAAGTCCTGCCTATTCCTTCTGCTCAACAATTTGCCCATGGCTTCTTTACTAACAGATCAAGAGCCAATTGGGGGACAGGACCTTAACCTCAGCACCACTCCTACAGTGTCCCAATGGCCGAATTGTTTCTTGTTTTGTTTTGAGACAGGCTCTAACTTTATAGCCACAGCAATCCTGCAACTCACTGTGTAGCTTAGATTGGCCTTGAACACATGGCAATTCTCCTGCCTCAGTGTTCTGAGTGCTGGGATCACAGTTGTGAGTGATCCCATCTAGCTTGGCTACTGCTTACATGCACCCTCTCTTGATGTTTATAGACACCCACTCTTGATATTGTTAAAATGGCAATTCCTACACTACACCAGTTTTGGAGTAGACAGAGTCATGGCAAAACTTTATTGGGATTGTAATGGAATGTAATTGAGGGCAGGGATGCATGCCTGCTTTGGTTAACCCCCTACCCTGACCTAGAATACTGGCACTGAGGATCTCTCATGGATACTAGAATGGCAGGGCAGAATCCTCCAGAATGGGAGCAATGCGCTTGCTCTTTGGATGTCACAGGCTATTGATGTATTCAGTTCTGGCAGAGAAGCCTCTCACACTTGTTTTGGAGACTGATGCTAAGGTGGGAGGTGTACGAGGTCTTCCATGACAGTCCATCAAATGATGGTTATCCTTTTTTTGTCTTTGAGAATCAGTCACAGAAAATTCACGGAGCATAGAACCTTAGGATGCTTCCTAACTCTACTGACAAAAGTTTTCTTCCCTTCCCTGTATCAAAGCAAGTTCTTGACTTCAAATACAGATAACTTCTGCAGAGAGAGAAGGCACCCATATGTGAGAGGAGGGCAGTGTAGTGAGTGGGAGTGGGGTCTCCCCGGTGGGCCAGACTGTCAGAGAGAGCTTCAGAGAGGGATTCAAGAGAAAACTTGGGGATTTCGTGGTCAGAGCATCCCACAAGGGGGTGTGAATATGTGCACATGTAAGAATGCATTTATCTCGTAGATCTTGGGATCTAGCAGGATTAAATAACAGCTATCACTAGGGTTTAATTTAAGAATTTAATTTGTAGCCGGGCAGTGGTGGTGCACGCCTTTAATTCGAGCACCTAGAAGGCAGAAGTGGGCAGATTTCTGAGTTCGAGGCCAGCCTGGTCTACAGAGTGAGTTCCAGGACAGCCAGGGCTACACAGAGAAACCCTGTCTACAAAAACAACAACAACAAAAAAAAAACCCCACAAACGAAACCACAAAAACAAACAATATAAAAACAAACAAAAAAACCCCAAACCAAACCAAACAACAACAACAACAAAAAGAAGAATTATTTTAATTTATAGGCATGAAAGACATTCATATTCTCAGGTTTTTTTCTTGTGTCAGATTCAGGAATTGATCAGGAATTTGTTTATTTCACTTGAGTTGTCAAAGTTACAGATGAAGTTTCTAATTAATATCTTATTTTTAACATCATTAGAATTTATGCTGTCTCTTTAGTTCTTCTGATGTTAGTAATTTGTGTTTTGTGAGATGGAGTTCTTAAGATAACAGTCCTCTAAAAGATTTTAATATTTAAAAAAAATGTGTGTGTGTGTGTGTGTGTGTGTGTGTGGTATTTGGGCATATCTGCCTACCATGGTGTATGTGTGGATGTCAGTCTGCTTGTGGGAGTCAGTTTCTTTCTCTCTCTCTCTCTCTCTCTCTCTCTCTCTCTCTCTCTCTCTCTCTCCCTCTCTCTCTCCTCCCCTTCTAGGACCCTTCTTCCTTTCTCTCCATTTCCATCCCCTCCTCCTCTTCCCTCCCAACACTTGCATAACTGTATTCAAGACTAGAACTCAAGCCGGAGTGCTCTCTCTCTCTCTCTCTCTCTCTCTCTCTCTCTCTCTCTCTCTCTCTCTCATTCGATCATTCCTATTTCTTGCAGTCAGTCCAGGATCCATGTTTTGGACTTCTTTTTACCTGTTTTAAAAAAATATAGATGTCAGAACTTCCTTTGCAAACCATTTGTTTTTTGTTTTTTAATTTTACAGCTGAGTTCCTTTCTCTGGGACTCACAAACCACATAATGAAAGATAAAATAATGTGTTTGTTTTATTCCTTTTCTTGGTGAAAGGTCTTGGCTTGTGGGATAAGTTAGCTTTACTTGGCAATTTGAGGTAATTGGGACATGATGAATGGCTTTAATAACTTTACCATTCTAATCTTTGCATGCAGAATTAAAGATAGCCATAAGTTATGGACTACAGGCAATAGAGTTACAATACATACTTGTTTGTTTTTCCTGGAGAAAAAACAATAACCAAGGGGAAAATGATTAGAAGACTGTACTTTGGGTAAAAACAAGAGCTTTGGAAACCTCAGAGATCTGAAGTAAATCTCACCCAAGTGACTTAGTCACTTGACCCCTTTAATCTCCATTATAAGATGGAGATAATCCTGAGTTCTTGACTGGGTTGTTTTACAGATTAAATGCAGTGATGTAAGGGAGGTTTCTCAGAAGCAACAGTTGCTGTTCTTTATTCCTTACAGGACTGTGGTGGGTACCAGTGTGCTGAGAGAATGCACTAACAGGCTTTTAGTCTTATCCTTACCCCCCCCCCCCCTCAGCCTCTCACCCCTTAAAGTGTATCAGCAAGAGAATTGGTGTACACATCTCAGAAGGAACTGGCAGGGTAGAGTTTACCTCCTTTGGGTTGGATGGCACAGCAGCTTGGTCTCTGAGTGTGCTCAGTGGTCAGGCCATCTGAGACACTCTCTAGCTCTGAACATCAACATTTCCATTTTCTGTGTCTCTGAGATGAAAATGATGATAATTTTGTTTATTTACGAATTAAGTTAAAATAAAAAAAGTCACCACAGCGGCTTCATACTGGTCAAATGAGGAAGGGCCTGGAGCAAATGCAGGGCGAGCAGACTTTCCGGACCCTTTTTGGACTCTGCTTTAACTCCTAACACACAGGGTATCTATGAACGTCTGTCTTAGTTAGGGTTTACTGCTGGGAAGAGGCACCATGACCAAGGCAATTCTTATAAAGGACAACATTTAATTGGGGCTAGATTAAAGCTTCAGAGATCTAGTCCATTATCATCAAGGTGAGAAGCATGGCAGTGTCCAGGCAGGCATGGTGCTACAGAAGGAGCTGAGAGGTTTACATCTATTCTGAAGGGAACCAGAAGACTGCCTCCCACATGGCTAGGAGGAGGATCTTAAAGCCCACCCCCAAATTGACACACTTCTTCCAACAAGGCCACACCTACTCTAACAAGGTCACATCTATTTCAACAACACCACACCTCTTAATAGTGCCACTCCCTGGGTCAAGCACATTTAAACCACCACAGGTTCTCTTCCATCTTTTTAACCATATTTTTATTCTCTCTCCCCCCCACCTTTCCTCCCTCTCTTGTTTTATTTGAGACATGTAGCAAAGGCTGGCCTTGAGCTCGATTCTTCTCCTTGCTGAATGGTGGGAATACAGAGGATGTATGCTACTTTGCCCAACTCTTTACTTCTTAATTTTATTTATTTTGTGTACATGTGTGAGTGCTGCGTAGTACATGCAATGGTATGCACATAGGCATGCAGGTTTGCACACTCGTGGCTGTGCAGAGGTCAGGGAGAACATCTGGTGCCCTGCTCTATCACCCTCTGCCTTATTTCCTGTAAACAAAATCTCTCTTGACTCTGGGTCTAAGCTGGTGATCTAGGTCCAGTGATTCTCCTGTCTCCTCTCCCTGTCCCTAAGCACTGGGGTCACTGGGGTTACAAGTTTGTGTGACCACATTTACCTTGTGTGTGTGTGTGTGTGTGTGCGTGCATGAACATGTGCATTAATACTGTGTACATCAGACTGTAACAGAGATAACTTCAAAACGTGCTTCAGTCATTCCTGCACAGCACATTGTTATTATAGCAGAGTACCTTTCTACCATCAAATGGGACTCACCCATCAGTTCTCTTTGTGATGGGTCATTAAGGACATCCTTAAAACCAGTGGTCTCATCATTGCCCCTCAGTACAGCAAGAGGTCTGCACTCAGAAGCAATGGAGCACACTGAACTCAATGCCCCACCCTAGGTTCCATTCGTGACTTCAGCCGGGTAAACGGACCCTGGGGATTCCTTGGTGTGGGAAAGTTCGTTTTATCTTGGTTGAGCTGAAAATTTCCTTTTCTGATAATTCAAGAAGGTGAGTGGGAAGAAGTTCATTTTTTTTCACACAAGAAAAATCCTTCCTGGAGGAGATCATGACTCTCCAAAGGCTCAATTCTGGGAGCATTGTGACTGGAATGTGACCCAGTGGCTTCTGGCCTTTATCTGGGGCCTGATCTCCATGCTTAGTTTTTTTGTGTTATGTGGATGCTGATGATTGAAAGTCAAGTCCATGGGCTCCTTCTCTCTCTGTCTCTCTGTCTCTGTCTCTCTCTCTCTCTCCCTGCCATCTGTCTCTCCATCTGTTTCTCTCTTTCCATCTCTGTCACTTTCTGTCTCTCTTTCTCTATCATTTTGTTTCTCTGATGCTCTCTCTACGTCACACTGCCTCTCTCTTTCCCTCCTTTTAACTTTCTCCTTCTTAACCTGCCTCCCCTCCCTTGTTCTCTGGAAACTGAACTACAGGGAAACCATTGACGTTTTAGTAGGTCAGTTCAGTAACTAATGCTATTCAAGGCAGACTATCTCTGGGCACCGGCCAAAGACTCACCCACAAGAAGGAAGGAAAGGTTACTGAGCAAGGACATGCAACCAGCAGAGGAGGCAGAAGGGGTTTATGGAAATGGCATTCAGTATGGTGGGGGACAACTATATGGAGAGATAGTGAAGGCGACAAGAGGCTAAGGTTCTTATGTCTAGGTCTGGTGATGGAGAAGTATAGGGGATTGAGGGGGATCAAATAATAAATTCTGCTAGTGACAGTCTCACAGAGGACAAATAGTAAACAAAGTTCACAAAGGGTTTCCCGCCCAGATGTCTCAGAGGTACACTGCCCTGGGAAGTTCTTCAGTGTCAGGGAGTGTCTTCTATACAGCACCTCAGTTAATCCTGAAAGCAACACCACTGAGAAGTACTGTTATTAAATCACTTTTATAGTAATCAAAATGAATTAAACCACAAATTGATGATTTTTGTCATAATAATTTGATAATAGTAGACTCCATTTTGAATCAATAGAATAGTATCTTTTCCAAGCTCATTTAAAAGTTATTGTTAGAAAATACTTTTCTTATTTCATTCATTTTTGCCATAGATAATTTGCCTTTGGAACGAGTCTGTAAGATAAATAAATTGATGATAACAAGTTCACAAGAAAATTATGTCTTTGCTAGACAACAGTGGAACTAAGTATACAGTTGGCAAAGAAGGGTAGGAAGTGAATTTAGCCTGAGCACAATTATTGGGAAGCTAGAATCCTATGCACTGTAAATGCCAATCTTGATACAAACTAAGTTATTAAATGCTCAAATGAAAATTACATACATAAAACAATCTCTCTTTTCTATAGAATGTACTCCTTCCCTGGCATGAGAATATTCACTACTTGTCTTAGTTAAGGTTTCTATTGATGTGCTAAAACACTATGACCAAAAGCAACTTAGAGAGGAAAGGGTTAATTTCATTTACACTGTTAAACTAGAATCCATCATCTAAGGATGTCAGTGTGGGAACTCAAAGCAGATACCAAGGAGGAACACTACTTACTCCTCATGATTTGCTCAGCCTGCTTTCTTGTATCAGCCAGGACCACTTACTTGCCCAGGAGTGGCCCCACCTACAGTGACCTGGGACCCACATCAACCATCAATCAAGAGAATGCTCCGTAGGCTTGCCTATGGGTTAGTCCTTGGGAAGGCATTTTCTCACATAAGATTCCTTCTTTCCAGAGGATTCTAGCTTGTGTCAGGCTGACATAAAAGCCAGCCAGCACTAATCTTATCTAGATTCTTAGAAATCTGGGCAAATGGAGTTTCCCTAGACCTTTTCAGGAAACCATATGGTTCAAAGAGCTTTTGCCAAAATGTCTTCACCAAACCCCAGCTATTGCTACTGATCACACATGGTAACCTTCATAAGTCTTCTCTGGAATCAAGGCATGTCTTTCGGCATTTGCCAATCTGAAGAATCTATCCATATGTTTGCCATGCTTTGGAACCAGCTCTTACTTCAGTAAATCCTGCTGTGTGAATAGTTGTCACAAGGCATTCAGCTTCAGGGCCTCCATATGCTCTAGGGAACTGGGATGAGGGAGATTCCACCATCCCTGTAGGCTCCTTTTTAACTGTATCCTTCTAGAAATGATGCCCAGCATAGCAAAGTGACTTCAGACTTGGCTGGAGGCCAGCAGAATATCCACCCCATATTAGTGTTTAGTCCTCTAAATCAACACTTTGTAATCACACTCTCAAAAGAGGTCACACAGAACTGCCAGCAGACCCACAGGACAGGCATTGCTCATCTGACTGCACGATTGTTAAGGATCAGCTCAACTTTGGCTCCTTTATAGATTCCATGGGCAGTGTTATCTGGGTTCCTGCCCCTACAACCAAGATCAAGAATTTGCCTTTTCTTGGCCTCTTCCTAATGCTACTCTAATTCAATGAGGCGTTTCTTTGTTTTTTCCATGTGTTCCCCAAAATGATGCAGCCAAAAGGTAACTCACTGCTCTCTCAAAGGTTTTCCTTGAAGACAAGTTTGCACAGCTATACTGTTGATTTCAGGATGGGCAAAACCTTTCTCAGTTTCCTCTTTCTACCAGCTATTCCCACATAGTTGCTATGGATAGGGCGGGTCCTTCTCTGAAGCTCTTCCCATTTCTTTCTTAGACAACACTATCAATTATTGTAGTATCCCACTCTAGGTCACAGTGGAGTATGCAGATTGATAGTCCATTCCAATTTAGATATGCTTAAAGTCACATTCTTTTTTTTTTTAATTTGAAAAAGTTAATGAAAGCATAATTATAGCATTTCTCTCTCCTCCTTCTTTCTTCTATCCCTTCCATACCCACCCCTGCTCTCTCCCAAATTTTACAACCTCCTCTTCTTTAATCATTGTTATTACACATACACATACACACACACACACACACACGCACGCACACGCACGCACACGCACACAAATAAATATATAAATATAACCTGCTGAGTCTCTTCAGTGTTGCTTGCTAACCACTTGGGCTGGCCACTTGGGATTAGATGACTAATCAGGGGTCCTTCCCTGGTGAAGACTGAGTTTTCCTCTCTCAGCAGCTGGTCTTTTTTTTTTTTTTTTGTTGCAATCATCCAGGTCTTGCTGAATGTGTATGGGTGTAGCTTCCATACCATAGCTAGAAGGCACTCCTTACAGCAGATTTACTGCTCCTCTGGCCCTTATAATATTTCTACCCCTTCATCTGCAGTGTCCCTTGATTGGTAGGTGGAGGCATTGTGTTGTGGATGTATCTGCTGGGGCTGGGCAGCCCATAGTTGGTTGTTCTCTGCATTTGGATTCTGTAATGGTCTCACCAGCTGTCAAAAGAAGCTTTGTTGATGAGGGGTGTGAACACACCTACCCTTGAGTATAAGGGTAAGTGTGTCCAGTGAAAGTAGAAAACACTTTTGAAGAACCTCTAAACTGATAACCCAACTCATCAAAGCTGAGAGAAATGCACAGACTTAATGGCTTCCCTAGAGCCTCCCATGGTGCATCCAGACTTCCCATCTGGAGCAAAAGCCTTTAATATCTTTCTGTTGTCTGGCTCTAAAAGAATTAAGACTTGGGTTGAGAAAGTTACAACAAGGAACTTGGTGGAAGGTTAGGCTTATTTAGGATGGGGTTCACGCTCAGTGTGCTAGGTGTCCCCCCCACCCCTTCGTTTCAGCAAATGGATGTAGTTCCAAGGCTGAAGGACTTAAGTCACCTGGAAGTTTTAATTAAGGTGGAGGGCAGGTCAGTGGGAGAGCACTGTTTAGTTAGCATGCATAAAGCATCAAAGAAAATGAAAACCGAAACAAAATTCTGTGGCACTCTAGCACTGTGACTATGAGTGTGCTGGCTAGTAGACTCCCTCGGAGCCCAGTCCCCATGGAGCTTTTGACAAATAGAGGAAGTAGGTTAAAAAAAAACAAACTGCTGAGGACAGAGAAAGGGGACAGGTTCACACGTTTCTCTTCCCCCCTCCTCTTTCTTCATCTAAGGGTAGGATGAAATAATGTTAGCTTTAAAAAATAAGTCTCTAAATTCTATTTCTTTAGTGTGATAGAGATGGAATCCTTCAACAAAAGCAAAACCAACAGAAAATAACCTCAGTTTATTTGGAGGTGGGAGCTCTTCCTTTTGTGAGATTTCTAGACATAGTTCTAAGATCTCTTTTCCATCTTGACCGAGTATGAAAAAAAATTATTTTCCCCCGTTTGTGTTTGCACCTGCCAATTCTTTTAAACCAAATGCTTGTGGCTGATGATAACCCTGTGCAAGCGCAAATGCAGAGACAGCCTAACAGCATAGCTCAGGGCAAATCTGAGAAAGCTACCTGTCCTATGCATTGTTTGGATCTGGGGGAAATAGGAGCAGGAACCAGTGGAGGAATGTCTTGTACAAGAATAGAGCTAACAGGCAAGAAGGGTCACAAGCTCCAGGGTTTGTCACCTGAGGAAAGAGAAGTCATCTTCCGTGTCATCTAGGGCTTGGCTTCCTTTTATAGGCTAAGTGCTCAACTAACTGTCAGTTCTCATGAAAAGATGCCAAGAGAAGGGGTAATCTTGATTCCTGATGAGAGCATTGTCAGGTCAGCAGCTCTCTCTCTCTCTCTCTCTCTCTCTCTCTCTCTCTCTCTCTCTCTCTGTGTGTGTGTGTGTGTGTATGTGTGCAAGTGTTTCTCTGTGCAGATACATGTGGTTGTGTGTATGTCTCCCTGTGTGTGCTGTGTGTCTCTATCTCTGTCGTGTGTGCGCGTGTGCGTGTGTGTGTGTGTGTTGGTAGCAAATATTTCTGTTGGGAAAAGACCATGATAAATACCTAGTACAGGGTTGGAGAAGAGAGAGAGAGACAGGGCTGTGATTTCTAAGATCTACAGGTGCTGCTATTCCTGTAAAAGCTACCCTCATTTCACGATTTTAGACACTGAATTTTCTGAGAGATGTTGCCTTTCTAGATTCAGAAATGTCGATGATAAACTGTTATTGAAAATTGTCTTTTCTTCTTTGTAAGTAAGTACGTATGTATGTGTACATATGCTTGTGTGCACATGTGTGTGTGAGAGAGTGTGCATGTGCATGTGTGTGTATGTGTATGAGTATGTGTTTCACACTTGTCCACTGGGCACTGGAGGAAGGACATGGATTCAGAAATGAAGTATTTCCCAAACACTGGAATCATTTCTATCTATTTATTTTTTTACAAAGAGCACCCTAGGGACTCATGGTACTGTTTCAGCCTGAATAACCTGGATTTTGGAGGTACTTCCATGCCAGACAGCTTCTTCCTACTGCTTTTGGTGTGAGAAATTTATTTTTTCCCTTTTTAAATTATTGTGTTTTTTCTTTCCTTTTTTATTTTTATTTGGGAAATTTTTTTCTATTAAAGGTACCGGTTTGTCATCAGGTAGGCACAGGTGTTAACACATTCTAACTAGAGCCACTGGGAATCATGCCTACTTACATCTCAATGATGTCTAGAAAGTATAGGTTACATGATAAAGGGACTCACCAATTATTTGATATTGAAATTAAAAAAAAATCAATTATCAGTGTCCTGTTATACAACTGTGGGCATCCCTGAAAATGATTCTGAATCACAGAAATGACCTCCTCTTTACTAGCTAGGACAATGACTCAATATTTTCCCCTTACCCTTTTCTTTCTTCTTTTAATAATAATTTTAACCAACTCTGTAGGAAATGTTTGTAAGGCTGGAGCTGTCCAATATTATCATCACTATTTTTTGGGAATGGCTTCATATCTGAGTCACGGCAGAGGACTCGACATGATTCCTGCCGTGAAGGTGAAACTTCTAGACTTTTCCTTGTTTTCTCTTAGAGCTAAAAACTGGATATACAATTTAGGCTCAGCAACCGGAAATACCCCCCCCCCCCATTCTTTGAATTTTGAGCTGGCAATTCAAGCAGGCAGGACCAGAAGGGAACCCTTTCTGTCAGGCGAGAGGGATAAAGGCAGAAATCCTCCACACCCTTGTTCAGGAGTGGCTGAGCTAGCTTGACGTCCACTGGTGGTAATGTTTCGAGTGGCAGCTGCAGCTTGGTGTGTTGGTGACTAGAGAGGCTGGCAGAATTATCATGTATGCTCTGGGTGTAAACTGCTTACTAATTGAAGAGCAGTTGGATGGCCAGGATGGTAACATTTGATAGAGTCCCATCATTGGCGAAGAATTAACAAGGTTCTTTCCAGAGAGATACTGTGGGTCCTTGCCTCAGGAAGATAGAAACTAGTAAAACTGAGCTAATATACGGAACTTTGAATTTTGATGATAGATGTAATTTAGCCTTCAATGAGATTTTATGGAAATGGCTTGCATTTGGGTCTGAGGTTTCCGTCTGTACATTCAGATATCATCAGGAGGCCAATTATGGAGGCCAATTACCTCTCTGATGCAGAATGCTTCCGAACTAGGAGAAATTCTCTCTCCTCTTCTTATTAGATGAATATCCCTTCTCTAGATTCTTACTGGAACCAAATAAGTTTCCAAAGACATACTTTCTTGGCTTGCCGGGATGTGAGTGTATGGAAATGGGGGTGGTTCCTTGCCTTGCCTTTTTTTGTGAGCTCAAGAACACTTAGAGCAGTGGAACTCCCTCATGGAGCAATGGGATCACTTGAAAATAAACAAGGAAAGAAAGGAAGGAAGGGAGGGAGGAAGTTCAAGTCCTACCTAGAAAAAAATTCCAGTCAATATCTCTGTGGTTAGGATCTAGGAACCGGTATTAAAGTGTCTCAAGGAATTTTAATGTGATTTTGAGCAGTAGCTGGTGATCTGAACCCAGGGCCTGGCACACACCAGACAAGCACAGACAATCACTCAGTTATACCTTAGCTCTTCTCTCACCTTTTATCTGATCAAAGGTCTCACTACATCATCCAGGTTGGCCTTGAACTCATTTTGTAGCCCAGCCTGGCCTGAATCTGTGATCTTCTGTCTCAACCACACACACACCCCCTTCCTCAAGTACCTAGAACTACAGACACTTTCAATACTTAATGTCCATTACTTTAAAAAGCTTGCCAAAATATTACTTGACACTATGTTATAAGTAAGCTATCTATAATATAAAATTAGAGTTTTATATTATTGCATAAAGAACAAAAGAACATAGTTTTACATAGTAAGAAAATATGTGCAAGTTGAAATCTGTTTCAGTCTTGGCAATAGCAAATGTCTTAGTTACTTTTCTATTGCCATGACAAAACACCACGACCAAGGCCACATAGAAAATAGTTTAAGTTGAAGCTCACTATTCCAAAAAGTCCACAGCCATTATGGCAGAGTACATGGCAGCAGGCAGGCAGATATAGTGTAGTGCTGGAGCAAAACCTGAGAGCTTACATCAGACCCACAAACAAGAAGCAGAGAGCTAACTAGGAATGGTGTGGGCTTGCTCACCTTCTGTGACACACCTGCCCCAATAGACCACACCTCCTAATCCCTCCCAAAGAGGCCAACTGGGGACCCAGCATTCAACAAATGAGCCTATGGGGACCATTCCCATTCAAATCTCCACAGCAAATTAAAACTATAAATGTTCATGAACCACCAGCTTCAGAAGAGAGCAACACCGTAGACGCATTTCAAGCAAAAGATAGCTCAAATGGTATATACATACTTTGTATGAATTATATATCACATAAGCTATGTCCAAGCGAAAATATATATAATATCCTATGTAGAATAGTGATAGAGAATGATATTTGGTTGAACAGTCAGGGAATAACTATGCTTATTCTAACTTTCTCTGAACCGGTCTTTAAGGAAAGTTAAAATCTCAAAACCCTTACATGTAAGACATGGGTTAGTACACGGGACAGAACATGGAAACTGGTGTAGAGAAGAGGACATACCTCACCAAAGTCAAAGACGGGGATGAGTGTTGGAATATTGTAACAAGAGAGCGGCAAGAGATGGAGCCGGAAGATGCGGTAGGGGAGGAGCGCGGTGAAAAATTAAAGGTTGGGAAGTCAGCAGGTTTTGCCATCCTAGACAGTAATCTGATCGATAAACAAGCAGGAGACTCAGAGTTTATCATAGACTCTTTATGTTACGGTTAGAAGGGACTTTGGAGGTGTGGAAAAACTACCGTGAGACCTCCGCGCCAACCGAGTGTTTACACACTTCCGGTCGGGGAGGTGCTGGCTTTGAAGCCTGTAAGATGGAAATTCAGACCCAGGCTTTTCTGCTTTGCTCTCTGACTCTGGCCAATGAGGGTTGAGTTCCCGTCCCGGTGTTTAAGCCTTCCTTCCCAAGGGTTTCATGTGAATGAGAGTGAAGCTGTGCCTGTGGCATGCTAGACTCTGTGGCTGTTGATCATCATCTTAAAATGCTTCGTCTGGGCTTTTAAAACACTCCGTACAGGTTTTGTGCAGATATAGTAGGGCTTCCAGTTTTGTATGTTTATGAGATCTCTGTGTGTGTCTCTACATCTATCAGTGTTTCTTGTGCTTTCCCTATGGCTCTTTTTCTTCTGTTGGTTTTGTCCTATCCTGGATTTATTTGTTTTTGTTTTATCTTATTTTAAATTATTATTATTTTTTAGGTAAATGTTTGAGAGAGAGAGAGAGAGAGAGAGAAACAGAAGGAGAAAGGGTGTGGATTTGGATGGGAGGGGGTAGGAAGGAATTGGGGAAGAGTTGGGGGGGAAGGGAACCATAATCAGAATATATTGTGTGAAAAAATCTATTTTCAATTAAAAAAAATTATGTACTATTGCTTTAATAGTGCATTATGGTTCAGAGAGTAGGCTCTCTCCCCTCCCCCTCCCTCCTCTTCCCCCTCCTCTCTTTCTCCCCCTCCCTCTGCCCCTCTCTCCAAGAACTCATGCAGCTTAGGCTGGGCTAGAAGTTGCTTCATAGTTGAGGGTGACTTTGTATTAGAAGTTTGGTCAGGTTTAGTCTATCACCTTTTACAGCCACTCAAATACAAATGGCCTCTAGTAGGAAAACCTGAATGCACCCAGAGATTCTGGGCTACGATGCTGTTTCTAGGAAGGCAACAGTTCCATTCTGTCCCCTAGAATCTAATAGGAAGTATGGGTGAGCTGGGGCTAGCAAGGCAGACAGTCCACTGAGTACTGCAGGCATTTGATTTAACCCGATGGTTGAATTACACAGACAAGATCTGGGCAACACCATGCAGTACGTGGTATGGTGGCCATGGAGCCCATCAGAGGCTCTGGGATGATAGAGCCGAGCCCTTGGTTTATTGTGGATATAAGGATAAAAGACATTTTTCACCTTCGAGGTAATAGTCCTGTCATTTTAGCGGGCATAGTGGCCACACCTTTGATGCCAGCACTCCCTAGGCAGAGACAAAGGCAGGTGGATCTCTGTGAGTTTGAGGCTAGCCTGGCCTACAGAGTGAGTTGCAGGACGGCCAGAGAAACCAGGTCTCAAAAAAGACAAAACCAAACCAAGTGACATTCTTGACATTTCCTGAGATGATCAGTTGGGCGTTCACAAGGCTGTGATGGACCCCTGGGCTCCCTGGTGGGGATCCTCAGGGGGACTGAAGCCTCCCGGGCTCTGGTGTCGTGGCACTGTCTGCTTACCTAAGCACTCTGAGCCTCCGGGTTGTCTTAGTCATTCTGGACAGATGTAAGGGAACACTGGATCAAACGCCTTTCTTCCTTTTTCCCCCCTCCTATGACTACAAGAAAGTTTACGTGTGTTGTCCAAGTCAACAGCCACATGACTTGTGGTTTTTACAAACCTAGCTGGTAGCATTTTCCAACATGTAAGGTTCACCCTGCTCCTGGGACTACACCCCAGGGGCAGAAATGTAGATTTGCTGATGTGCAGGCACGAGACATGGAGCCCTTCATTGGATGGACTGACAGAAAACAGACATGCTCAGTTGTGCTCTCGGCTAGCAACTGGGAGACTGATGTCACTTTATAGTCCCTATTTCACAACAGGCTCTAAGCCTAGGTGTCCTTTCAGAACTGACCCATAGATCCAGACCTGCCAAGGGAAAACTAAAAGCGTAAGGTGAAGAATATATCCCATTATACGCCCAGGAGGCGGTGAGAAGCCCAAGCAAATGTAAAAAGGGAATCACGGTGGCCGGCTGCGTACCCCGGGTCACAGACAAACGGACCCAGACACTCCCCAGGCTGCCAATGTCTTTTGGGGGCAAAAGAAACTATTATAAGACATAAAGTGAACGTTTAGTTGGCTTTCCTCGTGTGATACAGTGCAGACTTTCAATGTTTTTCCAATTTCTGCGCTATGGAAAAAGGGTTTGAAGCAAGTGAAGGAACAGCCCCTTACCGCAGCGGATGCAATGCTGGTCTAATCAGAGGAGGGGAAAGACCGTATCATTTAGGATAAACAAAAAGGGGAGAGCAATTTAATTGGCTCCTGATGTTCCGTCTAACACAGGCCAGAAGTCTTAAAACCTAGAGGCTTATTTTTATTTGTGAGTATATTTATTTTTATTTTTATTTTTTTAATGAGTTTTCCATCTGTGCTGATGGAATTTCAGTCAAGAAACTTCCATCCTGGCTTCTTTGATCTTATGCTCACCTTTCAAAAGCATGAAAAGGTCTTCTCTTTTCCTTATGTAGAAGTACTTCCAGCCAGCGTTTAATATTAAAGAGATGTTTATCGGACTTGGGACGGGCATACTGAAGCTATTCTGCAGTTGGGCCTTTCTTTCCTTGGCTCTTCATCTGCTCACAGCCACGACTTCCCCTCCCCCACCCTGCCATTCTCAACCCACTGTATTTCCTAACACGATTGGTTTTGTACAGATGAGGGGGTGTGGGTGGCCATCCCTAAAGCTGTTCTAAAAGCTAAAAGGGAGAAAAAGAAGGAAATGGGCGTTTCTTCTGCGAAGCCTCTTGGCGGGCTGTGGAGGTTCCAGGGCTGCCGGCTTGAGCACTCTGTGCCTGCTAGACGTCGTCGACAAGAAGCCCAGGCTTCCAGGCGGTCCCTGGAAGATGATTCTTAGTGGGGAACCCCTTACTCCCCATATCTAAGGAAGCCAGCTGTCTACAAATTATCTAAGTTCAGCAGATCAAACAGGTCTCAGTGAACACATGTAAATAAAATGGAATTTGTTTTGCAACCAGTGATTATGAGTGTGTGTGTGTGTGTGTGTGTGTGTGTGTGTGTGTGTGTGTGTCTTTTCAAGTGAAAGGGCCATGAAGCCTAGGGATCGGAGAAGATTCTAGAACAAAACAGAGTTTTTATTCCAATTTGCTATCCACAATGTTTTTTTAAAATAAGCTTCCATGCTTATCAGTTGGCTCATATATTATGTGAGTTTTCTTACTCAATGGAGGTATGTTTAAGGAATTTGTACTTTTTCAATTTTTTAAATGAAACATTCATCAAGAGAAATGCTTCAACTTTAAGGAAACTTGATTTTCCCTGTCTTTATGTTATTATTTTATAATTATTATTTTAGACAGGGTATCATAAAGCCCAGGCTGGCCTTGAACTTGCTATACAGCCAAGGCTTATTTTGAATTCCTGGTCCTCTTGCCTCCACCTCCCAGTGCTAGGATCACAGGCAATGTCCCCTCCTCAACCCCAGGTTTTTGTTTTTTTGGTTTTTTTTTTTTTAATCAGCCTCAACTTAGAAAATGAGACACAGTAAGATGAACAGTTGTATAGCAAACAAAATCCATTAATGGTCAAAAATTATACTAGGGTTTCTTCAAATCATAGACTCTGGAGATATAGTTTGGGTGTACTTTCATTTACATATAACTACATATAAATTGCAAAATTCAATTAATATGCAACTTTGTAGTAGCCATAGATTACAATAACAAGCAATAAACTTCTAAATATGTGTTTTGAACTTTCTGTTTTGAATAAAATGGTCTTTGCCTGTCTCCCCACTTCTGAAGCTCCAGGTGTGGAAGAAATGGTCTTCAGCTACTCATACAACTCTAATGTCACACAGACTAATTAAGGCATTTTTATGGAAGGTCTGTGTGGGGAAGGTCTTTTGTTTTTTTTTTTTTTTTTTNTTNTTTTNTTTNTTTACATTTCAAATGCTATCCCGAAAGATTCCCATACCCCTCCCCCCACCTCTGTTCCCCTACCCACCCACTCCCACTACTTGGCCCAGGCCTTGCCTTGTGCTAGGTCATATGGAGTTTGGGAGACCAAGGAGCCTCTATTCCCACTGTTGGCCGATTAGGTCATCTTCTGCTACAAATGCAGCTAGAAACACAAACCCAGGGGGTACTAGTTAGATCCTGTTGTTGTTCCACCTACAGGGTTGCAGCCCCCTTCAGGTACTTGGGTACTTTCTCTAGTTCCTGCATTGGGGACCCTGTGTTCCATCCAGTAGCTGGCTGTGATCATCCATTTCGGTGTTTACCAGGCACTGGCGTAGCCTCACAAGAGGCCACAATATCAGGGACCCTTCAGCAGTATCTTGTCGGCATGAGCATGAGCATTAGTATCTAGGTTGGTGGCTGATGATGGGATGGACTCTGAATGGGGTCCTCTCTGGATAGTCCATCCCTGGGGAAGGTCTTTTGAAAGACACCAACTTAGTAAAATTTGGCGGAGGAGAAAGTAGACACCGCACTGTCGGCTTTTAGTGGACACCGCATTTATTATACATTTCAGACAGCAGAGGCTAACAGCTGGAGCAACGGCTCAGCTGTTGGCTTGTTTCTCTCTGAATCAAAGAGGGAGGGCGCACTTTACAGATTCCAGCTGTGCTTGCTTTGGGGTTTCCTGGCGCTCCACTCTTCTGTGCTCTGTAGCCTACGTGTCCAAACCTCAGGGGACACTCTGTCCAGCACGAGTCAGTCTCCTTCCTATCTGTTCTAGAAATAAGGAATGTCAGATATGTGTAATGCTCCTCAAGGCCTGAGATGCCAGGTGAGGAGGGAGGAGGGACGGAGAGAGGAGGGAAGGAGAGAGGAAGGGAGGAGGGTGAAGGAGAGGGAGGGAGAGAGGAAGGACAATGAGACAGGGAAAGGGAGGAGGAAGGGGAGGAGGGGGAGAAAGAGAAGGAGGGGGAGAAAGAGGAGGAAGGGGAAGAGGAGGAGGAAGAGACACAAGGATAATGAAAAGACTAGAACCTTGAATGTGTTCTCAGTGTGGTCCATTAAGTTGGAAGGAAGGAAGGAAGGAAGGAAGGAAGGAAGGAAGGAAGGAAGGAAGGAAGGAAGGAAGGAAGGAAGGAAAGAAAATAAAATCAGAAGCATTCAAAGACGAAGAATTGGCAGAAAGAAAGATCCTTACCTAATTGTTACTTCCTTCCTAGGTCAGTGGTTCTCAAAGGTAAATGTGCATCAGAGTCTCCTAGAAGGCTTGTCAAATGCCCACGGCTCTCAGGACCTGCCACAGTTGCTCACTTCTCGGGGCTACTGTGAGGTTTGCCTTTTAACAAGAGAGACTCTCCTTGACAAGCTGGAGTTGAAAAGCAGCTGTCCCAGGTTTGGGGGCTGGGAGAGGCCATCTGCAGATGGCCCAATGGCTTAGCGGGAAGTCCTGAGAGTTGAGAGAATCTGTGCCTCAGAGGCAGTGAGGGCAGGAGGCAGGAGGCAGGAAATTGCCCGAAGACTAAAGCCAAGTGACAAAGTAGAAGAAAAGGAGGTGAGGATTGACAGAGGTCTGTTAAGGGTGTCAGCATGCAGTGTGCCTGGGAAAGTCCCACAGCAGACAGAGGCAAGAGCAGAAAAAACAAAAGAGACCACTGAGTTGCCACTAAGGCGTTGATCAAAGTAGCCCAAAGTGGTATCTAACTGCCCAAGTCTCTTGTCAGCCCTGTTTCCCAACATGTGGACTGGAGACGCAGGTGAGTAGCAGAACACTTCCTATGTGTTATGCCCTGGCCTCAACCTGCACGAAGCATGGTTAACTGAATGAATGAATACAACTTACTGCATGGTAATGGAGAGATGAATGCTGGAGAGATAGAGCGAGGAGGATCGTGGGAGGTGTTGGGGCACCTAATCCTATCCGTATCTTTTCATTGTTAGATGCCAATAACAAGGCTACCTGCCTACAGCAAGTCTCCACCAAGCGGACTCACACAGTGCCTCCCTAAAATATCTACAAAACCGCAGTAGAACAAAATAAAAGGAGAGTCTTAAGAGACACCGACAAATAGATGACTGTGAGCTGCTGTAAAGAGCAAGAGGTTCTCTTGTGAGGCACGTACAAAGGGCAAAGCCTTCCATCTCCCTAGCCACTCCCCTTTGTCTGCTCTACTTCATAGCTCCGTTGCTTTTCTGATGTATCGCTCTGAGCATGTGAAGCCCTGACTTCTCCTAGGTCTAGGAAGCAGGCACAGAAGCTCTGGGGCGCTGCTTCCCTGACGCCTTTCCTAGATGTTTTCATTGCTTTTTGTCCTGAAACTACAAATGTGAGAGTTTTGTGCCAGACACTCAGAAGTTTTGCAGATGCTAAGGTAGTGTTTAATACTCACGGCAACCTTAAAATCAGGTTACTGACGAGGAAATCAGCTACTAGCATGGGACCCTAGAAAGAATGCCTGATGCAGCACAAGTTCAATAGCCAAAGAAAAATTGGCTATGATTTCAACCCACGTTACCTAACACACTGGATACGATCCCATCATGTGATCCTATCACAGCACTGCCGTGGTTATACTTTGTCTGAGACATGAGGTAATGTGTGTATTCCTTTGGTTTCCTGCAGGGTCCATTTTGCCACTTATCAATTTTGTTTTAACTTTTTTAGCAATAATATTTCAAAACTATGAGGACTCATCATTACCATCCATTTTTTTGCTTGCTAATACATTCTAATGGAAATGTGTATGGCAACTTTTAATCATCTTTTAAATCTCGTGGGAGACACTAGTTGGATTGTTTTCCAAGAGTTACTTAGTTTTCTCCATTACGTTCTCCTGCTAGGGCCATTTTCTCTCTTTTTCTTTTTTTTCAATTTAATGTGCCTCTTCTTGATGGCCTAGAGTCTTCCAGTGAGTTTCCTGTGACTGTACACTCATAAAGGAAGAATTAGAGTACCCAGCATCAGTAGCTGGCTCTGTCTTCCTTCACAATCTTGTTGGGTCACCTTAAGTACCCTTCGGTAGGCTTCTTATCTGCCTTATGCTCTCCTCAGGCTGACATTTGGTTGCTGTTATGACAGTATTATGAGGTGGGACCCTTAAGAAGGGACTAGGTCATAAGGGCTCCACCTTCACTAATAGATTTGTACAATTTTAGCCAAATGGGTTTGGCCACGATGTCAGTGGGCCCCGATAAAAGGCTCAGCTCCAATCTTTCCATCCCTGTGTGTCACTTCCTCGCCATGTTATGAGGCAACCAAAGCCAGAGGTATGCTCTGGGACTCCCAGCCTTGGAAAGTGCGAGCCAAGCGAACGTCCATCACTCAGAGGTTATTCGTGCTGTAGAAGTCTGTCATAGAGACAGAAAGTCTACTTAGACATACCTCTTCTCTGTCTTCTTAGGGAGCAGGGAGATGTAAGCACCCACTGGATAGAGCAACACCACCTGGACTAGACCAGGAACCTTGCTTCTTTGGATGATGTGATGGAAATGTCCATGTTTATGGATCCATAATGTGAAACCAGCCTAGACATATGCCAACAGATAAAGAAACATGTATGTCCACAATGGAGTTCTATAAGCTGGAAGGGGGGTTGGACGGAGCTGCAGACCATTAGGTTAAGTGAAGACAGACTCCCTGGTGAGTCTAGAGAGATGGAGAGAAGATGCAAGTGGAAGGAGGACTGAGCTGGGTAGCAGAGAGCTCTAAGGAGGAAGGGCCAAAGAGGGGGGGGGGAAGAGAACAGAAAATACCATGTTATTCTCCTGTGAAGGATCTGTAACTTAGACATGCATATGAACAAGGCACAGAAGTACATTTGTATAAAAATCTCAAAATGAAAGTTATAAACAGCAAAAAAAAACAAACAAACAAACAAAAAAAACAAACAAACAAACTACTGCCAGACAGCTCAGCAGTTAAAGGTACTCTGCCACTAAACTTGACTACCTGAGTTCAATGTCGTGCACACACAAACACACAGACACAGACATACACACACACACACACACACACACACACACACACACACACACACACANACACACACACACACACACACACACACACACACACACACACACACACACACAAATACACAGAGACACAGAGAGACACACAGACACACAGACACACAGACAGACAGACACACACAGACACACACATAAACACAGACACAGAGAGAGACACACAGATACACAGACAGACAGTCAGAGAGAGAGCCAGCCAGCTAGCCAGCCAGGCAGACAGACAGACAGACAGACAGATAGACATGTAGTGCTCCTTGTCATCAATCAATAACTGTTCAGACTACAACCAAATCTAGACAATGATCTCCTTGCAGCTCTTTTTGTGAGTCTGTGTGCTGAGCTCCCACTCAGTTAAACTGAGGCTCAGACTGAGTGATATGCCCGTAAATGGGCTTTTAGTATCCTGTCTTTGGGTGACTAAAATGGCTTCTTAACCTTCTCACTCGCGCACACACAACCTTTGCTCATGGCAAATCTTGGGATTTTGGCACCTGATTGGAAATGTAGTTGCCACTTAGAAGCAGGAAGGAATTACCACGGTGACTAAGCGTGAATGGGCTTTAATTCTTAACTTGGGCAGTTTTCCTTATGTGGTTTATGGTGGAAAATTCCATGTAGTAGAGGTTTGGAAGTCAAAATTGGCTTTAGGAGTCATCCGTTGTGTTTATCTGGGCTGTTCTTACCAAACAAATCTTGAAAGTCAATATATGAAACCTAAGTTTCATGGATTACATATTCATTATATTAATATGATTGCCCCACTTATCTACAGGGAATATATTTCATGACCCCCAGTGGTGGTCTAATAATACCAAACACTGCATAGGATGTTTTTCCTATATATTTGCAACTGTAATAAGGTTTAATTGATAAGGTAGGCACAATAAGAGGTGAAAAATAATAACTAATAATAAAATAAGTAATCATCATGGTATGATATAATCAATAATATGAATTATTTTAAACCCTTAATATTTAATAATATATTAAATATTAAGTATATAGTATATGCAGATTTTTGTCCAAATAATTATTATCACTAATAATTTAATAATAATCCAGCGGTAACAGAAACTATACAAGGTAAAACCATAGGTTGGGGATGCAGTTTAGTGGTAGAACATCTGCCTAGCATGCATAAGGCCCTGGGTTCAATCCCAGCCAATGCGATAATAATAACCACAGCAACAAACAGCACCCACAAAACACACCAACAAAAACATGAATGAAGGAGAAAAAGTGTGTAAGTTTGCTTTTCTCATAGTCATGTTAAAGAAGTGTTCTCCTTGATCCACCCTTGAGTTCTGCAGCAGGGCCTTCTTTCACCCAGCTATACTGGAGGCATCAGGGAGTGGAGGGGTCCTGTGGCCAAAGGTGGCCCTCTCTCATGAGGAAATGTGGAACAAAGAGCTTTATCCACCTAAAAGTAAGCTTGGCCAACCAGATACTCATTCTCCAGAACTAAGATGTGAAATAGAGATGATAGATAGATAGATAGATACAGAGAGATAGTGAAGAGGGAGAGAGAGAGAGAGAGAGAGAGAGAGAGAGAGAGAGAGAGAGAGAGAACTTGACCTGGTGTCTTCCCAGATCACCACTGCAGGTTTCCTCAAGGATCCCGAGCAAGTTCTAGTGATGGAGAAGAAAGCATGTCACTTGTATAAAAGACTTGTAAATAAGATGGATGAATTCCATTGATCAGGGTGACTGGAAACTGGGATGTGAGGTGGATCTGGATGTGTTTGAAATGTGCACAGCCTACCTACTGTCCCCAGAGCTCCAGCGACTCTCCATGGGCTCACTCAGAGCAGAGCGGCAGGGTACAGCTAGTCTGAGGACTATGGACAATTATGCTTTCTGACTTTGGGGTGAGGGAGATACCTGAGTTCTTGTTCACTATGCTGTGCACAATTGTGAATGTGACATAATAATAACATTTCATTTATTCTATGAAGAAAAAGATTTTCAACTCTCTTATTTGTTTCACCTAAAGTTACAACATGAAATGTTGTATTTTGTTTTAAATATTCCATGAGAATGATGAGCAGGGCAGAGAATGACGCCTCTCCTCCCCCCACATGATAGCAAAGCTAGGGAGGCTTTTAGAAATGAGTAAAATCCAGTTTCAACAGCCGAGGAGCTCCTGGTTGATACAGAAAATCCATTGAGCAGAGATGTTTTCTCAGTATTATCCGATAAATGTTTCAGTTTGGTGTTGCAGCAACTTAGAGAAGTTGACTAAAGACCTTAGTGAGGCAGGGCATGGTTAAAGAGAATCATGGGGTGGACATAATCTTTTTAGGGGAAGGTAGACAAGGCTGTGCTGCAAGATGCTAAAAATAAAAGTATTAAAATATGCGTTGGGCTTCTAGAAAAAAAGAGCTTCCAAATACAGGGGCTACACACACACACACATTCACATGCATACATATATATGCTCATTATGTATAAGTATATGTATATGTATATGTATATGTATATGTATATTTTCTTTCATGTGTCAAATAACCATCTACTAGTAAGTGGTCCAGGCTCATGGGACAGCTCTCCTGCCTTCAGTTAACCATTCAGGGACAATGTTTAATCTTGCTTTTTCAATTCCTAGGACGTTTCTTTAGTTGGCTGAAATTAGATCAAGCTAGAAAGGGAAAGCACAGAGATGGAGTGCAAGCGATTTCCTTATGATACAGAAGGCTGCCACCCCCCTTCCCTTCTGCTGAAGAGAATGATTCCATGTCCATGTCTGCTACAAAGCAGTGTGGCAAAACTGGAGGCAGGTTGCAGCTGAGCGTCCAGACACCCAGCTAAACTTTTACTGCTTGGGAAGAGGAGAAGAAGCATTTCTGGCGACCACTTGCAGTCTGCTCTCTTGAGAAGTGTGGAAAGTGAGGTCAACCTCCTTTTCCAAAGCACTCTAAGTCATCTGTGGCTCAGGGACCAAAAGGCCAGCACTCTGAAGTCGCAGGACGCAAGTGGAACCTCTTAGTATCACCATAAAACTTCACTGGTTTTCAGTTGCTGGAATCATTTGTTGTAGCCATTTCCTATCCACCTAAAGGATTCTGGGTAAAAGTGTGGAATATTTTCTTTGCTTTTCTTAAAGGAGCAATGTGGGCCGTCTATTTTGAGGCCCTGAAAGATTAGCTCTGCTCAGAGTTGCTCTAAAATCCTTTCTTTTGTTCTTTCTAGGACCTTCTTCAAGTGCCCATTGTTTTCTCTCACAAAGGAACACAAGGTAAACCCCCCTTAAATAGCCCCCTCTCTCTTTTTAACTCTTTGGATAGAAAGGGGCAATGTAAAAAGCTGAAGTAAGTATTGGCACTTGTCGACTCACGGAATGTTAAATGTCTAGAGAAGGAGTGTGGGTGCAGCTTGATACAGGTGTCGGAATCTGTCCCCCAGATAAGTATCTGACGCTGGTTTACCCCCTTTCCGCGTTCTTATTCATGGTGGTCTCTAACACTGTAAGCTTTCAGACCTACAACTTCAATTCCTAAGGAAATCCAATATCCTCCCTTTGTTGTTGTTTTGTTTTGTTTTGTTTTGCACCTGTAAAAGTCCCAATGATCACTATTACAGAGCCCAACTCTGACCAGATTCTTGACTCATCTCTAATTAATTAATGTGACCAGGAATTCATTGCTATGGATAGTTAGGATCACATCATAGCCCTACACCCAGGACAAAAACCGAACCACACTAAATGACAGAACATGCAGCTGTGAACATGTGTGAACACGGAAGCCGGATGATGAAAATTGTTCCCTACCAGTTTGTCTGCTTACAAAGTTGATGCATTTGAAGCAATTGTATAGTGCTTAAGTAGTTACCGTTATAAATTTTTTATTACATTTTAAATGTGTATGTGTGGGTTGGACATGTATACCCAAGTCCCCCACGTATATTCAAAAAATCAGAGCATAACTTGTGTAGGCCAGTTCTCTTTTCTCACCATGTGGGTCTTGGAGCTTGAACTCAAGTTCCTGGGATGGGACTCAGGTTGCCAGGCTTGGTGGGAAGCACATTCATTCATTCATTCATTCATCCATCTATCCATCTGAGCTAGCTCACCCGCAGGATGCTTGCAGATGTCTCAGGCAATTCTCTAACACCTCTAACTGCTCACTTGCCTGAGAAGTTCTCTGGCAGTGCCATTCTTTAAATGCTTTGCAGTTATCACACCCCTGTGTCCTTTGCTTGAGGGCAGGCATATGTCTACGCACTGAGACTTAGCGAGCCTATGGACTTCGGTGTGCTACATCACTGCACTCACAACACCCCAACTGTAACTTTGTATCTTCGACTTTATCTCCTACTTGTATGTTTTCCTGATTTTTGTGTACTTCTCTCTCATGTGCTCTACTCTAAGGAAAGCTATCAAGACTCGGGCATCTTTGGTCAGACTTCGGGAAATCAAATCTTTATTGCTTAAATATACTAAGGTGTTTTTCTATGATCCATGAAATACTGGCTTTATTGACCTGTGGTTAGACATCCTGGGATATTGCCTCAGGCATGCAGTAGACAGGATATGTACCACAATAATAGCAAGACCATTCATATCATCGAGGACCAAGAAACCGAGCCTGGTAGTACCTGCTTGTAACTCTAGTACTCGGGAGGCATTTGCCGGAGGGTGGAAGCCCAAGCTCATATTCAGCTGCATAGTTAATATGAGACCAGCCTGAACTATGAGACCCTTTCTCAAAAAACACCACACACACACACACACACACACAGAGAGAGAGAGAGAGAGAGAGAGAGAGACAGAGACAGAGACAGAGACAGAGACAGAGAGACAGAGAGAGGTGGGGGTGGGGGGTGGGGAGGTATTGGAAAAGTAGCAGAGAACTATTGCTTCTATACCCTTACAGCAAGCTAGATTTGTTGACACTTAAAGAGTTTAGTGTGTGGTGAGGGGGTTTATAAAACCTACTCTGGGCTAAAATCAATGTCACCATTTTCTCCTACCTAGGTTTAGGTAAGTAATCTGACTTCACCATGCCTTAGTTTCTCAAGATAGAAAGAGTAGTACTTACCTCACAGAACTGACGTGATGCTGAGATGCGTCGATATTAATAGATGTAAAATGTTTAAGATGAGTTAAGATCTAAGGAAATAACACAAGAGTCATATGACTATGTAGTTATAACTTTGTTAGTGATGGTTATAATCTTTTCATGAGCATTCGTGTGTAAGCACTCCATGAACAACGGCGAGGGAAGTTCTGTTCAGTAGCAAGTTCCCCAAAGCAGGGAAGCATCCTGAAGCACAAAATGCACATTTTCTTTTTATGAACCTTGTCTGAATTACCCACCTCTGAGTAAGAAAGTGGGAATGACATACTAATGGAAAAACAGGCTAATACGCCTGCCCCCACTTCACATTCGTGGGGTGGAATCATTTATGGGAACACTCTCCAACTTTCTAAATGCTGCAATCAAATCGCTGCATGGAGAAAGCTACAGAACCAAGGTCCAAACAATGAAAATATCAGTTTCTCCATGGAGCTGGTCCAACCATCTGGCATTCATATGTCGTTCTGGGGTGGGTGTTCGTACAGGCGAGTAATAACCCAACCCTACTTCTAGGCGAGTGGCTTTTGTACAGGAAGCTTTCTCTGGTCACTTGTGGCTGGTTACTGTTACCAGGAGCCTCCTCCCCCCACTTCCCCTGTTGATGATTTAAATTCAGATCTTTCTTCAAGGGACCACAAAAAAAAAAAAAAATCAGAAAACCTCTTGCCAGCCTGCAGAGGAAGAAAGGGCACTGAGGATTCAGTATTTCATAAATAAATGTGTTCTTCAAGGCAGTTCCTAAGAAAGAAAGAGCTGACCCTGTTAGACAGGCCAAACACAGTTTTAATGATAATTGCCTCTTCTAAATGGATCTAAATTAAATATTGATAATCTTCATGTTAAAAATCTATTTTTGATAAAACTTGGAACACAGACACTCGATACTTCTTATTTCTTTAGTATAAGCTGTGAATTTTGTTAGCATTTTATCTTTTCCCCATAGTCTGAGACTTGACATGCAATTGAAGGCACATTTGTTCATTTAAAATAATTACTCTAACGAGCTGAGCTACTAAGTTAGGTACACTTACTTGGTAGATTCTAAGGAGTACTTTAAAAATATTGGGAGCAGTGTATGAAAGTGGAAGACTGTCATAAAATGCCAATAGTGTGATAGATTTTTTCTTTTTAAAACCAGAAAAAGATGAAAAGGAAGCTGGAAACCAGAAGCGATACCAGTGAGACAAGTTAAACAGAAACACTCATTAAAATATACATCAGCGAGATTCAAAAACAAAAAACAAAAAAAAACCCAAAACCTAAAACCCACAGAACCAGGACTGGTGATGTGGGTTTTACAGTGTATACTGTATGGGATTTGGGGGGGGGTGCTGATTTGAATGAGCACCCCCCAGGCTCATTTGTTTGAAGGCTTGGTCATCTGTAGAACTGTGAGGAAGGATTAGGAGGTGTGGCCTTGTTCAGGATGTGTGCTGCTGGGCGCCAGCTTTGACCTTTCAGAAGTGCACATCAGGCCCCATGTAGCTTTCCCGCTGCCTGAAACTTGTGGATCAGAAGTGAGTTCTCAGCTACAGCTCTAGCACCATGCCTGTCTGCTTCCAGCCATGATGATCATGGACCAACCGTCTAAAACTGTAAGCCATCCCCCAACTACGTACTTTCTTTGAAGAGTTTCTTGGTCCTGGTATCTCTTTAACCAATGCAGCAGTGACAAAAACAAAGGGAAAGGGGCTGGTGAGACAGCCCTCATTAGATTGGATTTGGTAGGCAGGATACTGTGCTGAGTATCTTGGATTTGGATTCACCTAGGAGATACACCTCTGGGCAGGCATTGCTGATGTGTGTGTGTGTGTGTGTGTGTG
>NC_034595.1:12491351-12497928 GCF_900095145.1 Mus pahari | reverse complement strand
GTGTGTGTGTGTGTGTGTGGTGTCTCTGTGGTGAGTGTGTGTGTATGTGTGCTGTCTCTGTGGTGAGTGTGTGTGTGTGGTGTCTCTGTGGTAAGTGTGTGTGTGCGTGTGTGTGTGTGGTGTCTCTGTGGTGAGTGTGTGTGTGTGTGTGTGTGTGGTGTCTCTGTGGTAAGTGTGTGTGTATGTGTGTGTGTGGTGTCTCTGTGGTGAGTGTGTATGTGTGTGTGGTGTCTCTGTGGTGAATGTGTGTGTGTGTGTGTGTGTGTGGTGTCTCTGTGGTGAGTGTGTGTGTGTGTGTGTGTGTGTGTGTGTGCTGCATTGTGTTGCCCCTGGAATTTCCAAAGAGGCTTAACTGTGGTGAGAAGTTTAGCCCTAAACATAGGTGTCACCAACCCATAGGCTGGGGTCCTAGACTGAATAAAAGGGACAAAAAGGCAAAAACAAGCTAAGCACTTACATTCAGAGCTCTGTCTCCTGACTGTGCACACACTGTGGCCATTTTTTTCCCCACACTCCTGCCACAGCCAGAGCAGCTTTGTCCACTACTCCTTCCTTGTCACGAGAGATGTTCCCTCAAACCATGAGCTGACGTAACTATTTTCCTTGACTTGCTTTTGAAGGATGCTTTGTCACAGCAATGAGAAGAGGAACTAAGGCAGAGTCTCCATTGCCAGACCCACACGCATTCCCCTTCTCTCTGACGGCCGACACACTCATCTGTTTTATGGGGTCATACTGACCCAGACTGGCTCAGTCTCCCTGTGTGGAAACGAACTGGCATGGCACGCCTTTACAGTTAGTATAACTGCTCGAGGACTGTGAGCACTCTAGATCGTTCTGGAGTTGATTAGCATTGTTTCACTGCACCTGCCTAAGACGTGTCCATACAGGGTCAAGTCTGTCTTCTTTTAAACCAGTGCAGTTCTCTTTGAGAAGAAGTCCACTTGCTTATATTGTTAGTCTTTCAGAAACTTGAAGTCCCAGAAAGGGCTGTCAGAGTGACTTCATATTCCTTTTCTACATGTTTTTGTGGACATGGGACCTCAATGAACATCTTCAGCAAAGTCTGTCAGGATGCAGTTATTATAAAAATTTCTTCTTTGATCACATGCTTTTTTATTTTATTTTATTTTATTTTATTGTTGTCTTGAGACAACATGTAGCCCATGCTGGCTTGGAGCTTACCACATAACCAAGGACAACCCTGAACTTTTGACCTTACTAATGCTGTATCCCCAGCTCCTTTCTCATCCTTTTCTGCATGGTGAGTCAGAACACTGGTCCTTAAAGGAGGATAGCTTTGCAACTTGGAGCCTTCTATGTAAACATTCTCTACAGTATTTTCCCCTCTGAGATCTTTCTGTCCTCCCTAACACCACCTCCAGGAAACAGGTGCTCTGTGCTTTCAGAATGCACAGACCTCACTCTGTTACTGTCCCACACCTCAAACATGTTTTCCTGTCAGCCCTGGCCACATCGTTCTGCGAATGTGCCTCTCTCAGTTTCTCTGTACATCTTTTTGGCTTTTCTGTCTTTTATCTTGTCACATGCATGACTGAGTAACAAGTGCAGGGAGAAGACAATGTACAAAAAACCTCTCAAAATAGAGGTCTACCTCAGAATGTTTATATCCCTCTAGAAGCAGAACACACTTTATATCACTGTTCACTGAAGCATAATTTATGTATGTTTAGAATTAGGGTGTTGGCAATGGGAAGTCATATTTCTGCATAGCAACAAACCATTGACATTTAGTATAGAGCTAACCTGCCTTGGGATATGAAGGTGACAGGTTCGTTTTACACAGTTACATAATCATTTTCTGCTTCCAGGTGTTCTAAGGTTATATGTCTAATGACAACTGTAGCCCCAAAGGATCTGTGGTTGAACATTATTACACATTCATTTGTTTTCAATAGATAACATAATTTCATTTTCATTTAAAAATGTATCATTGATTCAGGTGTGGTGACACATGTTTGCAATCCCAGCATCCTGGGGGCAGACAGGAGAATCATAAGTTTGAGGCTAGCCTGGGCTAGGAATGATTGAGGAGAGATTTACAGAGGATACATTTTATTACTGTTAAGTAAGTATTCAGTTTAGTGGATTAGGAGAGTTATATGCACTCTGTAACCAAGACACTAAGAACAATATAGGACATTTCTCTAGCTATAGAAACTTTCCTTGTTTGCCTTTGGGTCTTCTCTCCATCCCTTAGACAACCCCCGTTTTGCTTCTATCATAACTGATTAGTTTTGCCTATTGAAAAGACCTTATAGGAGCATGTAGATAGCATGCAGTATTTTATGTCTGTTATCTTTTGCTCAGCTTTGCTTCCATTTACTTATTTATCAGTGTACGGGTGTGGTATGGGGGTGCTCCAGCCACAGCAAGCAAGTGAGGGTCAGAAATTCTCCCTTTCCACTCTGTGGACTCTGGGGATGGGACTGAATTTGTCAGGCTTGCTGGCAAGTCCTCACCCCCGAGCCATCTTGCTGGCCTTCAGCCTGGGTTTTATCCATTTGGGGTATATCAAAAGTTTGTTCCCAGTATTACCAACCCAGTGTGTGTGTGTGTGTGTGTGTGTGTGTGTGTGTGTGTCTGTCTGTCTGTCTGTCTGTCTGTCTGTCTCTCCCTCTGTCTGTCTCTCTGTCTTGGTATGTCTGTCTGTATCTTAACTTTGGAATATACTCTGCCTTTGCCTTTGGCAGAGTGTGCTTGAGACAGCAGAGAGGTCGGCAGAGCCAGCCAGGTAGACGTAATCAGTTCTTAATCAGGTAAACTTTGAACAGAGGTGTAACAAATTCCTATCTTGCTCTCTTTCAGAGAGATTCAGTCTGCAGCCAATATACTTGAGTCTCTCATTTTCTCAGATTTATCCACAGTCTTTGCCAAAGAGTGCCAGCGAGGCTCTGAGCTGGCACTCAGAATGTCTGCAAATATATCACCAAGTTAAGCTAGGGTCACAGGTAGATTCCTTTAGTTTAGTGTCACAGAGAGTGTGACTTATTGTTTATAACATGAAAATCTGAACAGCAGAAGGGGAGCTTCTTGAGGCTTGGTGTGTTATCCCACACCTTTAATCACAGAACTAGAGAGGCAGAGGCAATTAGAACTGTCAGTAAAGGCCAGCCTGATCTAACTATCGAGTTATATGCAAACTAGGGCTACCTAGTAAGACCCTGTCTCAAAATAAAATAAAATAAAATAAAATAAAGAAAAAGAAAAAGAAAAAGAAAAAGAAAAAGAAAAAGAAAAAGAAAAAGAAAAAGAAAAAGAAAAAAACAAGGATCTCTTTCTTGGGTCACTTAGGTGTCAGGACTGTGGCTACCAATCATCAGTAACCCATAGCCTATAAAGCTGGTGTAGATATTACCATCCAGGGAGCCAAAGTGGATAGCCACAGAGGTACAAAAAGTATTAACACAATGCCCCTAACAAAAGGCTCGAAGAAGCACATGTTGGGGGATTTTATAGATAGTCCTACAGTTAAGCCACTCATGTTATATCCTTCTGGAGAGAAATTGGGTACAGAGCTGTTACACTTTGAATCTTTATGTTTCCCACTGGCTTGTGTCTTACTGCCTTTCCATGGTGTTGTGGAGGTATGCCAGAGGAGGCTGTCCAACTTTTGAGCATGGGGCCTGACTGGTGGTCACAGCTTACCAGAGATGGGCCTTTAAACATTATAGGCCAGTTCGTGATTGTCGCTTGGTGTTCTGCTTTCTGGTCCACAGTGTAGTGAGCTGCTTTAGCCACACCCCCTGCTGCTGTTAATCATGCCTTCCCTAAAGGATGGATTGAAATCCTCTGAAAGGAGCCAAACAGCCCTCTCCCTCCTAGCTTGATTATTTCCAATATTTTAGCCACAGAGACACAAAAAGTATTAATGCGATGGCCTTGACTAACTGCTAGTGAGTCTGAGACGTCTAGACTAGCAGGGTACCTAAGAACATACACTGTTTCTAAGATGTTTCTCACAAAGCAAAATGAGTATGTTCATCAGTTTTGATTAGGTTCTCAAAGGTGGGGTCTATACCTTCAGAGCCTTCTGTGGTGGGATTGTTAGCCTTGTTGTTTCCCCCTTGTACCCAAAGGTCTAAGGGGCCAACAAGAGAGAACAATAGAAATTACACAAAATTCACACTACAGAAAATCCTTCTTTCCCACTGTTTCCCAGTGTGGCCCAATCCCCCTCGCCTTTCTTAGAGTGTTCCCATTATGTGACTTGGCACAGATATCCAAACAACTACTCAGGCTCAGGAAAAGTCATGCTTTATCTGCAAGAAAGGGCCGTATTATTTCAAGGGGCTTGCACCTTTTTTTTTGTGAACATTATGTGGCACATTCTCTGCTCAGCAGTGACAAAGAGTCTAGAACATCTAGGTTCTTCTTTGCAAATTTAGGTTTTTAACCTGCTAAAAAGATGCAAAAACAGAGTTGGAGAGATGGCTCAGTGGGCAAGAGACAAGGTTTAGTTCCTAGCTCCCGTCTGGTGGCTCTCAATCACCACCTCACAACCACCTGTAACTCTAGTTCCTGGGGAACCCCATACCCCCTCATCAGGTACATGTGTGCACATACGTACAGATAAGCAAAGCACTCAAACACATTTAAAAAAAAAACAAACAGCCTTGAAAAATGCTCGTAGAATTGAAGCAAAGAAGAGAGCCATCTTTTTTTCACATAAGTGCCAGTGTCTTAGCATTAAAGTCCATTGGTTCATTAGTTAATTATATGTAATACTATTTCTGGACTTCCAATTACTTTTAATACAGATTCTTATCAGCCACCACATTGGTTCCTTGTCTTAAGGATTCTTTTGATTATTCTAAAACCCTTATATTCTTCAATCAGTCAGTCCTATGAATGTTGGCATCACCTTGTCAAGTTCTCTGAAAATTATTTTAATTGTAATCTATGAATTTTTTCACATAAGCATTTTGCATTAGCTTCAGTTCAGTAAAGACCTGTTGCAGTTGTGAATGAAAGTATTCAAAAGCTTATCTTTAACTGAGTGGGGCTCCTTAGGGTTAAGACTTGTGAAGCTCACTGTATTTCATGTACTGCTGGATCAAATTTGTTGGGATTTCTTAAGCTGACACCATATTATTCATAAACAAGAGGCCTTCACTTTTAACCTTTATACTACTTCATTTCTTTTTCTTGTCTTATTTTGTTGGCAAGGGGCTTGAGCTCACTGCTGAAGTTACATGTTAAAGCTATATTGATTACTAACTTATTAGGAAGATTTCTAATGAATTATCCTTAAGAGTTAAGGTCTCTAGACCAGCTTGTTAGTTGCAATGTTTTATTTTGCTTGGGAAATTCCTTGTTTTTGTTTGGGAATATTTTAAAAAATTACTGGTGAATTATTCTATATTTTCTAATATTAAGCCATTCTCATAAATGGGAGAGATAGCTCAGTAGTAAAGTATTAGCCTAATAAGTACCAAGCTATAGTCTTGATCCCCCAAGTTACAAAAACCAACCAACCAACCAACCAACCACATTTATATGTGTGGTGTTAACCTCATATGTTTATCTTAGAGCTTATTATTATTTCTGAACTTGGTTTGACGGCATTGTGTATAGAATTTAACTTCATTCTTTATGAGATTGGCCTAGTTTTATGTCTTTAATTTTAGCAATAAGTTTTATTAACCCATTAAAATTATTGAGATAACCTTTTTTTTTTCTATTTTTTTAAAACGTTTTTTTTTCTTTTGAGACAAGGTTTCACTTCACAATGTAGGCTGGCCTTGAACCTGTGATCTTCCTGCTTAAGCTTCCTGAGTGCTAGGTAGTAGGCATGCATCACCATGCTTAGCTCTTTAAAATCCTTTGAGGATTTAAAATGTGTGAATATTTGGCCAATCATAGTCACTAAAATGTTGATCTTTTATGTGGGTAAAATTTAAAACAGAAATTCAAATTATTTAATAGTTAAATAGATTCATTTTTTTTATTTTTTGGTTTGAGATTTTTTTTTAATGATCACCCCTTTCTACTTTCAAAATTTCTACTAAAACTACAAAATCTTCCCATTCATAGTCATTTCTTCTTCCCTTTTTGTCAGTTTTATCAGAAATGCTCCTATCCTCCTCCTGTTTTATGCATTAAGATGTTGTTTTGTCCACCTTTCTGACCATTTTTTAAAAATAGTTATGCCTTATTTTAGCTCTAAAATTGTATGCGCAACACATACACCTGTATTCTCGCTCTCTTCGCCTCTCCTTGGGTTCTGCAGTTTTGACGATGTAGGGAGAAGTACACACAGAGGAATTATCAGTCGCAATCTGCTTCCAACGTCGCTTGAGTTACTCACAAGAGATCTGTGATAAGATACAGGTAAGTGCCTGCTCACTCAGTTTCTGATTTTAGCTTCCCTGCTGCCCTAGTGCACAGCGGGAAGCTACTGTGTAGCTCAAGCCCATTCCTGGAGTCTCCTTAGCTCATTTCTTCTCTAAAGAGAGTCTCCTTCTCCTTCTCCTTCTCCTTCTCCTTCTCCTTCTCCTTCTCCTTCTCCTTCTCCTTCTCCTTCTCCTTCTCCTTCTCCTTCTCCTTCTCCTTC
>NC_034595.1:12447365-12491181 GCF_900095145.1 Mus pahari | reverse complement strand
CTTCTCCTCCTCCTCCTCCTCCTCCTTCTCCTCCTTCTCCTTCTTCTTTTCTGCCACCACACGACATCAAGTGCCCTACTCTGCCATTGTCCTCAGGTGAGATCTTTCACTGAACTTGCAAGTTCCAGCAACCCTTCCATGTTGCGGGAACTACTAAAAAATAGAACCGGCATGCTCCCATGCTTGTACCTCTGCCCGGCAGCCTGGTCGGTCATGCACTGATAGGCAATGGCTGACCTGTTTTTATCTCGTGGAGACTCTGACTCAGAACTCCACAATGTCTCCACCCAGCTCACCAGGTTCCCACTGGCAAGTCGCTATCACACCAGCCCCATGCTTCAAATCCCCAGTGGCCTTTGTGAAGTTTCTCAGGCAAACCCATGCTTGGCCGCCATACCTTTCTTTCTTGAACCCAGACGAGCCACAGGACGAAGGAAAATGCAACACAAACTTAGTTCGGAAACAATGGTAACTCAAGCTCTGAGTGAACAACTAAAACCTAATCCTGTAAACCTTATAAAATCCAATTCCTCCAGTGGCAAATCCTTGTGGATCCGCCATGATACCGGGAAACTCTAGCAGCTACATCTTACCCCTCTGCTGCCCCTGTTCCAAAAAGGGCCTAACTCTCTCCTGCTTCCTCTCTTCCTTTGTCCAACCCAGAAGTCCCGCCTACTCGCCCAGTGATTGGCTCCTTTATTCATTAGGGGACTGACTCACAAGAACAACAACAGGCCCATCCACAACACTTCCATGTTGCTGGGAGTGTTTTTCCTCATGCTTGACAGGACAAGCTGTTTGGCATTTTTGGCCTCTTCTCAAGTCATCTGAAGAAGCCCATTCTTTAATTTGGTGAGATTATTTAGAATACAGAGAGATTATTTAGGACAGATAGCATGGGGGGGGTCATCTGAAAGAGGGGGGATGAGTCTGAATGACAGGAGGACTCCAGACAGATATTAAATAAAGTGTGTATAGGCATCCTCTTCTATTTATATCCAAATGACATCATGGATGTTGGTATATTAAGGATGTATATCAAATACATTGTCTTTGATAAAGACAACTTGGAGCATGGCTCATGTAAGCTTGTCATGCCAGCAAGGGAGGATAAAGGAGGGCTGAGCGTTTGAGACCCGTCAGTCTCAGTTAGTTACATAGTGCATTCCAGGCTTGCTTGGAGGACACTGTGAGACCCTTGTACCTAGACAGCATACAAAACAAGACAATGTAGAGCTCTGTCAAGCAGTGCACAGTTGCCGCCCTGTCTTGTAGACTTGGACTTCATTTCATACTGGTTTTGATGGTTTAGTCTGGATTTTGCACTATTGCTGTATTGTTTCTCATTCTCTCTCTTTTGTACTGGACACCTAACCTACTTCTTGTTGACCTAAAGCTGGCTGTAGAGCAGTCTCATTCAGACAGGCCTTAGCTTGTCAGCAAGACAGGTCTGTCCAGGCAGGCCTCTTGTTTATTTCATTTTCAGCCATGGTAGACGGACTAAGGAAGAGATAAGGCAAGGATCTCTCTCTCTCTCTCTCTCTCTCTCTCTCTCTCTCTCTCTCTCTCTCTGCATGTGTACATGTTTGTGTATGTATTTCATATATGTGTTTGTGTGCATTTGTGTATGTATGTGCCTGTGTGTATGACTATATGTGTGTGCATGTAGGTATATGTATATGTGCACTTGCATATGTATGCACATGTTTGTATATGTATGTCTGTGTGTTTGTGTATGCATATGTATATGTGTGTACATGTATGTGTGTATGTGTGCCCTTAGGTATGTATGTGCATATGTGTTCATTTGTGTATGTATGTGCATATGTGTATGAGTATGTGCATATGTGTATGAGTATGTATATGTGTGTGCATGTTTGTATGTGTATATATGTTTATGCATATACATGTATTTGTGTGTGTGTGTGTGTGTGTGTGTGTGTGTGCGTGTATGGATGGATCAAACCCAGCAAATGCTAGGCTAGCTCTGAACTGCTGTGGTACATCTTTTCACCTCTAATGAACTGGTGAGCACATGTTTAACGAGGGCGTACACACCCACTTGAGGTTGAGAAGGACCATAGAGTAGTCAAAGTAGTTAATACATTGGGCAGAAGCAGCTACACTCCTCAAAAAGGCAAGAGACAAACCAGCCATTCAAGGTGAGTACAAGCTAAGAGAAGCTCATTTACCTTGTACCTTAAATAGTGAGGGATGGCTAGCCATGGGAATCACTTTAAAATAGTCTTCTTATTTGACATCGAAATATTGCTATCAAGAAACCAAACAGATGGAGTGAGCAGTAGGAGAAAGAAAATTAGGCAATAGGTCTGATTATTCTGAGTTTAGTAGCACTATAGGGAAAAAGTGAAAAGCCCCTTCAGTGTATTCTTATTTTCTTTAATATGTATGTATAAAACTTGATGGTTTCCTATTCATCCCAACTTCCTAATAGTTTAAGACCAACTATCATTATTTGTGATTAGGGAGTGATTTTTATTTACAAGCTTATTTATTATTTTAGGGATTTTTGTACTGCTCAGGGTCTTGTACTTGCTAGGTAAGCACTGTATATACCTCAAGCAATACATGCTACCTTAGTGTATGTGTTTCTGCTTGTTGTTGAGAACAGAATTGGTGTTGGGTCTAATTTGTATAATTTAAGTAGATAACTATAAAACAAGTCATAAATTGATATAAAATGGATTTGGAAAGCAGAGTCTTTTAAAAAGAGGTTTGAATAGTTTCCCCCTTTGTTTTTTTTTTGTTGTTGTTGTTTTGTTTTTGTTTTTGTTTTTGAGAGAGAAGATATTGCTATTTAGCCCTGGCTGGCCTGGTATTGGCTATGTAGTACAGGCTGGCTCACAATTCTTCATCCAGTCTCAAGCTTCCCAGGGCTGAGATTACAGGTAAGAGGTTTTTTTTTTTTGGTTTTTTTGTTTTTTGTTTTTGTTTTTGTTTTGTTTTGTTTTTTGAGACAGGGTTTTTCTGTGTATCCCTGGCTGTCCTGGAACTCACTTTGTAGACCAGGCTGGCCTCAAACTCAGAAATCCACCTGCCTCTGCCTCCCAAGTGCTGGGATTAAAGGACTGCACCACCACCGCCCGGCTCAAAATTCTTAAAAGTAAACAGCTTTAGAGAATAAATAAATGACCAGCTTTACAGTTCAGTTTTGAGCACTGTGAAAAACCACGGGCAGGAAATGGTCATGGTCCCTTCAAGTCACAACCTGTTGAAAGCTTGGAAACTATCCACCCCCCCAGTGTCTTATCTTATCGGCTCTGCCCATCACTTCTGGGCAGCGACCTCTTTGTATGAAGCAAAGGGCTGACCATCCACTCCCTTGCTGCCTTTCATTTTCTGCCAGCCCTGCTTTCCTGTAGTCCTACAACCCTAGATGTCCCTCAGGCTTTTACTCCCAGGCATCTGCTTTTGATGTGTGGAGGACTCCGCTGTGGGTTGAGGCAGAAAATTCTGATGACTCAAGACACCCTGGGGGCCTGGAGTGTGAAGCAGGTGGGTGAAGCATGGCTGGAGAGTCCTCGCTCTCTCTGTCCCTATCTACTACTGAGTAAGGCTTCTGAGATGGAAGTCTCCAGAAAATGATTCTTAGGTCTTGCTCCCGCCTACACCTCCAGGTGTGCCTTCCCTGCCCTTAATTGCCCTATGAAAATCATAGTTTGCCCTTGGAAAGTTACACTCCTAGCGGAAGAGAAATTTATAATCATAGCTCTAGGGGCACAAAGGCACGCTCGCTTTGATTTGCAGTTGCAAAGCCAACCATTGCTTTTCTATGGCCTGAAGTACAGGGCCGTGCTGGTTGAAACTTTATGTGCTGCCTGAAAAAGTTTAGAAACTCAATTCGGAGGAGGCCATACACCAAGTTTTTTTTTTTTTTTTTTTTTCCTTTTCTATTCTTGTTTTCCCTAGGTCCAGTGATGGTTTCCAGGGCTTTTCAAATGAGGAGGGAAAAGAAACAAAGCGGAAAATGCACCATGCAGGGCGTCCACCAAAGCTCTGCAAGAGGCCTGGCGCTAGGGTGAGCACAGGAGGGGGGCAGGGGTGACGGAGGTGGGTGTGTCTGATGTGGAGGATGTGGAGGGTCGAGGGAGCGCCGCGAAGGTACTGAATGAAAAGCTTAGGCTCCCCTCACCCTCACCCCCTCCCCGACCTGCAGCAGCGCGGGAAGTTCAGTGAATGACTGGGGGAGGGGACCGCAGGAGGCAGAGTCGCTGTGGGTGCCACGCAGGTAAGGAGAGCAGAGCGGCTTGGGAGGAAAGGCGCTCTAGGGTGCAGGGAGTTTCTGACTTGTGCTCTGTGCATGTGGCAGAAAGCGCCAGAAGGCGGAGAGGAAAGGAGGCTGGCACCGGTGCCTCTTGTGCTGCTTGCCTGCTCCTTGAGCCCGGGAAGTTGGAACTGGGCGGCAGTGAAGCCCCGGGAGTTGTGACTCTTGTCCTCCAGCACAGTGCTGCCCTCCGTAGGCTCCGGGTTGTGCTGGGGTGAGGCTTGGGTTGGGCTGGCCCGGGGGCTGCAGGATCCGCGGAGCTGGACCTAGCAGGTAAAGGCACTGGCGGCCGGGTGTACCTAGTCGCGGGTGGCGACCGCCCCGCCTCCCATAGTCGCGATCGGCTCGCACTGTCCCACCACCCGCGGCTTTGTAGCCGTGCGCGTGAACGCCTGGGGGTGCGCGCGCCCGCGGGCCCGGAGTGGGTGGGTGTGCGCGCGTGTGTGAGGCCGCCTGCAGGAGGCGAGGCTGCCCTGGCCTCCCGCACCAGCCAGTGGAACCCAGCCCGGGAGGGAAGTCACCGCAGCCGCCCGGGCGGCCCTCCCGACCTTTGGCCAGGTCAGTGCTCCCCAGGGTCCTTCCAAGTGACACGTAGGTGGCCTCCGCTTGCTTACCTGGGTCGGGTTGGGGACTCGAGAGTGCTGGCGAGGGGCTCCCCAAGTTTCTTGGTGCCGCGTTCCCGAGGACTTAGATGGCCCGGGTGTCCGCGCGTCCCGCGCTTAGCTCACCGCTCCAGTGACTTTGTCGTCCCTTGAGTCTAAGGAATTTAAACTTAAGTTTCCTTGAAGCCGCCCTAGGCTTAGTCTGTACCTGGGAAATGCAAGGCGGGGAGAGACCTGGTTTTGCTTGGATGGGTTGATCGGCTGTTTGCTCCTATAGGGAGACTTTATTGTGGATGGTTTTAAACTTTAGGCTTGTTTTTCTTTGCTGCCACTTGGTGTTTGATGTGAGGCACCCAGGGCTTGTTGCTGCTTCCAGGCTGGGGCCCTAGGCTGTCTCTTTTCTCAGTCCTTTCTTCCTTGTCTCCCGTTTTTTTCTTCCTTTCGCCTGTGTTTCTTCTTTTTTTCTTTTTAGTTGAAATCTTCGGAGCTTTCCTTCCATGTGGGTTTCCAGCGAGTCCTGGCTTGTGAAAAGTTTCACTCTTAAGCTATACCCATCTTCAGAGATACCTATTGCTAATTGCAACTAGAAGAAGGTAGCTAGTTATTAAAGCAGAATCCTCTATTCGTTTCGACAGTGCTGCGTGCTTATCCTTTTGTGTAAGTGTTCTTTGCTCACCTAACATGACTATGAAGTCAGAAGTCCGGGTTTCAAAGTCTTAGAAAATGGAAGAACATAGTCTCTTGTCAGACGGAATGAATTCCAAGGGAGAGGAGTCAACATTACACTTAAGGCCCCCCCCCCCCCGTGCACCACAGCCAGCTGCGTTAAAACACAGCTGTAATAGCATCTAGTTTTTGCCCTTGGTTCTCCAGATGCAATATCATGAATAATAATCACCAGGGCTCTAATATTTTTTTTAAATTCTATTTTATTTTTCCTTTTCTTTGGTCTTGAGTGTGAATTTGAGGGAAAAAAATGTAGAAAGAGAGGGAAGCAGTTTGAGGCAGAAGGACTGAGAAGGGTGCTTGCAGAACCCGGCCTCCACATCAGAGCCTCCTTGTACACAGCGTCCCCTAGCGGTGTACCCTGAACGGGTTCTGTATTCCTGGGCTTGGTGTCCTCGTTAGGAAAATGAATGGGTGGGATGATCTTTGCTGTTTCAACCATCTTCCCCATAACTGGGAACTACGGGTGGGTGATTCCTCCATGAGAGACTAGTTGAAGTTGAAGAAGGAAAATGGAGAAAAGTTAGTCTAGTGGGTAAATGGGAGGGCAACAGAAAGAAGGTGGAATGAAAGAATCCCATCGGGAGGGGGATGCTTGGAGGGAGGGACTTAAGCAGGAGTTGGCTCTTTCTAGTCTGTCTTCCTTCCTTCTGTCCTTCCTTCCTTCCCTCCCTCCCTCCCTCCTTTCATCTTTCTTCCTTTCTTTCCCCCACAAAGAGACCAACAATAATTTCTTCTCCTGTCATCCTTATTATTACAAACCTGCGAGGCTGCTGAAAACTGACATGAGGTCTAGGTGATCCTTGTGGTCTGGCCTCTACTAGGCACCACCTACCCACCCACCCCGCCTTTTGCACCCTCAGCTCAGGGGAGCTGCAACCACCACCCGAAGCTCAGGGTCCCCATGAATGACGGTAAAGAAATCACAGAAGTGAAAATTTAGGTGGCAGCATTTCAGAGACTTCTGTTTTCATTCAGAGTCAGTGTTCTTCAGAATGTAATTTGATTTTGTTTTTCAGATTCTATCATAGATGTTGGTTTTTACAGAATCTGTTGTTTGACCTAGTGGGACATCCAGGAGAAGAATAAATCCTGGTTGCTGAGTCTTTGAGAACATAATAACATTCAGTCTGAAATTTGTGATTTTTAGGAAAAGGGATAGCTTCAGACACTTGGTACAAAAATTTGTGCTCGGAACAGAACACACCATGCTGTTTTCAGTGGGAAGTTACAAGTATTTGACTCATAATGTCTTTAGAAGTTTAGTTTAAGGTCAAGTTTTTAATGTCTGTGCTTAATGTGTGGCCACCCACCCTCAGTCCCTCCTTCCATCCTTTCCTCTCTTCCCTCCTCCTCCTCCTCCCCTCCTCCTCCTCCTCCTCCTCCTCCTCATCTGCTCTCATCCCTCCCTCCCCTCCCTCCTCCTTGCACTCCTACCTCTCTCTCCTTGCCTCTCTTTTTCTTCCTTTCTCTCTCCTTGCCTTCCTCCTCCCTCTGCCCTTCTTTCTTTCTTTCCTTCCTTTCCCTCACATCCTCTTTTTCCTTCTTCCCTTCCTCTCTTCCTTGGTACCATCAGGTCTGCCCATGTGAGGAATGTGATTTACTTTGAAGGTGAGGTATAACATCATAAAACCGACCCATAAGTCAGCTCTAGCTTTGCTAACTAAGTCAGCATCTTACTTTCTGTCTGGTTTCTTACCTTTTGCAAAGGATGATAATTCGAAAGGCTCTATTGTGTCAGTGTCTAAATATCTCTTAGGGATGTGTTAGAGTGTTGGGAGAGAAGGAGACAAATTCAGTTCAACAAGCAACCAATGAATTCTTGTTGTAACAGATACAAAGAAAATGAAGAGAAGGGTTTAGCCAACGCTGAAGTGCAGAAGGTGGGGAAGAGATAGCTGTGGTGTAGCGAGTGAAGAGTTTTTGTGCCACACTGCATCACTATGTGCTGGCAGAGGAAGGCTGGGAGCAGAACCCGAAATCCCAACTGTGGTAGAGAGACAAACGGCTTGGGTTAAAGATGGATGGGAACAGTGAGGACCTTTCAGAGGTGCTTGTCATGGTCCTTGGTGGTGATGGAGGAGGCCTGGATGTCACTTTAAGGAGTTATGGCTTGCCATTGTTTAACCCCAAGATGCCCAAGATTTCCCCTCCGTCCCCCAGTCATACCAGTTAGCAGCAGAGCAGAGGTCAATGTCTGGGGGATGGCTGAATGTGTGTTCCCTTGCGTGCTGCTGTAAAAGCATGGCTAGCTAGTAAGTTGTGCGGCACCATTGCCAATTTATTTAATGTTATTATGTAAAGCTTCGAGAACAATCTGCGTGCCATTTCTACCCCCCCTGCCCTTTCCAAACGATAGCTTCCTTTTGGGAAACTTAATTTTGTAAGAAACAGAGGAGGCTCATGGGTTGCCCAGGGCCTTGTGGGGCCTTTTGAGCACATGTGTTAGAGTTACTCTGCACACAGAACGCTGTCCCTGGGGTGTTTTCATCTTCCGTTTGGGGGTAGCTTGCTGGCTAATGCTAACTTAAACATGACTTCTCCGCGACTGGCGGGCTTGACCCTGTTTATATTATACATAGTATCTTAATCACAGAGCGGGAATATGTGTAGGACAGACCAGCGAGGGTTGTTACTGGTGCAGAAATAGAGTTAATACGTCTTTTAAAGGGTTAGGGGTTGGTGGGGTAGATCTCTAAGTCTCCTTTATAGAGTTTAACATCCAGTACTCCAATAGAAGTTCCTTGCTCAGTCTTTTCATCTCTGAAGCAGTTAACTCCATCTGTCTCAGGGGGAATTTTGGGGGAAACCCTTGGAGGACTCTCTGCTGCCCTCTGCTTTTGTGTGGCTGGTGAGAATACATGAGTTTTCAGCCGCATGTCAAGCTGACTTGGCTAAAGGCTTTGAATTACCCCTGAGCTTAGAAAGGCTAAGAGGACACAGATCATGAAAAGAGATTTGTCAGCATTTTATTATCTGCTGGGTACAATTTAAATGCACGATCCTCTTAGTTGCCTTCAATTAATTTATTTACTTTTTTTTTTTTTTTTTAATTTTCTGCAAAGTATGGGGACTTCAGTTTAGCATGGTTAAAAAGTAAATAAATAAAAGAGCCAACTATTTAATTAATTTGAAGAAGTCCAAGGCTGATATACTTTATTTTGGAGTTTTTCAAAAAGTCACTTTTTAGTGAGTGGTGAGTTGTATTGCAATGTCTTCGTTCTTTGTCTTGGTAAGCTACTAGTGCGATTTCAGTGTTGAGTTTGTTCTTACACTACCAGCTTGCTAGACCGGGCCCAGGGAATCATATTAATACCTGGACATCCTCTTCTGCCTCCCCGCCAGTGCTAAGGAAGCTCTAGCTCTGATGTTCACATAAAAGTCAGGGTTTTCCTCCCCTACCCCCCCACCCCCCGCTTCTGAAAAGTGAAAGGGGACTATTTTAATGCATCCACAGATTTAGGTTATAATTTATTTTCTTTTTGTGGTACTGTTTAAAAAAGTGATATAATGACAGGGCAGACTCTTGACTTTAGTTCAGTGCTAAAACAAACATGTATGAGCCCGAGTCGGGGAGCCCGGGGTGTGCTTGTGGTAGCACAGAAATAAAGGAAAATACCTTCAAAACCATCTCTTCCTCTAAAGAAGAAAGCTTGACTGGGGACATGTGCCTTTGGGGTTTCTGCTTAGGTTGTAACTGTCATTTAAAGGATATCTTGTCCGGTGTGGACGTTCTGCGTGCCTGTGCCTTCAGAGAGATGCAAGCTTCAGAGAGGGCTGTTCCTGGCACCCATTCTCCTCAGCAAGCTTGCTACCCTCCCTTTCCATCTCTCCAGCACTTCCTGTTTCCTGACCTTTGTGACAGCATCTTATACTGTAGCCCAGGCTAGCCGGAACTATGAAACCCTGCCTGGCTTCTGACTGACAGCAAACCATTCCTGCGTCAACATCCCAAGTGTTTGGATAAACTACTACCACACCTGAGGTTTGTTTGTTTGCTTTTTGTTTTGTTTGGTTGGTTTTTTTATTATTATATAAATTTGAAACAATGGCCTAGATTAGTATTCTGGTCATCACTCTGCCTCCCAGTGATTCTAACTCTTCAGTGAATTTCTGTCCCAGTAAAGGATAGTCCTGGCTCTTTGGAGGGAGATAGTTGCCAGGCAGCGAAGGCAAGATCTGCCCAAGCCCAGCAGTATGTAACTGTATGCTAACTGTCAGTGCATACAGGCCTGGAGCTAAGTACCGGGGATAGACAGACATGAACAATTCAGGCTCCCTCCACCCCTGACAAGAAGCCAGTGAGGGTTCTGAATGACGAGTCCTGGTCCTATGGGGACATCAAAGGCAAAGGGGCAGGGACCTGGCCTTCAAAGTCGAGGGTCAAGGCACTGGAAGTGGAGATGCGGAAGGTCTGGGAGGAACCATAGGAGATTAGACTCTGGGAGGACCGGAGGAGATAAGCCAAGCCTGGTGAACAAAAGGGATCAAGCTAGCGGAGTCAGGGGTCTCTAGAGCTGGCTCTGCTGGGCTCCGTAAGTCAAAGGGCTTTTCTTTTTATATCCGTGGAACAGGACCATGTGTTGATATGATCTGCTTCTCAAGTCTAGTGTCTATTCTCATGGGCCCTTCATTTAATCCTATCTCTGGCTCATTCATTCATTCATTCATTCATTTTATGTTCAGTAGGCGTTTGTTAAATGTCCATCCACACTTGGGGAACAGTTGGAAACAAGCTGTGTAAGGCCTCTCCTGTCATGGAGATGGTATTCTATCATGGTCTCTCTCTCTCTCTTTCTCTCTCGTTCAGCTTTTGAGTTTTTCTTCTATTTTTCAGCACCTACAAAGTCCTCAGTGTTTCCACTCAGTGGAAGTCACTCAGTCAGAGTCTGGTATTCAGGCCTTCATTTTATAAACGTGAGACGGTTCACCGAGATTTAACCGAGAGTTGGAGAGATGTAGTGCCAGACCCAGCCGCATCTTGTCTGTAGCCTTGGCTTGCTTCCATTTCCTTCTGGATATTCCTGCTTTGGATCCAGCTTGTGAGTTTCTCTGTTCAGTGTATGGCTGTCTTCCTAGGAGATTCAGAGTCTGGCGTTTGACTTTTCAGGTCTTGTTGCTATCACTTAAGAATACACACATCATGGAAAGCATCCAACACTCTATCCATTTGTAAAAGTAGATTTTTTTTTTTGTAGTGATCCAAACAGTATACATATGTCTACAGTAAGAGACGAAACTTCTGCCGCGTCAGCTGCTTATCTGAGGTAACTGAGTGGTCGTCAGTTTGTTCTAAAACCTTCTATTCTTGGCCTTTGATTACCCAGGCCTAGAACACGGCGCTTGCTTGCACGCATGGCTATATTTTTATGTAGGTGTGTGCAATCGTGCCAGCGTGTCTCTAGTCATCTCTGGCCCTCCTTGTCTTAGCCAGGCTGTACCCAAGGTTGCCATCAAAAGTGACAAGCAGAAGGGGAGAGAAGAGCCTGCACAGGCTCCTTTTAAACACAGCCTGACTTCATCCAATAGAGAGTTCTTGTCAGTGACTCGAATGACTCTTATGAAAGGGGAAACAGAAAACCATTTCCAGCTGTGTGACAGTCAAAATGAATAATGCCATTGCAGGGCGTGTTCTTTCCACAAGGGCTCTGCTGCCCCTGGGTCTCAAGCGAGGGGGGTGAGGGTGGGGGGGAGGGGCACTTGGGAACACGTGGGAAGCATCTGTGAGCCTTTTGTTAGGTAGAAAATGAGGCACCCGGGAAGGCCTGGAACCACTTGTGGAATGGAGGAGACAGGTGAAGTTATTCATTATAGGCAGGTTGCCCTGTGGGAGCATTAAACAAAGACTCTCTCCTCCACCTCCTCAGAAGTCTAATCAGGGGATGATAAGGGTGGCTCATTCCCTTAATGGAGGAAGCCAGCTCAGCTACAGCAGAATCGCCTTTTGTCACGGGGTTGCTGGCCTCCTTGGACTGGGATTTGTTGGGAGAAGGGTTATTGTCAGGTTGAGAAAAGGAAGCCTTCATTCTGCCCCACTCTTTACTGCAGATCCACAGAGAAGCCCTTGGCTTCCTCAGTGAGTAGACACAGACACAAAGGTTCAAAGGTCAGGGCGGGCTGACTGACTTCTCCAGATTCAGCAACATCCTCTTTCAAGGCTTTTCTTGAGAGCCTGTCAGTTAACTTTCATGCAGCTGATATCCTAGAGGACTCCGGGTCCTGCGTGCCTGAGAACACTTAGAAAGAAAAATTAAACAGCAGCCCAAAAAAGCACGGGTCTTGCTCTCAATTAGATTACAAACATGGAAAGACATGGTCACAGATGACTCAGATGAGGGAGCCAGTGATAAATACTGCAAACCAAAGTTTACACGGAGTACTCCACACACTTCGGAGGGTGGAGGGCGAGCCCTGCCTGCCCTGAAGTAGTTGACTGATTGGTACAGCAGCCGAATGCTGGTGTCAGGGCCATGCCTTGGAGTCAGAAGGAAGGCCCAGAAGGAATGTAAGAGAGTGACAGGCTTGGGGAAGGTGCCTGGGATATATGGCTTCTGGCAAATCTCGCCAGTGTGCATGGGGCCAGTCTTGAACGGAACTAAAATGGCCTTTATATCTCACACCCGGATGGGGCACCAGGGTGTGAGATAGATGCAATAGAGGTTGTTAGTTCTAGACATGTCTACAACTCCACAGGCAGAGGTGTCCTCTTGGTGCCTAGAAATCTGAGCTCAAAGCTTACCTTTGAAGACAGAGCTTGTGGTGTTTAGGGACACTCACAATACACGGAGCATCGCTGTATGTAAGTGCCATTGAAATGCATGTGGTGAGCGAGCTCTGTGAGAGTGGAAGGATCTATTCCAGGCTGGCATATGGCTCAGTTGGCAAAGTGCTTGCCTAGCATACCCGAAGCTATGAGTTTGGTTCCTGGCATCGCATAAACTTAGATATGGTGGTGTGTGTAAAGTCGAAGGAGGAGGATTTCTGAAAGCTCAAGGTCAGCCTGGCCTATGAGAGGCTGTCTGGAAAAAGAAAATACAGTAGCACTTTAACAGGGACAAGATATAATTTTGGTCTTTAAGTGTTTTTCTCTAGGGAAGAACTGAACTTAACCAGGCATTCCTTGAGAATCCTCTATGGCTTCTCTCGATGGGATGGCTCTGGTCTGCACTCTAGCAGCTTGGGAGGCTGAGACAGGAAGGTCACAAGTTCCGGGCCTTCTGAGGCCCTGAAATTCAGAAACCATTTTATATTAAATTTCTAATCGTGGGAGGAAGGTCAAATGATAACAATGAGTTCAGACCTAGAAAGGGTCTCACAATAGAAAGTTAAAAGAGGATCAAGGCTCGATCCCTGCGGTAGAGCATTTACCTCATCTTGTGTGAGGCCCTATTGTCAGCCGCAGGCCCAAACCCCAAACAGGAAATGGTGAGGATTTTGGCATGGTATCCTGAGTGGTGAACAGAACCCCTACCCTACCCCTGTCCCCCAACAATCCTTTCCAATTACAACTGTCTGAAAAATATTCTTAAACTTGTTGGGGGGATTAGTGGTGATTTGAGGGCAAAGGGAGAAACAAAGACAGTTTTAATTAGCTGTGGAACTTGATGTGGGACTTCCATTGTTGTCATGACTAATGGAGGGCAAACTGAATCCTCAGAGGAACTTGGAAATCCTAGGAGTCTTAGGAGCAACTCTGAGAAACTCCAACAGGCTCCCATGGAGGTTCCAGAAAAGTCTATTGGTCATTCTGAACTTTATGTGCTCTATTGAGGTAAGCAGTAGGAATTGGCCCACCTCTGTTGTTTACGTGGACTGGGAGCAATTCCTGTTTATGATGATCAAATCCTGTGTTAAGCTTCTTCATGCTCATTTCACCCTGTAGTGAGAACAGTACACACTGGAATATCTGGGCTGGACAGGAGACTCATCTGTAGTCTCAGCACTCTGGAGTGTCTCCCTGATGCTGGGCATGGTAGCTCTCCTCTATAATCCTGCCCCTTTGGGAGGCGGAAACAGGAGGATGGGGGTGGGGAGGACTCACCGTCCTCTTCAGTTGTATGGCAAATTTGAACCCAACCTGGGCTGAATGGTCTCCCAAACCCAAATCAAAACCAGACTTCCTTATTACGTTTTGGAATAATTTCCTGGGGCTCTTAAAATAGTAGGGCCTCCTGAATATTTACTGACATTTTGCTTTGTAGCTAAACTGTCTGCACAATCCATTAAAATATTTCATATTAACTTTATAGTGGTGGGGTGATAGTCACTACATGTGACATGCTTCGAGTTTAATCACTTCTTATCTCGGCTTGCTTTTCTTCCATCTCTGGGGCTTGTGCTTCTTGGCCTATTGCTATACGCTGCTGAGTTATTTATCCCTACTTAAAGCCATCGCTACACCTGAGCTTATCTACACAAGGACTGTGGCTTCCGGGGCTGTCTGTTGACTTTGCCTAGAACTTTTTCACCCCAGGTATCTAAATCCTTGCTCTCACCGCCAAGTCTTGCCTCAAAGGTCACCACCCTCTTAGTGAGACCTTCCCTCATTGCCTGCCTGTAAGATGGAGTGATCTTTCCTGTGTCAGGCTTGCCTCGTAGTCCCTTCTTCATCGTATTTCTGACTTCTTAGCTGAGGAAAAATACTTAAGAAAAGAATTCTCATTTTGTTTTCTGCTGATTCCCCCGTGCCTAGTACAATACACTACACATGGCAGAAATGTTCTTTTGAATAAAACGTTGAATGAGTTTAATTATGATAAATACCTGAATGAATGAATAAAAAATGCATTTGTGGTCATTGAGCGTGCTAGAATAAGTAAGATAGAGCCTGACTTCGTGATACTTACCAGCGAAGGAGGAGATGGCCTTCGGGAGTTCATGTAATGGCGTGGAGAAGCTCAGAGGAAGAGGCAGGGCAGACATTCCTCTGAGATGGAGGAGATGTGTCTGGGACTTGAAGGGTGGGCTGAGTTAACTGACTGACATCTGGGCTGGGAGAGAAGGGGAGGTTGGAGGCCAAGAAGGTTGGTTCCAGAAAACGAAAATGGAACTCACGTTTATTCATTTTCTTGAGTTGAAAGGAAGTCATTTGCTTTAAATGACGAAATTGTGTAAGACTAGACATTTACCGTGCTTATTAGTATATTTGATGATCAGTGCTTCATCTTCAATACTTTCGAAATTATCAACAGTAATTTTATTTTAAGTTTTGCTCATTCTTGAGGGAAGAGGAATTTTCCATTTGAAATCGGGGATTTAAGCACACAGAAAGGGATCGCTCTGTGGACTGTAAGCCTGGAGTCTTTGTTTTATGTTATTGCCACTTGCTGTAAAATTTAAAACAGTACAAGGAGGATAGACATTCTCCGTGGCAGTTGGCTTCATGGAGGTTCCTTTGGGAGTCTCAGCGGGACACATCTGAAGATTGCTCTACCGTAGACACTTATGCATGTGAAACTTCCCATGGTAAGTTCTGTTGATTCTTGTAAGTGAAAGTAGATTTTATAGTTTTTACTTCTTGTGGACTAGGATTTCTACTTCCTGAATGCTTAAAAGGAGCTTGGTTTTCTCTGGGTGATAACTACAACACATATTTATTAGTCTGATCATAGTACTAATATTCATAAACTCTAGACTCTATTATCCTACTTGAGTTGTTATAAACCAATAATGGGCCCTTAGTGTTCCTCTGAGATGGTCTTCTATCTGTCTGTCTGTCTGTCTCAAATGCCAACTACTTTCTAACAGTTTCTGTGTTAAATACACAATATGAGATACAGTGTAAAACAATCCTCCACATCAGGAACTTTCTACCTTCTGATCAAATTAATGTTGCTATTCTTAGTGTCGTTTGTCTATGCCTGAAATGACTTCATCTAAATATCTGATTTTTAATTTGGCATGTTATTTTATCATATATTTGCCTGAAGGCAAGATTGAACTGGATTTTGTTCCAAGATAATTAGGGAACATTGGTTTTATGGTTATAATGGGTGCATTTAATCTTAATTCTTTGTGTGGGGTGTGTGTGCTTATGGTACATGCACATGACAGCTTGTATGTGCTTGTGAATAGGTAGAAGCCAGAGGAGGAATTAGCTGTCTTTTCTGTCACTATCTACCTAATTCCAGGGAGACACAGTTTCTCACTGAAGTGGAAGTTTGCTATTTTGCCCTGCTTGGATGACTTGTGAGTTCCCAAGATACACCAGTCTCTGCCCCACAATGCAGAGTTTACAGGCATAAGCAGCTGCCTCCAGCTTTTTATGTGGGTACTGGGGATTTGAACTCAGATCTTCATGACTGTACAGCAAGTATTCCTACTCACTGAACCATTTCCCTAGTCTTTGATGTTAATTCTCACTCTTGTATTTTTTCTGGTTTTTAATGAAAGGCTTTATAATAACTCTAAAGGCAGAGCCCATTCGGAAGCCTCCTCCACCAGCCCACAGTTGTGTGGCCTCTTATGAAGCACACAGTGTCTTTAAGCTCCTTTTCTGCCTGTGCAGAAACAACACACGCACTCACAAATCTTCAGTGACGACTTTTCAGTTGTCTGGGAGCATACTGAAGGCACTGACTGTCATTATGGTTGCCGGTACTGATGGGTTGAGTCACATGAAATGGTTCGCACATGATCTTAACCTGTGAAGAGAGGCATTTTCATATGGTTCTGTCTGAGATCCCTCTTGGCCTCTCCTTCCTTTTACTTTTGTCTTTCGGCCTGTCTTGTTTGTTCCGTGCATCTGCAGCATGGTGATGTGAACACATCTGGTTTTCAGTGTTGTTGGCTACTGTATGCCTGTAAGTTTCTCTCTTCACAAAGTCAATGTTCAAATAATAATTTTCTATCTTACTCTGGCATCTATCAAAGAATTTTGCACCTTCTTTTCTTGCTCTATTTCTATTCCTTTTTTAAAATTAATGCTTTTCACTTTATAACTTTTTCCAAAGAAGCCTTTTATTGGGTCTCATTTTGCAGAGATTTTTAAGTCCAATCATGCTTTAGTACTGAGGAGTAGGATACCAAACTGCGTGGGTGTTCAAGTCCCTTATGTAAAATGGTGGCATTGTGACATATCAAGAGGTCCATCTCCTTGTGTACTTTAGACCAATGCTAGACTACTTAAATGACCCGACAGTCTATATAAATCAATTCTATGCAAATACTTGATATATTGAACTGGTTTGGCAATGGTGGTAAGGAAAATAAGCTTGTACACATTCAGGTGAGATGTGGCTCCTTCCCCTCAATGTTTTTGATTGGTGATTGGTAAGATCACCTATTGCCTAAGTGAATATTAGGTTTCTGTATTCTGTTTTGTCATGGTGTGCATCAATTTTGTGTGTATTACTATAAATAGTTGTAATGGGGCTGGCGAGGAAAGAGATCATCATCTCTGGAGGCAGGAGACCTAGAGTCCAGTGGGAAGGAGGATGTCAGCCACCTGATCGTGGCGTAGAAATGAAGACAGAATCAGTGCTCTGGTGGTAGGGACATAAGTGACTGAGTATGGGACCTCATTTGACGTCAGAGTGATTCAGGAGTTCCTGAGGAAGTGCTGTGTCTGCAGAATGAGATGGCTTGCCTCTGCAACAGGCTAATCAGCCACATATGTGTGGGATTGCACAGACGAAGAAGACATGAATGAGGAAAGGCAATCTTTGTTTGATGAGTTGGCTTTTTTTTTTTTTTTAACTCCCCACCCCCTCTTACTTAGAAAATTTCATAATGGAGTAGAAATGACTTTAGGTTTTTTTTTTTTTTTTTTTTGAGATGAGTGTGTTTGTTGAAACAGTTCTGCATGATGACCCTTTAGAATATTGCTAATTAATAGTGAGCATGTATTTATGGCTTTCTCATTAGAAGTTAGACAAAGCTTTATGTAGCCATGTGGTACAAGTAAGCTTGGTTAGGTTAAAAACACCACTGTATAGAGTAGTTACCAATTTAATAACTGCCTGTCATCTGTTCAGAATTCGAATAGCAAGGTTAAGGCTTTGATTGGTGAAGAGCAGATGGTTGGCTATTGTATAGCTTCCTGGTGATTTTCACTGTGCAAGGACTTACCAGTTTGCTAGGGTGCTCACTTTGCATTTACATTGTTTTGCCATGGTAAAATGTTACCACTTTAAAACAGCTGTTTGAAGAATTAAAATATTATACACTGGACATCTATAAAACAAGTCTGAGACTGAGAGGCAGGAAACCCAAGTGCCAGCTCTCCAGTGCTGCCCACAAGGCCCTGCCCCAGCCTTTCCAGGTCCTTCTCATCTTAGAGGACTCAGAGCTCAGTTTGCACAAATCATTCCTCAAGTTTAGAGTTTGGCAGCTCAGTGCTTTTAGTTTGCTCCTCAATTTTAAAGACCTAGTTGTCTACCGTTTAGGTTATCTTGAACTCACTGTTCAGGGAAGGATGACCTTGAACTCCTGATTCTCCTGCCTCTAGTTCCTGGGCGCTGGTATGACAGACATGTACTTCCATGCCCACTTATAAAATAGTATTAACTATGGTCACTCTGCTGCCCACCAGGTCTGCAAAGCTTAGCCAAATCACATCTATTACTTTCTAGCCCCTGGCCACCATTTCCCACACCAGGGTAGCTTTTCTTACCAATGTGTTAAATCAACTAATTTAAATGTGCCTAAATGTCATTCTTGTTATCCAAATCATTTAGTCTTCTACATTCCTACATTGCAACATTCTATTCTATTCTATTTTTTTGTTTAGCTGTTTAGAAATTGAGAGAGAAATAGCTATGCCTTTTATTTTTAAAGTCTACCTAATTTCTCATTTATAGTCTATTTATCTGGATTTCAGGCAACTGAGGATTTAGCATACTGTGTTTGGGGCTGATTCATCAGCATGTATCCCCCAGTTTACTCGTGGGTTCTTTCTCCTTAGGTTGACATGGAAACCAGACAGATATCCAGGCTCTCAATCTGGAACACAGGTAGAGGCAGTGTTTAGGGATCAGATGAGGCATTGGTTCAGGCAGGTAGCAGGCATGGGTGTTGCTTCAGGCTAATACCTGAGATAGGTTGGTCCAAGAGGGGGTGGGGTCATGTGGTTAGTTGAGGCTTACAGAAGACAGCGCCAGGAAGAACACAAAGCCCTTCCATGCACTGCGAAGATTCTGAGAAAGGTCCTCTGTGTCAGCCTGAGAGAAAAGCAATCAATGACTAAAGCTTCCTTGAAAGAAGTTGTTTTTAGAATTGGAAGCAACAGGTGAGTGCTCGGTTCCAGGCGATCTCCACACCGAAGCAGGAGTTCAGCAGTGGATGTGCAGGAAAGTCCTAGCTATAAAGTATTTGGCTATGTCTAAGCAGAGAGCCACAGATCTCAAATGCTCCTCGGAATGAGTAACACTTTCCTAGGAGTAGGAATCGGAGCTTTCATGCTTTGACAGGTTACGGCAGCACTGATGTATATGTTGTAAAATGTATTCAGCCTTTGGTACAGCTAGGGTTTCCCCACAGACCAAGTTGACTGAAGCTCTAGCCTCCACACAGCTGTGTTTGGGAGTCGGCCTTATTGGATATCTGACTTTAAGAGAGATCATGTGGGTGGTGCTTCAGTCCAATAGGATTGATGGTCTTTTAGGAACAGGGAGCTTTCTCCATGCAGGTATCCTGAGGAAAGGCTGAGCTTACACAGGAAGATGCAATCAAAGCCCACAACAGAGCCAACAGCACACGTAGCCACACTGTACCCTGATTTGCAATTTCCAGCTGGATCTTTGCAAAAAATACGTGTCACTCAATCCCCATAACCAGTGACAATATGTTATGGGAGGCTAAGGTGACCAGCATATGGTTTTGACTGGAAAGAAGAGTATTAACTCTGGCCAGTAGGCGTCATGTCAGATGCTGGTAGCTGGCTTTGAACTTGTTCTCACACATGAAGAATGCATGTCACTTCTCTGCCTCTCCTTTTTCCTTCTTTTCATCCCATGTTAATGACAAAATAACCTATTGAGTAAATTTTTCACTAAACACACTTCAAGTATGTAAGCAGTGTGCCTCTAGTTTAAAATTATTTGCTTTCATGTGAAATACTGCTCAAGATATTAAAATTTTTCTGAAACTATACACTATATAAATAACAAACACCCATATTTTCAGTTCCATAATGAGTAGAATTTTCATTTAACCTGGTGTTTTCCCCCCTTTCTTTTATGGCCTGTTTCCATTATGGCTGATTTTATGGTCTGCTTCTTTTTAGAGACAATGAATGTGTTTTGTTTCTATGGGCCATATTTTAAGCCACTGTTGTACATGGTAACATGTTTGGAATTGAATTTCAGTAGCATGATAATAAGGCATTAAACTGCTCAATAACTCATTTAACCACTGTACTGGCTAGTTTTATGTCTGTTTGACCTAACTAGGGCCACCAGAGAGAACAGAACCTTAACTGGGAAAATGGCTCCTTAAAATCAGGCTGTCCATAAGCCTGCAGGGCATTTTCTTAATTAGCAGTTGACTTGGGAGGGCTAGCCTATTGTGGGTGCTGCCGCCCCTGGGCTGGTGGTCCTGGGTTCTCTAAGAAAGCAGGCTGAGCAAGCCATGGGGAGCAAGCCACTGAGCAGCATCCCTCCATGGGCTCTGCATCATGCTTCCTGCATCGGCTCCTGTATCCAGGTTTCTGATGCTTCTCTGTCTGTTTTTGAGTTCCTGTGCTGTCTTCCTTGGGTGATGAACAGTGATGATGAACGGAAGCAGAAGCCAAATTAACCCTTTCTTCTCCGAGTTGCCTTGGCTGTGGCTAGTTTCATCACAGCGGTCCTAACCCTAGTGAAGACACCCATCATCTTCCTGTTGGAAAGGAGTAGAACTTTCCATTTCTTTACTATATCTTACAGAAGACTTTCCCCACAGCTTTCTGTGTCATTGTTTTATACTCCACACAGCTGGAGTCACACTAAGCCGAGAGCAATAGCACTTGGTTTATAAGTACACAAAAATATCCTTGAACTTTTAAATTCTGTAGAAGGTAAAAGAGTATAATGAGAAAAAGAGAAGCCATAATCCTTCTTACTGAGAGAGGGCCATTGTCAAGTTTTTAGGATGTTTTCTGTTAATCTTTTCCTAGTTGAATCTTTGCTAGGCCCAGGCATTGTCCTCCTGCCCCCTCAGCTCAGTGACATAGCTAGAAAGAGGCCTTGCTTAGACTCAGTGGCTGTTCATTCAGGAAGCACAGATATTTCCATATCTGTGGGAAGCTCTTTTGGTGTGTTTGTGTGTGTACTTGTGCTGGCGAGAGGAGCATTTTCTTGACTGAGCCATTCTTATAACTTCTGAGGTGATTTCTTTAGAGTGTATTCCTGGAGACAGAATTGGCTGTCTTAAATCACAAAAGACGTTTTTTTACCAGCCAGTGTCAGTGATAATGAAACTGATATCCAAGATAGTGTGTACACTTCATACTTCAGAGGGCATGGCCAGAGTGGAAACAGACGTCAGCGTGAGCAAAACATGCCCCTAGGATGTGGAAAATGATCGGAATGACAGGGCATTTTATTAGAGTCTTTGAGTGGCATGGAGGGGAAGGTGCCTTCACCTCACTGCTCTGCTGTGGTACCCTACTGACCTGCACGCTACCTGAGAACATCTCCAGCTGGCCTTTGGCCCCTGGTCTTTTGAACTCACTGACTTTGATCAGCCATGAGAAGTTTAGTATCTAGCTGGATTCATTTATCAGACGATGGTGAAATATTCCTCGTGAGTGCTTTTCTGTGACATAAATGGATTGGATGCCTAAAATCGGGACAAGTATCCTAGATTAAACACTCAAGGGTTTACACCAAGCCTGTTTGGACCCATACTGTTTGGTGCCCATTCTCCATGTTAGTGTGCTTCACGATATTTCCCTCCGGGAGACAGTGATGTGGTTGTTAAAAGTACTTCCTTGTTTCATCCGTTATCGGGAGTAGTCACAGGAAACACACACTTGACATTCAGTATGTGACCCTTGGAGAGACAAAGTTGATAAAATAGGCCGTCTTCATGAACTTAAAAACCACGGGAGAGAGAGCTCAACCAAGATTTGGTTTGATACTTGAGATATTTGAAATTAGTCACGCGTGTGTCTTACTACTGAATGTCATGAAGTTTAATGGATATAAGAAGGGAAGGAGGAGTGAGGAAGTTCACATGTAAATTTAAGCAGAGACGAACACTGAGAGTCTATCTCAGGGTCCCACCCATCCATTAGAAAAGGACCACACATTTGACCTACCCTTCCAGGTAGCTGACACAAAGACAGGACAATCAATATGACCCAGAGATCCCATGAACATGTATGACCAATGGATGTGGCTCTTCACAGTATGAGGAGGAGAACAGATATTCTCTGTGGTTTGTCAAACAGTAGACAGTTTAAAGTAGTGTCTCTAAACACAATTTATCATCATCATCATCATCATCATCATCATCATCATCATCACTATTTTTTTGGAGACAAGGCCTCAAACTAACAGCAGTCCTCCTGCCTCAGCCTCCCATGGCTTGAGATTACAGGGATGAGCCACCATACCTGACTCAGGACACTATTGTGAGCCCAACAGTAGAGTTTTGAAAGAGCGGCTTTGTTCAGTACAGGTCTATGGCGTGATGCCAAAGCTTATCTTGGGAAAGCCAACTGTGAGCCAAAGGGAGGTAGTTCAGACAAGTAGCTCTGCCGCCTTGGTCTGAGGGGGATGCTGCTGCATACTCCACATTCCTTCGGGAGTGATGGGCTGGCTGCTCAGGATATTGCCTAGAAATACTTCTTTGCACAATATCGTATGCTTGATAGTTGCCGAATGTAAGCAAGTTCAAGCTATCAGAATTTAGCGCTGCACCCTTTCCCCGTGGTCCAGTTCTGTGCGGCGCTGTGTGCTACCAGCAGCAGCCCCACTTTGGACAGTGTGAGCCTATGACCAGGGTAGGACATACTGAAGACTCAGAGGCAGGAGGAGCACACTAGAGGATTACGGCTATCCTGGCCGATGATATCCAGGTATCGATTCCTTTATACATTGCAAGGTGGCAGGCATTTGCAAAATTGCACGTATGAGATCCTCATTTCAGCTCATTTGACAGTCTGGAGGCCCCGGCAGCACCTGGGATAGACTGGAGAGGAAGGAGATTTAGAAGAACATCCCAAATCTTTCTTGTGGTGGGTGGTAGCAGGGAGGCAGGGAGAGAGTGCCTTGGAGCTTCGTGAAGAGCATCCACCGCCTTCGCCCTGCTGGGCCTACAGATGGGGTTTTCTTGGAGGGAAGAGGGACTGTAATGGAATGGAGAGAGCCGAGGGAAATGACAGCTTTAGGGCTCAGCTGGGATTAGAATGCACTGATTCATAGTGACAGCCTTATCTTGTCTCTGTTTTTTTTTCCTTCCCACGGGGGTCTCTGGTGGTTATGAATGAAAACAGAGCGGCAGGGTAGATTTTAATCGCGATGGTAGTGTCAAAGGGCAGACTAGCAGAAAGGACCTGTGGGAGATAGCATGCTGGCGGAGGGGAGCTCAGGACTGAGCATGCGTTGAGGCTGGGCATCAGGAGATCTGAGGTGGGACTAAGGTGAGCTGCGTAGAGGGATCAGGAAGCCGGGTAATTTGATGTGCAAGGGCGGAGACAGTGTATTCAAGTGTCAGCAGTGGTGCGGATGTTCAGCTTCAGTTTGAATAGGGGAGTTTGAGGTGCCACAGAACATTCTGGGTGACAAGGTGAAGAGTCACCCGAGGAAATACTGAGAAGAAAAGTTAGTTTTGTTGAAATTGCCCTTGACAGCGACATGCCGGATGACTGACATATCTGGAGGAGAAAAGGACAGTTTACTAGACAACCTTGAAAGTCCCCTCCAGTTTTAGGATTTTTTTAACAAAATTTTATTGGGGGTGGTGGTGAGGCTCTGCGTTCCTTTCTCTCAAAACATTCTCTTTTAAATCAAAAGGCCAGAGTGGATTGGAAAGGAACTACTCAGCAATTCTATTTTTATTGATCCCCTTGTAATTGTAAATGTTTGACAGATTATGGGCTCTGTGAAAGCCTTAGGAGTCCATTAATACGTTTCACTGGGTTCACTCAGGGTCAAGGAGTACAATGGTCAGAAACCATGTGTCTGTCCCCAGCCACATGCCTGGCTTCTGAAGTCCCATGATGAGCAATTAGGGCTGAAAAGGGAAGAGTTGCTTCAGTTATTTTTAAGGTAACATCAATTGGATTCATCTTTTACCACGCTGTCAGGGGCATAGTTAGTACATTTGCCAATTTGAGGTTTGGCATTTCACCTTTTGTTTATGGGGTGGTTGGTCCTGGGCCTTTCAGAATGAGTTCTGTGGTTGAATGTTTTGCTTAAAGTTTGTATCTGTATTTGGAATTCAAGTATTGAGTGCAGGTTTAAAAACTGGGACTCCAGAGACAGAAAGGATTATATGAGTAAATTTTGTATTTGATATTTGAATACCATCTTGATATGGGAAGAAGGAAATCCAGTCTTCATCCTGTAACTTAGAAAAATGACCCTTTATTATCTATTATTGTTATTGTTATTATTATCATCATTGTTGTTATTGTTATTATTGTTGTTATTGTTATTGTTATCATTGTTGTTACTGTTATTATCATTGTTGTTTTTGTTGTTGTAGTTATTCTAGTTATAATTGCTATTATCATTGTTATTATAGTTGTTACTATTATTATCATTGTTATTGTTATAGTTATTATTGTTATTGTTACTATTATCATTGTTAATATATTGTTGTAGTTGTTGTTGTTGCAGCCATCAACTGCTTTGAGTTTGTGCTTGCTTATCTGGGGAGATGGCTATATTAAATACATGAAGCTGATACAAGAAACATTTGAACGTCAAACTTGAAAGGACTTAAAGGACATTTTAGACTTAATACAGGCTGTAGGCCAAATCTACTGGCCTTCCAGTGTAGTAGAGGAATTCTTTGTTCTGTGGAGTTTCTGTCTGTCTGTCTGTCTGTCTGTCTCTCTCTCTCTCTCTCTCAAGATTCCTCCAGACTTATAATGTTAGTCACAAAGTGAAGTGATCCCATGTGAGAGGACAGTCATGATGGGTACTTTTATTTCTAGCAGTTTGTGCCTCATCCATTTCACTGCATTGCCCTCGCCCTTCCACATCTGAAATACCACCTTCTTATCCAGCTTGTTACACAGTGGATCATGACCCTCCATGGGATCAAGTAACCAAATGCATCCCAAACTCCAGCAGCTTGGCTTTATAAGCACACAGTTTGCATCACATGGGCTGCCATGCTTCATAGTGACAACAGAGCTGCCGCAAACCCCAGCTCAGATTTGAGATTATTTATGGATGTCAGTAGTAGGGTTTTTTTTTTTTCTTTTTCTTTTTCTGTACATACCAAGTTCTCTTAGGGAATTGTAGTGGTTTCATCATGGGTAACAAATTCATAATGTTTTCCCATGCATTACTCAGTGTGGATCATTCTGTTGTTTCAGAATGCTGGTTTTTAACTTTGCTGTTTGAACTGCTAACCTGAGTTTCTTTCAAAATGATCTAGTGAGTTTTGGCTTGAGATGAAGACAGACTCTTCCATGCTTTCTGAAATGGCCCTGCATTTTGTACTATGTGTTTTGTTTAAAAAGGCATTCTCAGTATTGACAAGTATATTCTTTATGATATGTTATCCATATATGACTTAATTTTATACCAACTTTATACACCCATGTGTCATAAGTGGGGTCAGGAGTGGAAGGGCTTAGAAGCCTGTTTTAGATGACAGCTTTGGACTGGCGACAAGATCACCAGGGCTCTACTCTGCTGTCAGCCATCCCATCAGCGATAAGCATGAGGTACACCTAGTCACTTCGTGTCTGCTTTGGTACACTCAAAAGAGGCTGTGTGTTTGAGTACCCAGATATACATACTTTTGAGAAGAAATACTATTATTCTGTGAGAGCAAAAGGGAGTTGGAAACAATTGTGAAGCAGAAGTAGGGATGGGAGAAAGAAGAGAGAAGAGAACTTCAAGGTCATCTTTGACTTTATCATCTGATAAGCTTGGAGGGTTTGATCGATCCAGTTTGGATCCAGGAGAGCTGCTAGCTGCATATATATATATATATATATATATATATATATATATATATATATATATAATTATTATTATTATTGGTATTGGGGATTGAACTCAAGGCTATGTACATCATAGGCAAGTATCATTCCACTGAGCTATATCCCCTCCCACCTTGGTGGGCTTTTTAGGTACCATGGTTTGAACTTTTCTTAAGAAAGAATTTGTCCTATGTGACCTGCCCAAGGAATTCACCACTGGCCTTGGAAGCTAGTGAGCTTCCTGTAACTGAAGGACTCACTAGAGACTCCACAGCAGATATTCTGTTAGGATTAAAACACTGGATAAGAGGAAGAGCTAAATAACAACTCTAGGGGTTTCTTTTCAATCGTGAGAGATGCCATGATTAAATTTTATAATCAATACCATTGTATAAACTGTGCCGAGAGCACTCTACAGGAAACCAGTGCTAGGATAAGTCTAGTAAAACTGTAGCCAACTGATCATTAAAACCAAACATAGACATACCCATCACCCACGTATGCACACATGATAGAGTCAGGATAGTTCTCATTGCCTTTGAAGTTTACTTTTTACAGGTTGCAACGTTTCTAGGAGTGAAGTGCTTTTCTTTGATGGCCTGATCTTTCCCTGTTGTGTCCTTTGTGAATTTGGCCAGAACCTCAAAGTCACTCCTTTAAAGACCAGGCAAAGACTAGATAGAGAACATTTAACCATTCTTCTGAATTCTGGTGCTCTTGCTCTACGTTCTGGCAATAGCCTTCAGAGGTCTGCTTCTGGAAGAAGACGGGGAGCCATGATATTTTGTGTGAGCTCAAGGAGGCAGAGAAGTTTTCCTATCATTAGCTCACGTTATGCATTAAAGGTCTCATGAAAGTGCTCCGCCTGTGGTCTGAGTTTTTAACCACTGGTGATTGTGATTTGTGGCTTCCAGAAAGTTCAAGGATATTTTACCAAAAAGTTTTATATCTGATGCACTTTTGATGTCATTAAAAAAGAGAGCCAGCAGGCAAACACTTTCAGCTCTGTCTCTTTTCTTGATGATATTTGTTCTTCTGCCCTGTCTTGAAAGGCATTAGAAAATGTTGACTTTGCCCCTGTGATTGCTGGGGATTGTAAATTTTTATGTGCTTTAAGACAGGTGGTCTCAGTTCCTACCTTGTTTTTCGTTCTTTTGCTTCCACTGCTTGGGTTCCCAAGAGTTAAAATTGATGCCAGATGTGTGTCTACACCAAAAATCACAGAGTGGCTTTCTTGTTCTCCCAACCCCCTCCCCACTCCCTAGATACCAATGCAAGAGAAAAACTCAGACACCAGAGACAGACACTGTTAGAACTAACAGGCTGGTTTGTGAGATCTGCAGGCACGTTGTTCAGAGTTTAAGAATGCTTATATTCCTCACAGATGAGCATATCAAATGTATTGTGTTAATCAGTGGTCTAGAAAATTCAGTTTTGTTTCTATTTTGTTTTTAATGTTTCTGTTTTCTGATTCTGTGGACTCATGTCGTCTTCCAATTCTGGGACTTTTTTTTTCTTTTCTCTTTCTTTCTTTCTTTCTTTCTTTCTTTCTTTCTTTCTTTCTTTCTTTCTTTCTTTCTTTCTCTCTTTCCTTTTTTTGTAGAGATATCTCATTCTGTATCCCAGGCTAACCTTGAATTCTATGTATCCCAGACTGGCCTCAAACTCATGAAGATCTTTCTTCTTCAGTCTCCCAAGTGCTGGGATTTCAGGCATGAGCCACCATGCATGTAATCTGGGATGTTTTGGTTTTAGCCTATTTCTTTACACTTGTTACTTCTGTAGGTTGGGCTATATATATATATATATATATATATATATATATACCAAAAGTTGTGTTTTTTTGGTTTTGTTTTGAGATATTTTTTTTAATTTACATTTCAAATGTTATCCCGTTTCCTGGTTTCCCCTCTGAAAACCCCCTATCCCATCCCCTCTCCCCCTGTTCAACAACCCACCCACTTCCCATTCCATGTCCTGGCATTCCCCAACACTGGGGCGTTGAGCCTTCCCCAGGCCAAGAGCCTCTCCTCCCATTGATGTCCCACAAGACCATCCTCTGCTACATATGCAGCTGCAATGCTTCCTGCATCTGAACTTGACTTTCAGATTCTTTCCGCTGCTCTGTGTAATTTTTTCCCAGTAAACCTCTAGTGTATTAATTCTTCGTTCAGCTGCTTTCTGTTGTGTGTTTTATTTTCTTTTGAGTTTTCATTTCTGGAAAATTTGAATCACTTTCAACTCTTTAACATTTATTTATGTATTTCTGTGTTGGGGGGTGGAGGATTGGAGTGTGCTCATGAGCGATGTGTGTTTTCAGAGGTCAGAAGACAATCTTCTGGAGTTATTTCTCTCCTTCCACCATGCTGCCTTGGGGGCAGGGGACGGGGGGTGAGGGGTGGTCAAACTCAGGCCCTCCGGCCTGGCAAGCACCTTTATGTTTTTGAGCCATCTCAACAGTCCCATTTTCAAATGGAATAATTTAAAATCTATCATCCTTTTAATAATGTCCTCCTATTAAAAGACTATCATTTTATAAGCCGTTCTGACAACTCCAGTATGTATAGACTTTGCATTTGTTGGTTTTGGTGACTTCAGTACATGCTGGCTTGTTTCCAAATGTTTTGTGCTCTTTGAACCCCCCAGCCCTTCCTCCTGACGCTGGCCCCATCCTGTGCCTGTATATGTTTGTTTGTTTCTTTCCCTCTGGGCATAGAGAACTTAGGTTAAAAACACTTTGGAAAGAATATGTGTTTGCCTTTATATGCCCCATACTGGGGAACACCAGGGCCAAGAAGTGGGAATGGGTGGGTAGGGGAGGAGGGTGGGGGGAGGGTATAGGGGACATTCGGGATAGCATTTGAAACGTAAATGAAGAAATTATCTATTAAAAAAAAATATGCGTTTGCTTCTGTTTTAACCCATGGGCACCACAGTTTCAATTTTCCCTTGGAGTTTTTGCTGGCCAGAAGAATAGAATTAATTTCAGTCTCTGATTAATTAGTGGCAGGTGCTTGTCTGTTAGTTCTCAGGGAAGATTCTTTGCAACTTTCATCCAAGTCCTGAGGCAGTCACACTTTTGTGCCTCCTCCCTTGTGATGTGAGTCTGTGTTCCTGCCTCTGGTTCACCTGTTGACATCCCGACGTTTCGGGGATCTTTGGTCTGATTCTATGGTCCTTCTGAGTTCTGCCTGTAAACACCAGACTAACAGTTGATGGAGTGTGGGATCTTAACATTGGCCACATTCAGCCTTCTTTTACCTCAGCTGATGACATATTTTGTTTCCATGGAGACCCGATACTTTTGCCAACTTGGCTGAAAACTGCACAGGTAGCTGCTTGTGGGTTTTCATATTGTGCATATAAAATATACTGGACAAGTTCAGATGCTTTAATGTTGGAACGGTTTTCAGGGTATTTGTTCTTTAATATTCCTGGGAAGAAGTCTACAGTAGGACACATTTCATCCCCTGAAGGCATGTTTTTTAAAAAGATCTATTTATTTTCATGTGTATCTCTGTGTGTGGCTGCATGAGTTATACACACATGTGCGTTGTCCATGCAAGTCAGAGGAGGGTGTCATAGCCCCTGGGACTGCAGTTACAGTTTTGAATCACCATGTGGGTGCTGGGAAATGAATCTAGCTCCTCTACAGGAGCAATGAATTCTTGGAACCACTGAGCTCTCTCTCCAGCGCATGGAATATATTTTTATTTACCAAATGATCCTATTCCTCAGTCTGTCCTGTTGCTTTTGGTTTCACAGTTGGTTCTGTAATGATGCCCTCATATAGATATGACTGCGTAGATGGCTGATTATCTCTCCACAGTAAATATCTTGAAGCAGAATTGGTAGGTCAAAGAGTATGTATGGCTGATTCTTTATGGATGGTGCTAGAACAGCCAGGAGGAGTGAAGGGAACCCTGTGTCACTGAACCTCCTCATCTTATTGGATAAATTGATAATAATAATCAGTGGGTTGGGAGAAATAGCACTGTAGATTTAAATTTAGATTCTGTTGATCAATCAAAAAGCACATTTTTTTCTGTTTTTGTTTTTTTTTTTTTTGTATTTCACATATATTTCTTGTATTTATCAAATTTTCTATTGGGGTTATCATTTAGCAGTTTATTTTTTTTAGCTCATACATTTAATAGTATAGCTCTTGTTTTCACAACTTTCAAGATATTAGTAGTTTATTTAAGATCCAAAGGGTGTTTCCGGTTGTGTGTTCTTTTCCCTCCCTCTCTCCCTCCTTACCTCCCTCTCTCTATCCCTCCTTCTTTCCTTTTAAATATAAGTAGCTTTAGGCATTTGTTTGGATTCCTTCATTAACCGTTTATGTTTTAAGGTTTTGCATTATGGTAAAATATACCCCTCCCATTCTAAGATGTTATTAACATTTACCTTTTGTTTAGATCACTTAAGACTTTATTTATAATATCTAGTTCTAGTGCCATGGACATCTGTTTATGTGATATGAAAGCTTTGCCTGACACTGCAGGTTTTAAGTTGCTTGCTTAGGTATCAGTTGGTGGGATAATTTATATAGAGCCAAATTGTGTGTGTGTGTGTGTGTGTGTGTGTGTGTGTGTGTGTGTGGTATATAGGTGGTTTGCCACAAAAGAACAGCTGGGTTAAGAGATGTGCTGAAGAAGGAGGTTTATACAGAGCCTAGCCATTTCCAGAGTCATCCTCCTACTTGTTTATGTATTCCTCCTTTCTCCCTTGTGATGGTTGGACATGGCATGGATAAGATTGACAAGGAGGCACTTGTGTTGCCAGTGACCTTGGGAACTATATTGGGGACTGTATTGCCAACACTTTGCTTCTTGTGTGATATGATACTTCTTACATGCATGAACTCTGGGTAGTTGCACTGGTCAGGAAATAGTGTTAGGACATTTTGTTTATTTCTAAATTTTGAGACAAAATCCTACTATGTTGCTCACACTGAACTGGTACTGGTGATAGATGTGGGCCAAACAGTTACGTTTAAATACTTGTGTTTATGGCTAAGTCAATTGTTTAGTTCATTTTTTACTCCTGATGGTCAAATGTCTTCATTCCTCTCTTAGTTAGCAATCTTGCCAGAACACTGGTAGTAAGCCAGCCCTGATTGAACTTCCAAATGGAAAGTTTAGTTACGGTGCACTCTCCATCTTGAAGATGTTCAAGGTCCAAGCGTTGATGCCTGGATGATAGAAGTTAGGTGGTTAAAGCTGTTGTACAAGGTGCAGAGGTGATAGCATACAGGAGGTGACTGCCAACTCCGTGCTGAAGGCGTTGGGTGTGTGTGTTTGGGGGAATGAGGAAAGAGGAGACTTCTGAGAGACTGAAAGATAAGGAGTCTACTTTGTGGCTAGGGAACGACAGGGCCATTCCAGTCATTGAAAACAGGACATGGAAAGACAAGAACTAGCTGGGTGTTTTCTAGCAACTCTTAGGAGTTTTGTTGGTCAACCGTGGAAGACTTGCTGGTGGATGAGGCAGAGTCCAAATCAGGGAGCATCTTGATGTTGGCCTCCTCCCTTCAGATCCTTGACAACAGAGAAGATTTCCATGGTTTTAGGTTAGATCACCATGGGAGGTTAAACTAGAGGGGGCTAGAGGAACAAAATAAGAAAGAAGATTAAATATCCTTGCAGTTGTCCAGGGGAGGTAACAAGCTAAGTGATCCTGGGTATTACAGGAGACAATATTGCATAGCTGGTTTAAATGTATTGAGCAGTAGAATTGGCAACATCTAATGACATACTTGGCACAGTACCAAGTAGATATGGAGTATTTTTATATTTATAAGAGAAAGGAATTTTTCTTTTCTTATTTCTTAACAGGAATTTTAGCATGTTTGTATTCTGGGGCTGAGGGGAAAACAAGGCTAAAGTCACAAAAGAGAATGAAATAAAATAAAATCAAATCAAAGCTGAGGTGAGTTGGGAACTAGGATGGGTAGGAGAAATGTTCTGTGATGTCAATGTTGGCCAAAAGTGTTGACTCTGACCGTTGTGGGAAGGTCCAGGATTGTGAGGCAAGCATCTAACATATGATTATGGCATAGAAAGATGTGGCTGCTCCCTGCTGGTGGATGCTAGAGCCTTGACTTCATCTTTATGCAACAATTTATTGGATGTTTCCTTCCAAGTCTGAATTGTTAAGATCACATTATTAAAACATTCAACTCCAGTACTAATACTGTGAGAATTACACATCGCTTGGAACAGTAGCCATAATTAATGTAAATAAGCTGTTACTGCTGCAGGATTGCTTCTAAGCCTATTCCTTGTTCCCATAACATTTTCCATCTATGAGTCAAGGGAGAGACGCTCCTGACCCTGCCACACAGCATTCAACCTTGTGTCACTCTGCCCGTTCCGTGGTTATCACCATTTTCAGGCTCGGAATCCTAAAGGGATTGTTCACCTTGCTTATATCCTGTATCGGGTCCTTTTCTGTTGCTGTGATAAAACGCCATGAGCAAAAACAACGTGAGAGAGAGAAAAAGAGTTCGTTTTGGCTGCCAGTTCTAGAGGGAGAGACCATAATGGCAGGCGAGGCATGGCCAGAGTGGGAAGCTGACTGGTCACACTTTGTCCAGGCACACAAACACAGAGTAGGGGTTAGGGATGGTGAGGGAGAGGGGGAGGGATAGGGAGAGGGAAAAAGTGGGGAATTTTACTCTCAGTGACATATTTCCTCCCACCAGACTGCACACCCTACAGATGCACAGTCTAACCTCCCCCAAACATTTCCACGGGGGACATTTCTCATCTGAACCACCACACCCTTCCTCTTCCTCAAGGAAGGGGATTTTTTTTTTCCAGTTAGCAAAACTCCTAGGGCATCCCCAGAGATACTGTATTCTTATAAATCTGTTCGCATCAGAGATAGCCCTTTCTCTTTCAGTTGGCTGTTCCTTCTATTGGTGAATTACATCAAGTGTCTCCAGATGGTGGGCTGTAGGATTATTCCTTGTCACCCTTTGCACCAGTGAACTGTGCCTTCTGTGGGGATGTTCCAGCTTGCCTACCAGGGATTGGGTCAGTCATACGTCTACTAAATCTCAATCTCTGTGATTTAAGTACTTTCCAATTGATTCCCCAAGACAAGAGATTTCCATTTTAAAAGGGACCCTGTGATCTGTCCTGATTCCAAGAACTGGGCATGCAAATCCAGTTTCTCATCTTCAGCGTTACTTATTTTCAAGAGAAGTCATAGAGTGCTTTAGACTTCGGGTAGACACCTCTTTCAGGAGATGGACTTTATTTATAGATGGTTTACGTTACTTTGTTCTATTAGCCTTAGCAGAAAAAAAAACCCTATCTCTATTTATGATATAAGGTGACTGGTTTATCCTAACTTCAATCAAGACTTATGCCCTGCCGGGAAGTTTCCCTACGTTTTAAAAGTTCTTTCCCAAGCCTTTTCCTGTATCAGGCCATACGTCTGCGTTTGTGTGATGATGATGTCATCAGTATTGTTGGGTAAAATAAAATGAGCATTTGCCCCACCCTCCTATCCCCCTCGCAGCTACACAGCTGCTGTGATAAAGTTAGCACGGATTAAGATGCACCTCGAATCGGTTTCTCATAGGTGATGGTTTTGTAAGGAGGGAGTTGAGCAAATACTTAGCATCTCATTCCTCTTAAAGTAGGAAGGTAAAAAGCTCTATTAGAATAGCTGCCTTTATATCAGCAACCTCACTAAAATTGGCCCTGGAACTGAACGCCCTACAGTGATTTGTTACTGTTTTAATCAGCTGCAATAACAATATTGTATCAAGCAAAGCGAGCTGTTAATGTAGAAGTGAGGAAATTCTAAGACACAAATTAAAAAAAAAAAAAAAAACCACTGTTGTTTCCATGTAAGATATTTAATCCATGTAAGATGGATATACATTGAAGGTTAAATCTTACTCCACCACTGGTGGTATCCTTTATATGAAGTTTCATGTGGGCATTTCTAGCCAGTGGATTTTAATTATTCATCTATTCTTTGAAAAGCTGTAAAGTTTATTTTCAAAACTGGATTCTAAATGGGCTTGTGTGTGTGTGTGTGTGTGTGTGTGTGTGTGTGTGTGTCTGGAATCAGGAGCTGAGCGTGACCTTCCTTGGTGTGAAAGAGACTAGTGGTTGGTTCTTGGAGTCAAAAAGACCTTCAAGGGCAATCACATTTTCTAAAGGCCTGTGTCTGTCTTATTTCATGAATGTGGCAGCTTTTCCTACTTGAGTCTTAGCACAGATAACCCACAGTCCAGGGTTCAGGAATGAAGCTGGGGCCGCGGAACGGAAGCTCAGTGACAGAGTGATTGCCTCATGTGCCCAAGACCCTAGGTTCAACCCCTACTACTGCTTCTACTGCAAAAGGTAGAATAAAATACAGAGGAATTGTAGCTAAAAGGAAGGAATCTGTGAGCATCATAAGCATGGCCTTGGGGACTTCCCAAGTCAGCCAGAAGCCATCAGGGTGTTAGCTCTGGGTGCGATGGTCTGGGTTGGGGGTCTGGTTATATGTCTGTCGGGATTCTCTAGAGGAATAGAACCAACCGGCAGGTACGAATGGCTGGCAGTGCCCTACAGCAATGACAAAAGCAGCAGCTGCTTACATCATATCTATCGTGAGGAAGCAGAAAGAGATGAATGAGTGCTCAGCTCATTTCCCCCTTATTATTCCAGCCTAGGAACTCAGCCCTGAGATAGTACCGTGTTCACTTGGGATGAATCTTCTCCTTCCATCGCAATCTAGAAACCCCCTTTGGAAATGCCAGAGGTTTGTCTCCTGGCCATGCTAGATCCTGTGAGGTTAATAACCCTTATCAGTTCCCATAGATAATTTGGTTCTGAGAATTACCACTGGAAGTCAGATTGGGTTTGCATAGACTCCTAGATTTTTGAATATAAATGACCATTTTGATTGCAAAGAAGGATGGTTTGACTGTTATTCCTTGTAAGCCAATTGTATTTTTGAATGAACCAACTAGGTTATCAAGAGCTATCTTGAATTATAATAATAGGATTCCTGTCTTGTTTTTCTTCTGTCATTAACAAAAGAGCTTCTGCTGGCAAATCTATTCATATTTAATGGGGACTATTCACAATAGTCCAGCATGGCCATGTGTTTGGTTTTAACTGTAGAAAAATAGCAAAAAGGGTTAATTATGAACCTACTGAAAGAAACTGCTTTGATGATTACATCATCCTTTGGCATATTTAAGCTAGAATTACGTTTGATTACCAAGTGATAGCATTCTAGACATGGCTTTTCTCAAGTGAGATGATCGGATAGTCACACTGAGAGGTAACAAAGGTTTCTGAGGCTACACCATCTTTTGTGGGTGACTTTCCAATGTTTTTGCACTCTTCTGAGGTGAGGGGCCATCACAGCAGACACTGCCATTTTAGACTTTGAAGTTAAAACTAAGTTCCATTGCTGGCAGTGGAATCCTAGCCTCCGGGAGTGATGCAGGTCTTTTGGGTGGACCTGCTTCTCACACTTAGGCTGGTGGTCCTGTGCAGTGCACAGTTTGCCCTGCTGGCAAAGATGACGCCTTGTAGGCCCTGTCGCCTGACTACTAAACCAGGAGAGACCCCTCACTCTGTTTCCCTATCAAGGTCTCTTATCAAGGAGGGTCCCATTGTTCTGGACTTATAAATCATCTTTTTCCTGTACACAACCCACCATGTTCAGGAGGCTATGGACCAACCAATGGATGATTTGTGGTGCTTACTGACTTATGAGAGAAACTTTGATACTGGTCAGAGAAGGGGGAATAAGCTAATGTTTATGTCTTTCTCATCTCCTGGATTCATATGTTGAAATCCTAATCCCCAGGGTATTAGGAGATGGTGATTAAGTCAGGAGAGTGGAGCCTTCATGAGTGGTGGTGACTTTATAAAAGGTGGGTCCTGAGTGTCCCCTTTGTTTTGTGTGAATTGTGAGAATTCAGTGGTTAGGCCGAAGGTCTCACACCATCTCTGCTGTTAGTGTCAGTGGACCATAGACTTCTGATCTTCAGAAGAATGAGAAATCCGTTTGGTGTGGAGGCCACTTAGGCAATAGTGGTGGTCATGGTGGCCAGGGCAGTGCAAATGCACTAACAAAGAAGCTAGCTGGCCACGCCTGCAGGTAGCAGAGCGGCATAGGGGGATGCTCCTCACGCTTTTCTCTGGGAGAGACTCATATTCTGGCAAGCAAGGGGGAGAGGGAGAGGACTGAGCCTTCTGAGCCAGCTCTTCTTTCTTCTCAGCAACCATAGCTCCCATGGAACGTTGCCTGTTGTTAATTTGGCTCCTTCTGCATGGTAGTCACCATCCTCCCAGGTTTCTTTCAATCGCTGTTCTTGGCTTTGGGCTGTTTGGAGGTTTTTGTCTTTTTGTTTTGCTTATCTGTATTTTTACTAGAAATTGGGTGTGCTCTGTGGCAAATTGGGGATGATGTCATCTTTACTCGGAAGTTTGCATGCCTTATTGATTAACTACAGCTGTCCAGGCTAATGAACTATCTCTGTGTTGAGCTGGTGTGAAAGGTGTTAGATTTGACTGTTTCTTAAGGACTGATACAGCCGCTCCGGGAAGAACACGGCGTATAGGAATTATCTTTCCACAGATCACATGCCATCTGCAAATGACAAAAAAAAAAAAAAAAAAAAAAAAAAAAAAGCTGCCCATGTCCACAATTTTCTGTCTTCTTTTAAAATTACAACCTAATTTTTTTTTTTTTAAAAAAAAAGCCTTTGTGTAAGTTAGAATTGCCTTTTCCACTCGAGCTGTGATATGATCTCAGGCTCATGAACAGGATATGAATTTAGGAGACCTCAGACCTTCTGGCCAGCTCATTTAGCAGAGGAGAGCTTGCCGCCGACTTTGTCTAAAGTTGCTGTTTTCAGCAGCAGCCTTTCCCAGTAAGATGCTCGTATGATTTTTCAGCGTCTAGATGCTTCCTCCTATGGGCCGACTCCAGGAAGATGTGGGGTCATTCTCTTCTGGTTAAAAAGCCATGTATTCTTAGGCTCTTGACTGAGTGTTTTTGTATCCAAGACTTATAAATGGCAACACCTACTCTCAGAATGGTGCCTTTAGAATTACAGCTAAAGTCTTTACTGAATGAGTTGGAAGTTTTCTCCTAAGGCACTTTCTATTTCTTTAGAAATGGCCTTCAGTGGATGCTCACAGTCAGCTATTGGATAGAACACAGGGCCCCCAATGGAGGAGCTAGAGAAAGTACCCAAGGAGTTGTAGGGGACTGCAACCCTGTAGGTGCAACAACAATATGAACTAACCAGTACCCCCTGAGCTTGAGTCTCTCTCTAGCTGCATATGTAGCAGAAGATGGCCTAATCAGCCATCATTGGGAAGAGAGGCCCCTTGGTTTTGTAAACCTTATACGACCCAGCACAGGGGAAGGCCAGGGCCAAGTAGTGGGAGTGGGTGAGTAGGGGAGCAGGGGCAGGGGTGGGGTATAGGGAACTTTCGGGATAGCATTTGAAATGTAAATAAAGAAAATAATAATAAATAAATTAAAAAAAGAAATGGCCTTCAGTTTGGATTAAAGTTCACTTTGCTTTAGTTTTTAAGAGAAAGTACCCATTTTGTCTCTTAGACTGGGTATTAAAAATACATATGACTTTTTTTCCCCACAGTCCTGAGCTGTCTACTCTCTGTTCTATGCAAGGCCTTGCGGAGGCCTTGATCTATGAAATGGACAGTGTAGTGAGTAGATCCTTGGGTGAACTCTGGACCACCAGCACCAGCATGGCCGGGGAGTTCATTGGTAAATCATGCTAATAGGCCCAGCCTATACCGACCGAGTCAGGAGCTCAGGAGCCTGAGGCCTACGACATGTTTCTGAACAGTCCTTCCAGTGGACGCTTGGGACTACATGTTGTAGTTCGAGAATTGGTTGACTGCACATCTGGCTTTCAAGGTTAGCTCACTTTGAGAGCCTATGAAAATATGCATTCTAGGTCCCATCCACAGACCAGGAGTCAGGAGGTCTTGGCAGTGTCTGGGAGTCAGCGTTTTGTATTCTCTGGAAGAGCATATTCTGTTTCCCACTCTGTCCTAATGGATCACTCAGGAGCTGTTGTGTTCATTGTAACGACTTGTTCCAACTGGGCATCTTTAAAGAATTCAGGTTACAGATAATGGCATGTAATCTTAGGTTAGCTTCTGAATTACTTAAGGTCATTTCAGAAATAGAGATACCTTAAAAAATGTAGATATCTAGGTCCTACCAGGTTAAAACCCTTCATTAAGTTTGGTTAAACCTGCACTGTTCAGTGTTCATTTTGTGTGTATATTATAGCAACTGAGAATGATGAGTTTTAGTATTTTAGTATTTATTGACAGTTGCTATAAGATATTGTCATATTAATATCTTTATGTATTTTGTATCATACATAGGGCAACTCTTACCAAGATTTAGTAAGATCTCTTGGTATCTTTCCTCTTTCTCAATAATATGCAACTTGTTTCTTCTTTTGATTTAGTCTTCAGAGATCTCAGAGTAAAAACCTTACTTTAAAAAATTATTTATTTATTTAATTATCTATTTATTTATTTAATGTATATGTATAGATGTGTGTCTGTGTGAGTATATGTGTTTCACATGCATGCAGGTGACCTTGGAAGCCAGACATGGCCATTGGATGGCCCAGAACTGGAGTTACAGATGGTTGTGAGCTGCCCGATATGGGTTCTGGGAACTAAATCCTGGTCTTCTACAAGAGCAGTAAGCACTCTTGATTGTTAAGCCATCTCTCCATCCCCTAATTTGTGATGTGAAGATGAAAATCTGTATCCCCTTCAGCATCCTAAGCTCAGTCACCAGTGGAAGGTCTGTTCTTTACCTTGAAGTACATTTCCTGTTTGGGGAGCTCGTCTCAGCTCTGTGCTGGTGTCTTTCCTTGTCTCCTTCCATCTGATTGGCTGGTCTGTGAAAGAGTTAATGCTTGCCAGTCCCGAGCAGAGACCTAGGCAGTGGGGGAAAATCTGGTTCATTTTGTTTCAAAATAAACCAAACCTCACATAAGTACAAACAGCTGCAGTGCAGGCTCGGGGCCAAAAGTAACCAGTGTGGTGCTACAAACTCCAGCAGCGAGGAGTTCATGCATCATGGATTTGAGGGCAGGCTCCATCGTGAAGTCATTAGGCCCCAGTAGGGGCACAGTCTTTGCTTGTCATGCTGGTCACCTCCCTAGACACCAACCCAAAGAAAACTGAGTGGCTTTTTGAAGGTGGCCTTTTAAATTTTTTTGTTTTTAATCCCCAGCCTCAGAAGACTAAATGCCCCACACCTGTGCTTAGGGAACTGACAAAGCTGGACTTTAAGGCATTTATAGCTTTGCTGGCTGCTTGGCTGGGTTTTGTTGTTGTTGTTTGTTTTTAAATCGCTTATCACTGGGTTCAAGCAGCAGGCACACTCACCCCGGCCCTTTTCCAGCCTCAGGAAAGTGTTGGTCAGGGAGAAAAGACCTTTGGGTTGTTTCTCCTCCCCATTTAATCTCGGGGATGATGGCTTATCAGCTCAGGGACACCCTTTACTCTCACACAACGAGGGTTTGACCCTAGGGCCTTGCACAGTTAGGCAAGGTCTCTGCCACTCACTGAGCTGTAATCCCAGCTAGCTCCACTGCTCCTGCCCCTTAGCAAGGCCCCCCCTCCCACCCTCTGCCCCTCAGGACTCCCCTCCACTACCCTATCCTGTAGCAGACTTCTTTCTATCATCACAGTACAGTAGCCCTTCCTCCAAGTGGACACCAGCTCTCTCTGTATGCCGGTTAGAAGCGTCTGTGTGACAGTCACTGAGTGTTTGCCAGAGCCTCCTGGAGCTTCCTGGCTATCTAGGATGGTTTCTTTCTGGCTAATGATGAGACAGATTTTAGGTCTCCATTTGGTCTTTAGATGATGTCGTGAGCAGAGCCTTGCTCGGTGACATAGGGTTTTACTAATCTCTTCACAGTCTATTTAGATAAAGCAGGGGAGGTACTTCTTCCTCTGCATTTTCTGAGGCTTTCTTGATAAAGAGCTTTAACAGTTATCTTCAAAGGTATCACTATTAGATGCGACAGTGCTATAGAAGATAGGACGGTAGGAACTGGAATACTAGCCATACCATTATGCCCGCTTCTTACATTTGTTCTCTTAGTTACTAAAATCACTGCGAAAAGGTCAGAGACAGTTTTCTTTGTTTCCATTCCCTTGTTTCTTCGGCAGAGTGGCCATGTTGGAAATGCCATCTGTTGGATTGCTATATGAAAAACTGCTGTCAGATCGAAAAAATAGCTCAGCCGTATAACACTTGCAGAGCAAGAATGGGGACTTGAGCTTGAGCCACAACACATGAATGAAGCCAGGTGTGGTGGCAAGTACATATGACCCAGCTGTGGAAGTGAAGACAGGCAGGTTCCTAAGGCTTACTGGCCAACCAACCAGCTTAGTGTGGTTGACATATTCAGGCCAAGGAGAGACCTTGTCTCCCTGTCTCAACAAACAATGGACATTGTCTGGGAAACAATGACTGATGTGGATCTCCACCTCTGTCTCTGTCTCTGTCTCTGTCTCTGTCTCTGTCTCTGTCTCTGTCTCTGTCTCTGTCTTCCTCTCTCTCTCTCTCTCTCTCTCTCTCTCTCTCTCTCNCACACACACACACACACACACACACACAAACACAAACAGTGTATTTCCTTACACATGAACTCATACACGTACACATACAAAGTGAGGCCAGGCCAGGCTGTCCTTATTGATCCTTCAACCTGGTAAAATCATGTATGTGACTTCACAGGAAATGGGAATGTATATCTTATGCCCAGCTGGGGATCATTGACACTCCAGCACAATGCTCGATTTTTATTAGTTTCTCCTCTGTACTTGTAAAGGGAATTCACTGAGGTAGAGTGGTGCATCCTGGGAACAGGGAAGGAAATGAAATGAAGCACCTCATTATTTGCCAGCACTGAAGTAGATACTAGGTTTTTATTCTACATTTTTTCATTATTATTAAACTTTTGGCATGGTGTGTGTGTTAGCTTTAGGTTGCATACTGATTTTTTTTAAAGCTAACTTTTATCCCCATTTTGTTAGGAGGTTATTCAGGGAAGCTAGGTTTCTTGTTTGGCTCTAGAACTTTGAAAATAAACAGCCTTTGTATTTTCAAATAGCACATTGTGGGCTGAGCAACATCTGGAAGAGATTATTCTTCTGGTAGGCAGAAGACATATCATAATCTACTGTCTTCAAAGAACATGGCACCTACCCACATTTCTTCTAGATCCTTGAAACGGAAGTCCTGAGGATCACGTTGCTGGATGATATCCTCTCTGTTGTGTATCAAATGTAAATGTATATAACACTAAATATTTCTGTGGCTTTTAAAAACAGAGCCAGGGCTGGTGTTCTGGGCTGCCTGTACTTTCTTGAGTCTAGACTTCTCTTTTTCCAGGAGTCCTCCTCGAATTTTTGGCAACATGCTCTTAAGCTTTGCAATTTGTCTTAGATGTCTTTTCTTGTCTTCTCTAAGACCAGGCCCGTGTGTGTCTGGCATGGTAATGTAAATTTTAACAGGAACTTCGGCCCAGTTTGAAAATTGCAAAATTAAGTTATTCTTGGCTTTGTCTATTCTTACGGTTGGTACGGCAAAATATGAATACTTCCATTTACAAACATTTTTATCACAGATGTTTCTGTAATAAAGGACTCTCCCTGTTTTTTTTTTCCCTCCACTCCTGATTCTGTTTCTCTCTCAAGTCTGTAGGAAACTTGCAAGTATAGCACAGAGAATGAAGAACATTTTATTTTAGCAGTTGATTAAGAGTGAATTGTTTACATTTATTCAAGACTGTTCTTGGAAAATACTTTATAATGTATTTCTCATCAATGAGGACACTTTTCCATATAGTCAAAATAAAACAGCCAATCAAATCAGTCAACTAATATTGTGTTGTCTTCTGGCTTTTGCATCCCATTCATGTTGTCTCAGATCACCATAGTTACATCCTGGCAGTTAAGTGTTCAATTCCTAACCTTGTGTTGTATATACCTGCCCTAACTATCCTTGTCTCTTTTATATGGAGTACTCTGGCATGGCACATGGTAACTTCAACTTCGTTACACATTCCTTGACTGTAGAAGTTAGGCCTCATTCTGCCTCCCAGACCCATGCTTCCAGAAATAAGACTCAGACTCAAAATATATTTACAAATATCTTGGCCGTATAGCTAGTCTCTACCCTGACTAGATTGTAACTAAAGATAACCCATTAATTTTAACCTATATTTTACCATGTGACTGGTTACCTGTGCTCAGGTAGTATTATGTGCATCTCTTCACGTCTTCCTGGGCTGATCTCCCGCCTGTCTCTATCCCAGCATCCTTTCTCCTCCCAAATGTCTCTCCTGCCATTTCCTGCCTAAGCAATTGGCCACAGGCTTTTTAACTGACAGGTGATGCATCCATCATATAGTACACAAGATAATCTCTCTACATCTGCCCTCCCAGGCCTTCCTCTGAAGACTTGGTGAAAGCCTCTATAACCCCAAATTCTTACATTCTACTTGACTGCAAACCCAGTATCACCTGGATGATGCCAAAATCTTCTGCCTACCCAAGCAATGGTCAGACTCATTGGACCAAAGATGTGTGGCTTCTTTGATGGTCAGTCCATGGACATCATGTTCTTACTTCTCTAGAACCAGACAGTTCTTCTTTCAGTAGAGAATAGTATTCCAAGATCCACATGCTAGTTGTGCTTGTTGGTGTTGACATATGACATCTCCCAGCATTCTCAAAAGGACACATTTGTATTTATCCTTGGACTGAGGATGTAGCTCAGCGGGAGTGTGTTTGCCTAGTATGAGTGAGTATCTGGGTTTTATCCCCAGCACTTCTATCTCCCCTAATACACCTATCCTTAGTTCCACTGATACTGAAAAATCCAGAGTCTAGATTTCTCACTCCTTCTCTTTTGGTTGTACCCTTGCCTTTCAGGCTCCAGCATGTGCTCATGGCTGCCTTCTCATGGAGCTGTTCTTATTACCTGTTTCTGCCACTCTGCCATTGGCTTCCCTTGCTTTGTTTCAAATAAATGATTTTAAATTACTTGTGTTATTTTCACAAGGCAGGGTTTCCCACTTTAAGTAAAATGTTCAATATTTTTTCTCTTAAAAAAATCCGTGAAATACCATTAAAAACTGTGAGAAAGATTTTTTTTTTTTGGTAAAATTAAGGGTGTATCTAGACATAAAGTGCAGAATTGGCTTTGTCTTATACTGTTGAAGTCATCACTGCAATCAAGAGGGGCAATATCCATTGAAGGCTGCATATTCTCCTCTTTTTGAAATGCTTCCTATGTCAGTCCACCCTTGTATTCTCTGTCTTATGCTGCATTTCTATACATTTATAGAATTATATGATGAGCACTGTGTTTCATCTGGCATCATTCATTTGGCTTAACTATTGTGAGAATGATAGATGTCGGTGTGCATATCAGCAGCTCATTTGGCTTTACTGACATTTCATTGAATAGTCCTACAACAATTTATCAATTCGTGTGTGAACTGACATTTGAGCTCTTTCTGGGGTTTGGATATCACAGATAATGCCACCACCTGCATTTGTGCTCAAGTCTCTTATATCAATACACTTTCTTTTTTTTCCTCAAGTAGGTAAGTAGGGGCGAGGTGTTTGTGTTGAATCTTAAGAGTATGTTTAACTTGGGAAGAAATGGTCCAGCTGTTTCTAGATTGTTCTTGTAGCGTTGGGGGCTACAGTATTTCATATTGTTGCCAATACTTACTAAGGGCAGCCTTTTGTATTTTATTCACCTTAGTAGATACTTAGTAGTAGTTTGTTGTGGTTTTAAATGGAGTATTCTTTTTTTAAAAAATTATTTTATTAGATATTTTCTTCATTTACATTTCAAATGCTAACCCGAATGTCCCCTATACCCTCCCCCCCACCCTGCTCCCCTGCCCATCACTCCCACTTCTTGGCCCTGTGTTCCCCTCTATGGGGCATATAAAGTTTGCAAGACCAAGGGGCCTCTCTTCCCAATGATGGCTGAGTACGCCATCTTCTACTACATATGCAGCTAGAGACATGAGCTCTGGGGTTACTG
>NC_034595.1:12404530-12447050 GCF_900095145.1 Mus pahari | reverse complement strand
ACCATGTGGTTGCTGGGATTTGAACTCCAGACCTTCGGAAGAGCAGTCGGGTGCTCTTACCCACTGACCCATCTCACCAGTCCTAAATGGAGTATTCTTAATTTGACCTTCTTGTCTCTTATCTGTATAGTATCATAGGTGAAGTGCCCATATTCTTAAAAACGGGTTTGCTCCTTATTGCATTTTGAGATTCTCATATGTGTTGCCTATCAGGCCATACATGAGTGTACATTCTAGTTTTTATCATTCTATTTTTATTCGTTTTCCTTATTAGAAAAATAAACTGGTATATTTATATATAATCTCTGTGTTCAGCTGAAATTGGCTTGCAGTTCACTAATATTCCCAAAATATTTTCCTCTCAGTGTTTTAGGTTGCATTTTTTTTAATGTGTCACTATTTTTTCCTTGCAATGTCAAGATTTCTGCTATAACCATTGAATGATATATGTTTATAGATATATGTATGCATGTGTATATGTATAGATGTGTGTATACATGTATTTAAAAATACATTTTTGTCTCTAGACGTTTGCTTTGAGTCTTAATATCTTTCCTGTGTCTTGTTAGCTTTTTGGACATTTGGAGAATGGCTGTAATAACTGAATATGCTCAGGAATTCTAACATTCGTGTGCCAGTTGGGATCTTTTTAATTAAGTGATTTTTTTCATCATTTTAGTCATATTTTTGGGCCTCTTTGCTGTGGCTGGTAAATATTGATTAGATATCATACTATAATTCTCTTTGTTGGGTATTGATATTTTGATGCCTCTGGCATCAAATTACACCTAGTGGCCCACGAGTTACATGGCTTTCCAGCTTTACTGATGGTAGATAGACTGAGTGAGTACAATTTCCTTCACTCTATTCGGGTGGCATCTCTCTGCCTCTCACACCTTTCTCGAATGCATCCTATGATCAGTTTTTGTTGATACCCAAAGGAAAGTCCTTTGGATCTCTCAGGCTGTTTTTCTGTTTTCTCTTTTCTCATAGTCAGTTCTTTTGAGCTGTATTTTTTTAAAGAGTTCCTTGAAGTGTCATCTTAGTGTCATTTATTGTGTCAGCTTAGTAATTCCCCTGTGTTTCCATGACTTTTCTTTGGACTGTAACTTGGACACTTTTAAAATCCTTTTAAAGGTGTAGAAATTGAACCTAAGGCCTTGTGCACGCTACCCCTGAGCCACATTCTCAACTCTCCTAAAATCTTGAGTCAGGGTGGAGTGAGTGGTGGCCATTGTACAGGCCACTATCATGCTTCTACTTCTTTGGGGCACTGTCCTTTGTGCCTGGTGTCCAGTCCTTGTATAGCTTAATCTTTTCCACCTCCTCCTCCTTCTTCCTCCTCCGCCTCTTCCTCCTCCTTTTCTTCTTCCTCCTTCTCTTCCTCCTCCTCCTCCTCATTATTATTATTATTATTATTATTATTATTATTATTATTATTATTATTATGTGTTAGATAAGCTGTTTTACCTGGCTCATGACATTTCACTTGAGTACCTTATTTTTTAGCAGAAAACTTAAAAACCCTTAATAACCTCCTCAGAAAACAAGACCTGTGTAAGAGCTATGTATTTCTCTGTGTGTTTTCCCATGTAGGAGAGAGATATTTAAACACAGTCTAATTTCATTGATTAGATACAACTGGATTGAATGTAAATATACTTTGTGATAGTGTATGTAGTTGTTAAGACTATATTATTGAATGCTCTGACCATTTTGTCATATGGGTTTACATTAAACATTCTTGGAGCTAAATGTTTGCATGTAATATTCATCCCACAGGATACTGTAGAGTCACATAGCTTCTGATTCAGGATAGTGTTTAGGATCCTAATATCTATCTTGTCCATAATGGGTTCCAGAAGGGGCAAAAACAATTGCATCCACATTAGGTATATTTTTAAGTGGCTATTCCATATTCTTCACAAATCCATTAAACATAACTTTCTTACGTTGAGGTATACTTGCTTAAAACCACTTTTGGTTTTGGTTGCTGTTCTAACACTCATAATTGATTTTGATGTATCCTCCCAAAGATGAATGAAGTCAGCTCCTTTGACTATTAAATGATGGACAATGCCTCTGTCAACAGACCCCCACCATTGAGAGTGAAACTGTGGTGAGACTGAATCACTCTTCCTAACAACCACAGACTTGTCCCCTCCCCTAATTGTTCTCATTTCTTCCTCTTGACCCCTCCCTCCACCTCCTCCAGGTTGCTTATACTACCCATATTCCCCAATTTAGACCATTAAGGACACTAGACCATAAGAACTACTTCTGGTGTTAGAGGACATGAGTGTTCTTAGGGGTAAGACATCTTCCAAGATTTTCTATCAACTGCCATTGGAATTTAGAATTTGAGCTTTTCTAGGATATACGTATTGAGCTTTGTATTTCTGCAAACTTTGAACTGAAAGCACACCAGCTTGGCTTAGTGGCTCCTTTCTTAACATCCTCTGTCTTCCTTACTTTCATTCCTTCCTGAGGTACAGATCCCATCTTTTGCTTCTTGAGCTCTTTCATTCTGACCACAATTACTTGATTTCATTTCCTTTTAACTTAGAAATTCATAGTTATGGCTCATTCCTGAAAATGTCCCCAAAGCAGAGATTCTCCAGTTATCTAAGCATAATAAAACACACTAGCTTGATTCTGAGAGGGTATTTATTTTCCAGTACATCCTTCACTATTGAAGTGACCACCGATTTGGGGTCATTCCATTATTATATCTTTCTCCCTTTCTTCCTTTCATAGCTTCAGATTTGTGATCTTTCCGCTTCAGCCTCCCAAGAGCTGGAGTTCCCATTCCTCTTCTTTAAAGGTTCAGTGTCATGTGGCGCCCCACACTCATGACCTCATCATTTGGCTCCACTTCCAAGAACAACTGTTGCAAATGGTGATGGTGGGCATCAAATCTCCAAAGCATAAACTTAAAAAATTCAATGTGTTTAATTTATTTTATTTGTATGAGTGTTTTACTTGAATGTATGTCTATGCACCACGTGTTCCTGGTACCCAGGAAGGTCAGAAGAAGGCTCTGGATCCTCTGGAACTGTAGCTATGGATGGCTTGATCTTGTATGTGGGTGTAGTGCTTGGAATCAAGCCTGGGACCTTGCAGGAGCAGCAGGTGATCTTAACCACCAAGCCACCTCCCCAGCCTCAGCACACAAACTTTTCAAGGTCATGTTCAAACCATAGCATACAACTGGTCTCCATAAACCTTTCTTTATGGTGATTCTGCAATTCTATGCCCATTAAACATTCCCTGTGGCCCATTCTTCCTTCTCAGTGCCTGGCAACACTAGCATGTGACCTATTTCCCTTAGCAAAAATGTCATTAAGGTGCACCTTGCTTGGTGCCTATGTCAGGGCTTGATTCATTTTTAAGGTGTAATAATATCCCATTGTGGCTATCTACCACAGTTTGTTTATATATGTGTATCTATCACTGGACACTTGGTTTTCTTCCATCTCCAGGCCACTGTACCTATGCTATGTGAGCATGGATAATTAGTTATCTCTAAAAGATCCTATCTTAATAACTTGGAAATGTGTTCAAAGGTGGGATTTCTGCCTCAGGTTTTGAATTTTCTGAGGCTCTTCCATCTGCTTCTGCATTGACTGCAGCATTTGACATTTGTACCACAGATCCAGTCTTTCACATCCTCTTGAACATGACCATAGTAGTTTTGCTTTGTGTCTGTCTGGTAGTCAGCGCTGTGGAATTTCATTTAGGCTGTTTTCTGTTCACTGACACATGTCCTTTAAGGAAGTATTTACTTAAGTCCTCCACCCATCCTTTATCACAGTATTTGTTCTTGCTTGAAGAAAGTGACGTCCCTGTTAAACCACCTCTGTGCCATTTGTTTTCCCTCAAGTGTGCTGGTTATCCTTACTTGAATATTTGCTATTCTCTGACCCATACTTTCTAACCAACATGACCTAGTCTATTACCATAAACACTTGTACTCCACCCCCATCCCAGCCCCAACAATGACTAATATCACCTTGAATTTCTGCATTGATACTTTTCCTTTTATGGGTGGTTCTGAACTTTTTGATTTGGGGTCATATTCTTTTTTTTTTAGAATTTGATCAGTTACAGATGTTTTTAAGTGTTAGCTCCACGAAGCTTGATTAGGAAACAGAGTCCTTCCTCCGATTTCCCCTATGGAAGATATCTTACTACACCAACTCTGATGTCCCTCTGGTCCCTTTGTTCCAAGTGTGTTAGTAGTCACACCTCTCTGTCGTAGTGCTGGTGATTGACTTGAGGCTCCAAACCTGGGGACTGGCTCATGCTAGGCAAGTGCTCCATGGTTCATCTGTGTCTCTAATCCTTCATTAATGTGCTGGGCCCCCCATTACTATTCTCATGCCATGTGAAAATCTGTGGACCTTTTTATTCTGAAACAAAAAAACTGGGTCTGTTTCAAGGTCATATCATCTTTTTATGCTGACTTGGTTCTCTATGTATTAACTCTGCATTTAACACCAGGCTCTCTTATAAACCTACCCTCTGTATATCCAGATGGACAACTGGTCTACCAAGGACACCTTCTTCGCTCTCACGTGTGTCATCCAGGGATGCTTTTCACAGTTAACTTCCTTTGGCTTCTCCTGTGTTGACAGCTACTGTCCTAATCTCCACCTCTCTTTTCCTTCGTGTCTCCAGAAGCACATCCCCCAGAAGGCTCACCTCCCTCTCATTGTCGCACGGTCAGCTTGCATCTAGGGGCATTACTTAACGGTTTGACGGCACTTGGATCCCCACCTCTTGGTTTCTGAGTTCCCCTTTTCTGAGGTCTTTCAGGAGTTTTGAGGAATGACCATGTTGCTGCCATGGCTGCCTTGGTGTCAGTTTTGGCAGTGCTGGCTTCAGGCCTCCTGCTGCCCACATGCTCACACATACTTGTCTTCTACCAATAAGCTGCAGCCTTTCTAGACCTTACAGGACTTTAAAATTTCCAGATTGGTATAATCCTATTAAAGCCCATTGAGGTGAACAGCTTCTTATGGACTCTTTTCAGTCTACAGACACATGACCTTCCATTTTAGGGACTCATGAGTCCCCTCCCCCCTTTTCCCTTTTGAACCTAGAGCCATGAGTCTGCTAGCTAAGGACTCTGACACTGGTCTACAACCCAGCCTGCTTTTCACGTTTTATTTTGAGACAGGGTCTCCACAGTTGCCCAGGCTGCTCATGAACTTACAGCCCTCTGGCCTTAGCTTGTTTTTGGTTACTCCTTTCTTCTTCTGATTTATCTCTTAGGGTTTCTGCTTTCTTTCTTTCTTCCTCTGCTCTGTTCTCCCATCTTATTTTTAAATTCTAGCCAGCTTTCTTAAGCTCACATTTTAATCCTTTTAAATTTGGAATTAATTGCTTTTTAAACATCCTGTTTTTGTTTCAGTGAGCACAGTGTCTCATTCTGGAACTTACACGATTGTTAAGTCTTTTCCTTCTGGTCAGAGTTTCCAAAGGACAAATCTTTCTATCTCATGCTTTGGGGGAGGTAAGTATGGTGGCGAATGCTGTCTCGTTCTAGTGGAAGGACAGACGGGGACAGACACTAAGAGAGACAGTGTCTCATCTCCTCGATGCTCCAGGTCTTGGGGCCAGAACATTTCTCCTGGGTTTCTGCCAGGCTGTCAAGCTTGTTGCAGAACAAAACAGATATAAAGACTGATTTTTTCCCCCCCTATTTAATCTCAAGTGAGTATCTGTGAAGCAGTTTTCTAAAATTTTGGGGCATAATTTTTTATTTTCCTGATTTCAGCATTGATGATGGTATCTCTTCTCATTCATCGTAAAACAAAAACAAAAACAAAAACCAAATAAGATATAGGATCTCTTGTAACCCAGGCTAACACCAAACTCGCCGTTTAGCTGAGGATGACCTTGAACTTCCAATCTCCCTGTCTCTGCTTCCTAAGTTTGGGATTACAGGCACATGTCACCATTTACAGCTTCCTTCCTGCCAAGACTTTCTTCTGCCTATCCTGTGTTGGGGATGGTGTCTTTAAATGTAGGTTTCCCTATCCCAGCGATCTGATTTGTCTTCTCCTCAGTATTCATTTTCTGTTATCTCCATGACAACCTTGGCTTAGGTTCACAGTCCAGACCTACCTTTCTTTGTCCTTTGGGTCAAACTCTTTCCTGACCTTGACTTTCTATCCTGGTGACGTGTCCTGTGTTCAGAGATGCTGCTGCAGTGCCCTCAGCAACCTTACAAATATGAACTAGAAGTTTCTCTTTTAAGAATCATACTTATTGTTTAAGTAAATACAGGCTCTCAATCTGGAATCCCTTTACTTTAAACTCTCACAGTATGTCTTGCTGGCCTGCTGCGCTTGGACATTTTTCTGTTGCTTATCCTAGGAGAGAGAAGCTGATGTCTACACAGTATTTCTCCCTCTTTGCTGGGGATCTACCCTGTGTTTCTTCAAGAGGCTTGTATGAGTCATGACTTGACTGATATCCAGAATAAGGAAAAAGGTTAGGCTTGTAGTAGGTTAATTTGCCAATTAGAGGTTTATCTTCCTGTGAGGCCTGGGGAGGGAGCCAGCTTCAGTTGAAGCCGTCAGATGGAAGTCTGCTTCCAACTGGAGTTTTTCTTTTAGGCATTTGGTGTGGCATTCACTAATTAGTGGAGCCTTTGTCATTTGGCACTGCTGTCCCCGACTGCGGCTAACTTGTGGCATTCTTTTCTCACAGTTTTCTGGTGAATTCTTCATAGCCGATGCAAGTCAGGAATAAGTGCAGCCTGAGATTACTCTCTTTGTTGGCTGCTGGAGGCAGAGGCTCTTCTGAAAGTGTTTTCAATGCACCCCAGCTCTCCCAGGCATGGTGCCCTCCTCCTGCTGAGCACCCGTCCAGGTCGCCTGGGTTCTCCATTGCTTATTTCTGTACATGCACTTGGAACTTGCAGCTTCTCATGCAGAGGGCTTGGCCTTTCCTCCCTGTGGGCCATCTAGGCCCTTCTTCCCAGCATATGTCTTTGGAGGTTTAAGCGAGAATTGAGATTCATTCTGTGGTTTCTAGGGCTGATTTCCTAATATTTTCTTCCCTCATCAATCAGCCTAGTAGATTGTCTTGACAAGGAATCAGCCAGTGTATATTTCTCATTGGAAAAATTAAAAAAAAAATTTAATTCTTTGTGATCCTTGCTACTCCATTTTAATTTGTGCATATTTTTTACTGGTCTTTGTATGAGAGTCTAGATATCATTTCCAATTTTCTTTCTTATACCAGAAATGGCTTTCAGGCCATTCCTTACTGTTTATATTTATAATTAATTTTTTTTTTAAAAAAATGACTGTGTGTGTGTGTGGTACATAGATGTATATATGTATTCATGTGTGTGTCACATGTCTATGCATGCATGTGGTAGCCTGAGGTGTCTTTCTCAATGGCTTAGTACCTTATTTCTTCAGATGGGGAGCTCAACCATTTAGCTAGATTGTCTGAAGAGTGAACCCCGGGGATACTCCTGTCTCTTCGTCCACAGTGCTTCCTCCCCCATACACAAACATATATGTATATGTACATGTATGTATCCAGGTGTATATGCATGTGAAGCCAGAGGATAATTTTAGATGTCATCTTCTGGAATGCTGTCTCCCCCTTTGGATTAGGCTAGACTGTCTGTGAACTCCAGAGACCCTCCTGTCTGTGCCACGTCAGTGCTGGGCCTACAGAAAGGTGTTACCACCCCTAGGGTTTGGGGTGGGTACTGGGCCTCAAACTCATGTCCCTATGCTTGCAAGGCAACCACTTTATTAAATGAGCTATCGGCCCAGTCCTCCAGCTCGCTCTTTCACTTGGAGGCTTAGGCTGTAGAAAGAGCCTGGTCTCTGGCATCAGGCTGGTCTGAGTTCAAGGTTTAGAGCTCTCCTGGCTTTGTGGCTGTAGTTGGGTCATGCACGTAACCTTTTGAAGCCTTGGAAGTCTCCCTTGTGACAGGAGCTAACAGCATCTGCCCAAGGCTGTGTGGAAGAGCTGCAGCTGAGCTTGGTGTGCAGCGGGCTTTCCTTAGCTCCTGGCTCCTCTCTCTTCTCTCTTTTTAGGATTGATGACATATGACAGCTTGACAGCTTGGTTTGATAGGTGTCTTAGTTAGGGTTTAATTGCAGTGAAGAGACACCATGACCAAGGCAACTCTTATAAAGGACAACAGGCTGGCTTACTGGTTCTGAGGTTCAGTCCATTATCATGGCAGCAAGCATGGCAGCATCTAGGCAGGTATGGTGCTGGAGGAGCTGAGGGTTCTACATCTTGTTCCGAAGGTGAACAAGAGATGACTGGCTCCCAGGCAGCTAGGAGGAGAGTCTCAAAGGCCACCACCATGGTGACACACTTACTCCAACAAGGCCACACCTACTCCAACAAGCCACACCTCTTAATGGTGCCTCTCCCTGTGTCAAGCATATTCAAGCCACCATAAGGGGTATATTTTCTTGTCACACACTAGGTGTTGTGTTCCCCTCTGGACAGTCTTTGTATTGTAGCAACTGAAGTTACTTTGAGCCAAATAGTCATAGACTTGATTATGCAGATTGGTGTTTTAGAATAGAATCCCGCTTGCTGGCTTTTGGTTGTTGTCATGTTCCTTTTATACTCATTTGTGAATCTAGAGAGTTGAAATGAGTTATAAACGCATGAAGAATATGGAGAACTGAAAGTAGGCATGGACATGAGGTCATGTGTTAGTATAAAACAATGCACTGCTGGGTCCTATAATTTTCCTGTGATTGAATCCATATCCTAGAAACTGCTGTGAAGAACAGAAAGCATCATCCTTTCTCCTGGGTCTTTCCTTTAAATTGTCATTGTCTTTTTCTTTCTCTTTAAAGTAGGGCTGAGGAGAATACTGGCATTGGCTTAGGGTAGCTGTGGAATCCCATGTTGACACCGGGCCAAGATGGCTTGCAAAGGTTGCTTGCTATGTGTTTGTTTATAGAGCAATTACCCATGGCTTAAAACAAGTAAAACCTGATGTGTTTCAGACTATGGTGTGAAGGCATGATACTTATACAAGCATAAAAATGAAAACCTGCAGGCTATAGGGGTGGCTGCATGACCAGAGCATTTCTTACAGAGGTTCCACAGCCTGGAGTCACAAGCTAGCAGAGCACACTGCAGGATCAAAGGTCTGGGATTGACTGTCCATGTCCACTGCTCTCACTGCACAAGGCTCAGACCATTTGCCCCTTGGCTTATGACTTTTATTATTAAGGCAACTGTCATTCTCCAAGAGTTGAACAACACTCAGGTATCTCCTTGCATACCAGTGAAATTACAATGTATTTGCAGCAGGGGCTGGCGACAGTTTCCTGTAGGTGCTCAGTAAGCATGTCTGTCCTCCTTTCTTCCCTCTCTCCTCTTCCATTCCCTCCCCCTCTATCAGTTCTTCCTTTTCTCCCTTCTCCTTTTACCTCTCCCTCTCCCTTCTTCCTCTCTATCATCTCTCATCTCTCTTTCTCTTCTTTCCTTCCTCTTTTCAACCCAGAGCCTTACTTATGTAGTAAGCCTAGCACCGAACTTTTGATCTTCCTGCTTCTGTCTCTTAAGTGTTGAGATTAGAGGTGTGAACCACCACGTGCCTTCCTTAATAAATCTCTTTTGAGAGATTGCTAATTGGGATGAAAACACAACGTTTAGAAGAAGGGAATGTGCATAACTTCTTCAGGGGAGAGTTTTTCCTTTATGGACTCAATTGTATTGCTCCTGTGATCATGGCACCCCACCTCACACCCCTATTTTTGAGACAGGGCCTGTGTAGCTCTGCCTGGCCTGGGACTCACTTTGTAGACCAAGATGGCCTTGAACTCACAATTAACTTCTTGCCTCTTCTTCTTGAGTTTGATCGAAGCTGTGGGGCACTACCCCGGCCAATCTTTTGACAGAATCAAGGTCCCAGTTTACTGCTGGGAGCGTAGTGAACCCATGCTTGTGAGAAGCATGGGTTTTACTTCCTGGTTGCTTAGCTCCCTCCCCTTGAGAATTTCAAAGAAGTTTGGAGATGCCCTCTCTCTTACCTGTTGGTAAGGGCGTCTGATTTATGACACACTCCACCTCCCTGAGTTCTTGATCCTTCCTGTCACTTACTTGTGTGATGATCCATCCTTGAATCTCTAAAATGTTCACCGAGTTCTTTGAGGAAATGTAAATATAGAATTTCATCCCTTTCTTATATTGTACTGAAAATGCACAGTTCTCTAGAATCCCTTCCCCCAGCACTCAGGGTTGTTTTTGGTTTTGTTTCCACAAAAGTGTAGGGAGAAGCAAGGCTGGACTCGTGGTCATCTCCAACCACTGGGTTCTTTTCTTCACTCTGTGTATGTAGATGATCAGATCTCAAGATTTAAGAAATCATTATAGTATATATATATATATATATATATATATATATATATATATATATAATTACATATTATATTATTGTTATATTAATAAATAATTAAGAAACAGCAAAGTAGCTTCTCTTGGTGCAATCTCCTTGTTTTTCTCAACTTGATGCTATCTCTCTAGAACATCCAGCTGCTCCCCCAGAACATCCAACTGCTCCCCAGAACATCTAGTTGCTCCCCCAGAACATCCAGCTGCTCCCCCAGAACATCCAGCTGCTCTCTAGAACATCCAGCTGTTCCCCCAGAACATCCAGCTGCTCCCTAGAACATCCAGTGGCTCCCCAGAACATCCAGCTGCTCCCCAGAACATCTTGTGAGTAGATGCTAAGGGAGTCATGATTTTTGATGGCAGATCTGCCTCAGCAGGCCCCTAGGTTCATACAGCTAATATTTGGCTCGTCTGAGTGACTGTTGCCACATCTAGATGGTGACCTTTCCTTGCCCATGAAAATCCTCTCTACTCATTCCGGGCTTCCTTGTGTTTCTGCAGGCTTACAGTTCCTCCTAGCATGACCAAGATCTGATCAGCCAACCCACGCGTTGCTTCTTGTGCCTGGCACTGCAGTGCAGGGGCCTTTTCATCGCCCCGAACTACAGCACTGTCATGGCAGCTGCCTCTACTTCCAGCCCTGTAATTTCACAGCCCCAGGTAAGTGCTTCGGCCTGGTCTATGTTTTTGTTAATCATAGCTCTGGGTAATAGTTAATCTGAGGACAAGAAAGTATGCTTTTCTCTGGAGAATTGTGCACACCTCTTATTGTCATGTGGTGGGTACTTAGATGGCATGTTTGGGGAGAGAGAGAGAGAGAGAGAGAGAGAGAGAGAGAGAGAGATAGTTTAGGAAGCAGCTGAGAAAATGAGCTGGCCCCTGCTCACAGGGGGACAGATTTACCACACTGAGGATACCCAACTGTCACAATTGCCATCCAGCTCCAAAGCAAGACAAGTCAGAAGTCAATTCTGCTCCTCCTCCTCTTATTTACTCTTTCTTTTCATGGGGAGGGTGGTAGTACACATGGTATCTCTCAGTTAGATCTAATCTTGCAGTAAGCCCTCCAAGATGGCTTCATTGTTCTTTCCCTGTAATTATTATTTTGCCTCGGCCCATCCTGGGAAATTTGAAAGCAAAATGGAGCTCTAGAAATTTCTGAGCAGTAGTCCTGTGAAGTACTTTGGCTGTACATGGGGAGCAGTAAGCCTGCAAGCACATCTTCTTTGTTTAGATCACGGTGCGACCTGTTTGATTATGACCTGTTCTTCGGTCTCAGCAGGCAGGGTGGTGCAGTGGGATGGAAACAGACTTGGAGTCATTCAGTCTTGGTTTCATCTCCCTGGGCCTTGGACGGATGCTCTCCCTGCCCCATCCCAGCTTTAAACTCCGCTCAGGTTACTGTTCTTCATACAATGTTTCAATGGCTGAAACAGTACTGTAGATGCAAAGCCCAGTGAATATAGTTTCTCACTTGCCTTCCCTTTCTCTTGACTCCTCTGTATCCAGAGAGGTTTCTCATTTATCATGGCCATTTTTAGGCAAAGGTTTAAGAAATATAGGTGCCTTTGAGAAAGACATTTTAAAGTTGTTTATAATTAGTGCACAAAATACTGGGTTTCATTATGACCTTTTCATACATATATACATACATACATACATATCACTGCACTTTGGATTTTTACTTATGTGCCTTCTTCTGCCCTACCTATACACCTCTTACTGGTATCCTTTTTCCTTTCCACACACTCTCTTCCGTTTTCATGTTTTATATATATATATAAATATATATATATATATATTTTATTATTTATTATTTTATTATTTTATTTATTATTTTATTATTTTAGTATTTATTATTTTTATTTCTGCACTAAAACACCATGACCAAGGCAACTTAGAGAATGCAGTGTTTATTTGAGCTTCTGGCTCCAAAGAAGAGTCCAGCACCATCATGGAACAGCAGCTAGAGCAACAAGCTGAAGCTCGCATCTTGAAACACAAGCAGGAAGCAGAGGGTGATGTAGAAGTAACTTGAGTCTTCAAACTCTCTTGGCCCACTTCCAGTGACATACTTCCTCCAGCAAAGCCTCACCTCCTGAGTCCCCCAAACAGTGCTACCAAATGGGACCAAGTGTTCAGATACTCAGGCCGGTGGGGGCATTCCACAAACCACCACATGGGCATATTTTATAATCTAGATTCTGAATATGAGGGAACCTGCAAGCTTTTGCCTTCCCCCATTTCTCAGTCCTGTTCCCTTCCCTTCTCTTTAGAATACCTCCTCTTCCCTCATTATCCTCCTTTTACTTCCATGTTGAACACACACACACACACACACACACACACACACACACACACACACGGTGTATAATCTAAGGGTTTCCCAAGGACCAGCCACTCTGATTGAAGTTTAATTCCTGATGGACCAGCATGTTGTATCCTTTTTTCAGTATCATTTAGAAGGTTATTATATTCTGTGCATATTTAAAATAAGGATTAAGAATGTCTGGGGTTTTTGTTGCTGTTTTGTTGTTTTTAAGAAGACGTCAGGAAAGAGAGGGAGAAAGAAGAAAGGGTCATTTCTCAGCAGTCACCTTTCTTGCAGCCAGTTCTGGGGGTTGAATGACTCTTTCACAGGGGTTCCATGTCAGATATCCTGCATATCAGACATTTATATTATAATTCATAGCAGTAGCAAATTTACAGTTATTAAGTAGCAATGATAGTCATTTTGTGGTTGTGGGTCACCACAACATGAGGAACCACACTAAAGTGTCACAGCATTAGGGAGGCAGGGAACCACTGCCACAGGTTAACGTGGAGGTTTTCCACCATGGATAAATCCCTTGCTGTTCGTTAAAGCTTTCAGTGTTTCCTGGGCTGTTGGATGCCCAGTGCCCACCCCCCGCCCCCCAATGCCATTTCTCTTTTGTGGGATGCTTCTCACGGTTTCAGCACTTGACTTACTTGGGAGTCTGGTTCCATTCATCTCAGTATGCTGGGGCTTAGAGAATGGGTCAAGAGATTCAGTTTGTGTTACTTTAGGTTACCAGTTCAAAGCCCATGGCAGCTGTTCCTGATGATGACTATTCTTAGCCTCTGCCGTGTGTGTGTGTGTGTGTGTGTGTGTGTGTGTGTGTGTGTGTGTGTGTGTGTGTGTGTGTGTGTGTGTGTGTGTGTGTGTGTGTGTGTGTAGTGAGTTAGGCCTGAGCACAGGCTTCCCTGACCAGGCATTTCAGCCTCCATCACTCCATCATTGTTGTTTGTCAGCATTTCCAACATGGACTTACCATCCTCCCTGTCATGTAAACCGCTATGGGTTTGCGAGTACTATAAATGCTTTTAAGTGATTCATTTCATCAAAATGTCCAACACTATCCAAAATAGAAAGAGATCCTATTTAAACCAAACACCTAGGGAAATAGATGCTCTTGAAGACTTTCTGTGGGTAAAATTGGTACATCGACTAGGCAGGATTAATTAAAGTCAGAAACCTTTTGCAGTCACACTGGTGTCTAAACACACGAAACCAAGGAAGCGTATAAAAAGATAGTCACGGGAAGAAGTTCAAAACGTCCTGACTATTCAGCAGTTGGTTGGTTATTAATAAAGCCAGGTACCTGGATATGATTTAAATGTCACATAGCGGTGAAAACATGAGCATATCGACATGGCTGTGTTGTCGTAAGACACCTTATAAAGGGGAGAGAAAGCAAGACGCAGAATAATCCTCACAGGAAGAGATCATTAAAACGATAAAACAAGACCATGTGTTTTTAAGGACAAACACATGGCTCGTAAACAGAGGAGCAGAGGGAAAAAGCCAGCGCATACATTTTCAATAGAATTCTATTGCCCCCCAGAGGGTCCAAATTGGATCTGGGGAGATGATAAGTCCCGCCAAAGCTTAACCCTACCCTAAAGAATCATATTTCATAGCATTTGACTTCTTTCATTAGGGGGAATTTAAATTTAATTAAAAATTTCTCCTTGAGGATCATTATTGAAAAATAAATAAAAATGTCACGAAACGCAGCTTTTCGGAAGCATGTGCGAGGACCCTGGGGTCACACTGCTTGAGTTCAGGCCCTGGCTCTGACACTCAGGGCCGAGCCGGAGGGAATGTGTTCACTCTCTCAGTGCCTCCACATAACGCTTACAAAACAAGCAGAGCAGTCGAGAGGCCAGCCTTCTGGCAGTGCTTGAAAAATGTCACGTGCAATTACACACTCAGCTCACAACAATGGCTGGGGCATATTGTCTGTGCGTGTTGGTATGTATTATGGTTACTGCTTGGCAACAGGACAGGCCTCTACATGCAAGAATAAATAAGATTAAATAAAATCGTTGCCGTGCTAGAGTTCAGAAACATGGTGGAAGATAGGCAGCTGAGGAAGGGACAACTTAAAAGTTATCACAACACAGGAAGTATTGCTGTTCTGGGACTGGCACTTGGGCTTCTTGCAGGAGCCCCTGTGTGGACGGATATGAGCTGTTTTGATGGGGAAACAGAAAGAGCATGCGCAGATGCCCAATGGGCTACGGGGAGAAAAGCCCCCAGCTTCAGGATTGAATAGAGTGAGCACTGCGTGGTCGGGCCTGGGGCTGCCCCCCAGAGGGGCGTGCCCTCTTCTACCAAGCCACGCGGTCAGATTGTAGGATTGTGAAGAATTCCGTGAGGGGCTGGGTCCGTACGTAGCTCGGTGGTTAAGAGTGTGTATTGCTCTTGCAGAGGGCCCATGTTTGAATCTCATCACCCACACTGGGAGGAGTTACAGGAAGCTCTGTAACTCCACCTTCAGAGGACCCAAAGCTCTCTTTTGGTCTCTGAGGGTACCTATCTATACTCGTGTGTGTGTATGTGTGTGTGTGTGTGTGTGTGTGTGTGTGAAAGATAAATCTCCTTAAAACAAAACAAACCCTAGCATTTGGCGAGCTTGTCAAATTCCGTCATGATATAATATTTGCACTGTAGAAATTGGCAGACCCTGAGTATTAGAATGGGTGGGTTATTAACTCAGGAATTTTGCAGGACCTTAAAAGCCATAGTAAGGAAGTGAAAAATGATTTTAACAAAGCCTGCAGTGGTGTAATGCTTGCCTAGCACATGGAAGGCTCTGGATTCAATCTACAGTCACACACACACACACACACACACACACACACACACACAGCCTGTATAGTTTAATGGTTATTACCCAAGCTTTAGAGTCCTTGACTTGTGTTTGAACCTGGACTTGACTATGCTCTGGGACAAATTCTGGGGCAATGTCGATCTCAGTAGGTCTCATTCTCACCCCATGCTGGCATTAGTAAGAGTTGCTGATACTTGGGGAACTGGGCCATTCGGCAAGAGTCAGTTGCAAGCTTCAGTAATTAGATCACAGAACAAGTTGGCTCTCTTTCAGTTGAGATGCAGACCTTTGGGTCCCCTGGCTGGAGCACCCTAGCTTTGGACATGATGAACCTCCTGATTACAGGCCAACCCTTCCTTTCTGCTTTGCACACTCGGGATTTCCTTCAAGGTGGGCTTGCCTGCAGTGATGTCTCCTCTCCAGATAGCTATCGTCTCCTGGTGGAGAGAAGGCTCAAATTATGTAAAGCTAGCATCATTTTAGCTGGCTCATAATGAGCAGCTCTCATGGTGCAGTCACCTTACCCTGACATTATCCAGCCTGGAATATACATTCTTCTGACCCGACCCCCATGACATAAACTCACATTCAGGTGGGAAAGGCCTGCTCATCTCTTTCCAAGGCAAAGGCAACAATTGGAAGAAAAAAGAAAAGGCTGGGGGTTTTTTGTTTGTTTTTCCATTCATCTGGTAACAAAGGCCATTTTCTAGTGAAGGCTGCCTAGCACCAGACATAAACTAATTAATATGAGCAAATAGCCTGTGATTGTTTCAAATAACAATAGGGAAGAAAGCACTCATTGTCGCTCCTGCTGGGATCTCTGTTTAGTCAGCCTGGGATCGGCCTTGTGCTTTGAAGTCAGACCAGTCTGGTTCTCTGCCTTGCCCCTGCTTGGACTCTTAAGATGCAGAATTGTTTCCTTGTACTCCAGCACCCAGTCCTGGCACAGCTAAGGTGAGTCCCAGGATGGTTGGGACTGAGAGTCACGGGAAGTCGCCTCGACTGATTTATAGCTACACTAGTCCAGAGTTGATAAAAGCTACTGTCAAGGGAACCTGAGGATGTATTTTTGTAGACAGGAACCAAGGAATTTGGTCATGTATTCCTGTTCTGCGGGATGTTGAGGGGTAGGGTGGGGTGGGGTGGGGTGGGGTGGGGGTGATGTAAGCTAGGATAGTTTCTGTTTTCTGTTTCTAAAACTCTGCCAAACATTTACTTCACTGTGGTTGATGAGGTTCTGGATCTCAGTTTCCAGTTTCAGTCTTAGTGGAGGGATCAGTAGCTCAATAGGAGAGTATGTCATTTGGCTCCTCCCACCCCCAGCACTGGTGAGAGAGGCCCAAATGGGTGTTTGAGGACTTACAGGTTGCTTGGCTGCCACCCGTGGGATTCCGGTGAGGAAGTGACCTTTGTCTTCAGCATTGGGGATGATGCTCTTCCCTTCTGCCCTCAAGTGTGAGGTGACATCTGTGTTCACAGTAGTGGCCCGGATAGACTTTGGTCCTGTTAAGTGATTTCAGTTGCTTGCATTAAAAGTATAGTGTCTTAGCAGATTGTTCTCTCGGTTCCCAGCTGGTGTTTTGAGCTGTCTGTTTAGAATCCTTTATATTTTAAAAGTCCACGTCTTAGAAGCTTTTGTTTTGAGTTGGATGAAAGCAACTGAGTTCTGCATTAAAACACTGGACATGTAACTCTGGGATTGGAAAAACTCTCTCCCCACCCCTCCCTCCCTTACTCTCCTCCTCTTCTTCCTCCCCTCTTCTCCCTCTCCCCCCCCCCCTCTTGTGGTGTTTTAGAATCCTGTGTAAAGCAGGTTTTCAGGCATTCACAAGCATGATCGTAAGCTCCTTGCACAATTATCCAGAGTCACTCACCAGTCACCAGCATTTCTCCCTTTCCCCCTCTCGCTTCACTCGGAGGATACAGCACGCTAAGCCCCCAGCTTTGCTCCATCCTTCCATCAGTCCTCGTATCTCACTCTTCATCTGCCAGAAATAATTTGTTCACGTAACCGTGATTCCATTATCACACTTTTCACATTATCAGCACTGAAAGAGATTGCTAATATCACATTGTGCTCAATGAATACCCAGATCTCTCTAATTTCTTCTCTGAAAAGTCCTCACAGTTGGCACCCGGTTGTCTTGGAAGGCCACCGGGCAGATCCATTTACTCTTCTGTATTAATCCATCCTATGAACACCTATAGTTAAAAAAGACAGTTTCAGTGTTCCTCTTCACTCATAGAAGAAGATGGAAATTAGAAGCAGATATCGCTAAGGAAGACTCCACAAATGAGGTACACACCATAGCCCCCCAGGAAGAAAGTTAAGGCAATAGTGGGACTTAAAATCTGACTGCCAAAGAGCCATGCATGCTTTTTATTAGGCTAAAGCATGAGTAATTAATAGTTGCATGGCATACTGTTATAGTATGAGCCATGGATTGCAGTGTGGTGTTCCCTATGGGCACACCATGAAGGTGCAGTGTGGTCTGGCTTTACATACATGGCACCGAGAAAGAGAGTCCATGGGCTTAGGTCCACATAGATTTTGTAAGTCTAAAATATTGTAGGCCAAGGCTAAGAGGGCTTTCGGTACACATTTTTGTTCCAGCTTTATTCTTTATTATGTAGAATTAAAACAATGTGCACCATGGTTGAGAGTATGAATGGGAAGCTAAGTGCTTTGTGGCATCTTTAATAGATACCAAGCAGATGCTCGCTCTCACCATTCCCTCCCCCCCACCCCCCCGCAGTGGTTGTGAGAGTTCTTTGCAGGGAGAAAGTGGTTACCGCATATGGTTTGTGTATGTGATGTGCGTTTGTCTTCTGCCAGAAGAGCTATCAGAGGAAAGCCAAGTTAGATAAACACTCTATGGAAAACTCCCATGGACTGCCAGGAATAAGTGCGTGTGGAGGTAAACACTGAGATTTCTGACTTATTCCATCTTGATTCATGTTTCAATTAGAAGTTGGATTTCTTCTTATATTGCTATTTAAATTCATTTATGCTCCCTTCTGTGTTTATAAACTCAGAAGGTTGGAGAGGATATCTGATTTTGGAATCTGAGAGTACATTTTCAATTTTTCTTTCCTAAGCTAAAAATCACATGGGTGCTGGTGGAGAGCCCAGGGTAAGCCACAAAAGATACCCAACAGCATGCATCGGTTTATTTATCTTTCTAATATGCCCTTTTAATTGGCTCAGTCTGTACTGGTTAATGAGGCTGCCTCTTTATCCTGAAAGGGCATGTGGCTTTTTCTTTCCCACCCACCGCGGTGTGTGTCTATTTTACACTCCTAGGTTCTCCGGAGCCTTGGATTTTTTTTGCAGAGTCAGCATATATGCCCAAGAGGCACAATGTCCTATTTTTAACCATAATCATAGGGTCCGGGGGTTGCTGCCTTCTGAGCTCTGAAAGTTGCTGCAGCAAGACTGTCATTAAGGAAATCAGCCTGCCTTTGCTGGGTGATGACCCTGCCACACTGCAGTTTTAGAGTGTCACTTAAGCATTGCCCCGAGGTTAAACTTCCTCAGGTCATAAATCAGAGTCATAGGCAGGCTGAAGTCTGTGGAGAAGGGAAAGGTGTGTTTTCTTCTACGTGCTCCTTAGCATGAGATAGGGCCGTGGTGCAGATTCATTTCTGCAGCCTTAGGTTGGCCGTGAAGCAAGTTTCAAAGATACGTTCAACCTGAGATAAGCATTCAAGCAGAGCTATGAGATCTGGCAGGTAGAAGGATGGGGGTACATGGTTGTTGATGGCCAACAGGCTGCATGACTTCATAGTCAGTGTCCAGAGGGTGATTTCCAAACATTGACCACTAGAAGAGCCTGCATCAGACAGCAAAGAGGGGTTTGGAAGTCTAGGTTCAGGTCCAGATTGGAGATTGTTCACTGGATTCATGCATGAGCTCCGACTCCGCACACTCTGCTCCAGGTCTTTACTTAGCACTACCTTAACTATGACTGGTAAGGCAATCAGTAACCTAGACAAAAAAATAATGAAGGGGTGAACACGAGAGACCTGCAGCTCCATGGATCAGCGGCACCGGTTGTAGTTCAGGGCTAAATTGGAGGGCTATGCTGGGTTGTGTAGCGGTGATGCGGTCAGGTGATCCCACCTCTGTGAGACACGTCCAGATGGAGGGACTCCATTGCTGACATCACACTTTTGTGTGGAGCTTGGAGCCCTAGGGCACCACCGAGCCTGTGTGTAGAGACATTCAGCCCTCTGGTAGTGGAGAAGATAAAGCAGGCAGGGAGTGCCACTGGCCTGAGGATTCCAGTCAGCAGACACATCAGACAGTACACATTGGAATTGGAAACAATTCTATTTTATAAGACAGAATTTCACACCTCAGCCCAACATAACCTTGGACTTGTGGTAATTTACCTACCTCATCTTTTTGTGTGTTGGGTTATATAAGCCAAAATACCTGGCCTAATCAGAAATTTTCTTTTTAAAAATATATTACACTTTTGCCTCAATGGGGCACATGCCATTAGTCCCAGCACTCAGTAGGCAGAGGCAGGCAGAGCTCTGTGAGTTCCAGACTAACCCAGTGGGTCTACATAAAGAGTTTCCAGTCAGCCAGGGATATTCGGGGAGATCTTGTCTCAAAAACAAAACAAAACAAACAAAAAAAAACAACAACAAAAACCAAAACCAAACCCAACCAAACAAACAACACTGAAAAACAGTCATTTTATTTATTTACTTTGTGTGCTTATGGTGTGTGTGTGTGTATGTGTGTACACATATGTGTGTACACATATGTGTGTACATGTGTGCATATTTGTACAGTCATTATGCACATGCCATGTCACATATGTGGAGGTCAGAGAACAACTTGCTAGAGTCTGTCATCGATATCCAATAGGTGGGATCTGGGGATTGAACTCAGGCTCGGTGAAGGATGCTTCTTTCTGTCTGCTGGGCCAGCTCACCAGCCCCAGAATTCTTTTAAGTACTTTTGTCCAAGTTTTCCCTTAAAGTTATTAAAACTGTCTCTTGATATGTAGAATAGGAAAAGCTGCTTTTTGCTGAATAATTTATTATAATTCGGTCATAGTAAACGCAGTTTCACAGAGCAGTTTTACATGAGGGAACAGCAAGAGAAGCAATAGAAGATGGGAAATCTAAAAGAAATAAGCATTTACTGCCATGTTTAAAAACTGAAATGGAACAAGTTGCTAAATGTGCTCTGACAGTAAGTAGAACCTGCTGTAGAAAGCCTAATGCACACGGGACACGTAGTCTCAGCCTATCCGCTTAGTGACGACTGCATTTCAGAGCCTGCCTGTGCTCCTTGGAGGTTCAATCCCAGAGGGTTTTGATTTAAGCCTCAGCAGAGCAGATGCCACAGAAGTGAGTAACTGAGGGTCTTCAAACAAGGTGACTTCAGATTGAGCCTGGTGGCTCCTGCCTTTAATCCCAGCACTCAGGAAGGCAGAGGCAGGTGGCTCTCCCTGTTAGGCTGGGGGCTAGCCTGGTCTGCCTGTTAGGCTGGGGGCTAGCCTGGTCTGCATAGGGAGTTGCAGCCTAGCTAGAACTGCATAGTGAATCCCTTCCCCCACCTCTGCCTCCACAGGCGACTTTTTCCTCCACAGATTTTGGATGAGGAAATTATTCTCTCTTCTCTTTGTGTCTGCATTTGCTGGTAGAAGTCAGAGGTTCATTCCAGGTGTCCAGAACGGTTAATTTCTTCATCCAATCAGAAATTGGTGTCTGTTATTCTCCTTGCATGTGTTGGAGGGCATACATTTATATGAGGAAAGTAGGAATAATTATAGTCAATTTCTGTAAATGTTAGTGTAAGAATAGTGCACCATATGTATACGTGCACTCTCACAGTTAGTGTATGTGATTTGGCTTTATGTAACTTCTTTTTATTATACTTTCTTGGTTATGTTATAATTTAACATAACCTTTAGCATTCCCTCTCTGGTGGTTCAGTATTTATGTTGCTTCTATATTTTAAATTATACAATATTGTGTCTCCTTAGGCACACGTGTGATATTTCCCCCGAGGACTCAGTGTCTGATATGTGCATTTGAGTTGGTTCTGTGAAACCCTTTTTCAAAGCGGTTGTACTGAGTTTTCTCCAGCATCACGTGGCTAGCCTCATCAGGCTGTGGTTTTCAGATCTGCTCATTTTTGCTGGGATGGAAGTCTATTGGACCTTCCTATACATTGTGCTCGGCCTCCTCTGATGCCCTGTGAGGAGAGTTTTCAGGTGGCTGTCATGGTGTTCTCTCCTGGGGATCACCTGTCCACATCTTTGCTCATGCTTTCCTCTGTTGGATTGTTCAGTTTTTCCCCTTTTTGATTGGTAAAAAATCTTTACTCCTCGATGTAAAGAGAATCTTCTATATGTAAATTGCCAAACTTCCTACAAGTTTTTTGTTTGTTGGTTGGTTGGTTGGTTTTTTTCGAGACAGGGTTTCTCTGTGCAGCCCTGGCTGTCCTGGAACTCACTCTGTAGATCAGGCTGGCCTCGAACTCAGAAATCCGCCTGCCTCTGCCTCCCAAGTGCTGGGATTAAAGGTGTGCGCCACCACGCCTGGCTGACAAGTTTTTTTTTTTTTTTAAACCATTCATTATAAGGTCTTTTATAGTACTGGGTTCTTAACTTTTTGATCAATTAAATTTGGTCAGTGTTTTGGTCTCATTTAGGAAAAAAATCTTCCCACTATCTACAAGTTATAAATATACTTTTAAGAATTTTCATTTATATTTTTCAGATTAATGTTTGTATAACAATATAATAGATATAATGTAACAAAATCTATATAATACATATAATATATGTAATACATACATACACACATACATATTAACATATTACCTCAAATGGGGTTCGGTGTATGATATTGGTTTATATAGCCTGAATGAATTTCTGTGTATGACATAGGAAATATTTTTAAATGAATGAACAGTTATAGCATTGCCTCAGTTGATGGATAAATCTCCACTTCCCTATCATGTTGCCATGTGTGTGTATTGGTCTCTCTGGCCCATTCCAATGTCTGTTCCTGCATTTCAGTGCTAACCTTGAACTTCCATATCCTGCCTCAGGCTCCTGAGTACTGGGATTCCATTCCTGTTTGGGCAATTCCTTATTCCTATAATTGATTTTCCCAACGTGAAGCCACCTGTCCTGTTAGCAGCACTGTGTGTGAATTGATACTTTTTTCTAACCCATTATTTTACTAACATGGAGATTGTCAAGACTTCTAGCATTATTAATGGTTTTAGGTCAAATTCACTGCCTCAGACAAAGACAAAAGCCATTTCTGCTTCTCAGCAGCACTTAAAGCCATGTCGCCAGTGACCATAGTGGTCTGCTGCGGGTACAGCCCATTAACCTTGGTTTGCAGTTCTTGACTGGCTCAGAGAAGCATCTGAAAGATGCTTGCTATATTTACTCCTGCATGTCTCCAGTATTTTTAGTGGCTCTTATCATTCCTTCTCTTAGGCTCAACCCAGAGTTCTCTGGAAATCCTCCAATGTGATGATGTGCTCAGCCTGGTAGATAGGGGCCTATATGAGATGAGGAGTACCCTCACTGACTTGTGATTTGCTATTCTCCACAGATTCTTCACATACACGTAGACACCTTATTATCCTATACTGTTGCTTTAGTAGAGGAACCACTTGATATACTATTTTAGGTAAACTTTTTTTTTTTTTTTTTTTTTTTTTTTGAGACAGGGTTTCTCTGTGTAGCCCTGGCTGTCCTGGAACTCACTTTGTAGACCAGGCTGGCCTCGAACTCAGAAATCTGCCTGCCTCTGCCTCCTGAGTGCTGGAATTAAAGGTGCGCGCCACCACACCCGGCTTTAGGTAAACTTTTAAGACATTTAATTTCGCATAATCTTCAGCATCCTAAGGAATCTAGGGTTAAGCTATCTTTTCGTTTGTATCAGTATTGTTTTATGATCTCTAATTCCAATGAGAATTTATCCTACTTTTTCTTGTTTTTCATTTGAGGCTCTAAGAAGGATGAGAATTATTTTCCTGAGAATAAATTTAATAACATTTGAATAAATCCCATGCTGCTTCTTTTCTATCCTTATTGGGAGAGGTATGTAGGCTGATTGGTTTAGATTTAGCAACTAGAAATGACAAGGATAGAGCTCAACTATGGCCCCATTTAAAACGAGAGAACCAGGACTTGGGGCCCTTGCCTACCCTACTGAACACCATGTTAGGGGGCTGGGCATTAGAATCAGGATGACCCATGCTTCAAGAAGGCACATAGCCTCAAACATTCCATTGCTTTAATAGAAATGGAACCATGAGGTCCTGAGAAAGAGACAGGTGGCTCCCTGGAGCTCACTGGCCAGCCGGCCTAGCATCCAGGCCAGTGAAAGACCCTGTCTCAAAAGTCAAGGTGGGTGTCTCCTGCAGAACAATGCCTGAGGTTAATCTCTGGTGTCCACATGTACACACACACACACACACACACACACACACACACACACGAATACTGGGACACACAGATTTACATGTGCATACATATGCCCACACAGAAGTGGAAAGCAAGTTGACTTCATTTATATCATATTGCTCATTCTTTACCCAGCATGGATTAAAGTTCCTGTAAAGTATGCCTGTGGAGTATATTATTTACATTCTTATCAGACTCCCTACTAAACCACACAGGTCTAATTAGTATTGTGTGCTCTATGCCAGGTGTTTGCTTTTCCTCTTTGCTAATGAGTGTGTAATTGCTTTGTGGGAGATTAAAAAGCAAGTCAAATGGACAGGGAGTGGCTCCAGCAGCCACTCAGGTGTATCACTGGGGTGCCCTTGGAAGGCACAGTGTTAAGCTATATCTGTGACTGACATTCCATAAATGCCTGGGAAGGCCGAGATGACTTAGCGGAGGACAGAGAGATCTCAGACAGCTCCAGAACCACCACCCCCCTTTTTTTTTTTTTTTTGGTTTTTCGAGACTGGGTTTCTCTGTATAGCTCCGGCTGTCCTGGAACTCACTTTGTAGACCAGGCTGGCCTCGAACTCAGAAATCCGCCTGCCTCTGCCTCCTGAGTGCTGGGATTAAAGGCGTGCGCCACCACACCCGGCTTGCCAGATTGTTGTGACTCCGAAGATCACAGATCGGGCAAGGAACTTTCCAAGACGGGCATCTGGTTTGCAGAATAGCCACTGAGGACCCAGAGTATACATCCGAGATGAAGTGACCAGTGCGGGAGAAAAGGGCATGAACGTCATTAAAAATAATTTTATCTGGTCTGCATGTTTATTCTCTATCCAGGGCAACATCTGAGAGCTTCTTATTCCACAAGGATTTCTGGTTGTAGCGATTTAGGTTTAGCATGATCTCGTTCACTTTGTCTGAAATATTGACTGAACTTTGTCTGGAGAATGTATTTGTTTTGCCCCTCAGTTCTACCAGGAAGTATTGGTTTCTTTTCTCAAAGTAAAAAAGGAACCACTTAAAAACACTCCTAGGTGGGGTCATTGGGGAATTTCAGACTTTGCCTTGTTTGCTCTTTTCTCCAACACGACCAGCAGGGGACCAAGCGCTCACATCTTCCTCAGCAGTGTGGAGAATGAGCTTCGGATTCCTCAGATTGTGTTTGCCTCAGCGCATTTGAAGAATTTTTGCAAACTGTCACAGTTTACCCAGTAGGTTTAATTTGTATTGATTTCTTCCTCTTCTTCCTCCTCTTCTCTGCCTTACACGATTCTTATCTGAAGAATAAGACAAAAGGAACAGACATTTACATCCCACTCCCCCATCCCAAGCTCTTTTTGGTACAATGATAGATTTATGCTGGTATTATTAAATTGTACTAACTGTAACGTCTATATTTAAGTTTTTGACCATGGGAAAACAATCATGTCTTATGAATTTTATGCTTGCCCCAGTTTTTTATTGTTTGTTTTTTGATTTTTTTTTTCTTTTGGTTTTTCTTGAGATAGTGTGTTTCACTGTGTAGTTCTGACTGTCCTGGAACTCGCTATGTAGACCAGGCTGGCCTTGAGCTCAGAGATCTGCCTGCCTCTGCCTCTGTAGTGTGCTTGCCTCTCTGTGTGCTTGCAAGTGAGGCCCCTCTCCCCCCCACCCCCACCTCGAATGGATATTAGTTACTTTTATTGTCATCATGGTAGAATTCCTCACAGGTCAGAGGTCACAGGCTGTCATGGCTGGAAAGGCAAGTTGGCAGGAGCATGAGGTCCCATAGAGAAGTAGAGTTACAGCTGACCTGGCCTTCAATTCCTGACTCTACCCTTATGTGAGCTCCAGCCCTATGTGAGCCCCACCCCTATGTGAGCCAGCTAAGTCTCACGTCCCTATGAGTCTCTCCAAAATAGTACCACCAGCTGAAGACCAATCATCTAAAGACACGAGCCGTCTATGGCTATGCAATTCAATGCTTCTTCAGGGTTTCTCTATACAGTAGGGTTTCGTATTCCTTGAGTTTTGTCCTAAAGCAGTGAGTCTCAACCTTCCTAATTCTCTGACCCTTTAATACAGTTCCTAACGTTGTGCTGACCCCCAACCATAAAGTTACTTTTGCTGCAGCTTCATACCTGTAATTTTGCTAGTGTTATGCATCAAAATGTCAGGCTGTGACATCTGACCCTGTGGAACGGTCTGAAGATCCCACAGGGGTCGCGTGTGTCGAGAACCACCATCCCACAGGGTCTCGCAGCAGCAGCCCGGAGGAACTCTAGTGGGCTTGCTCTCTCCATCTTAACCATTTGCTGAGCTTTGTTTTACTTTATTTTTACTTTATGTTTCTGGAACCTTTCTTTACCCATGAGATTCCAAAATCTCGTTAAGCTATAGGAACATTTTGTTTTAGCGTTGTTTTGAAATATATATAAACATAAATCGGTAATGCGTGGTCTTCTTGAGGAATCCCTTTTCTGTCGGCGAGTGGGGCTCTGCCTCTCCAGCTCTGTCCCAGCCCTTCTAGAGTCTGCAGAGTGACTATGAGTTTGTTTAATCTGTGCCTCCATTTCCTTCTTGTTATCTCTGACTCTCTCATCAGATGCTCAGTGGATGTCTGTGATCTCTTTTATTTGGCATTTCTGTTCTCTAGAAATTTTATACTTTCTTTTTTAATTCAGAAATTATTTTTTATTGTGTTCTGTCTGGTAGACACAGACATGGCTTCCAAAGACATCCATACTTAATCCACGGGACCTCAATGGGCTGAAGGGATTTTTTTCAGAAATAAAGAGATTTGAGACAAAAAGACGGTCCTAGATTCTGACTTCTTATAAATGTTATACTCATAACCCTTTTGTGCCTGAGAAATGTTTAGACCCCCTCCCCATGCGCTTCTCTGGGAGGAATTTGTAGTTAGAGTTGGGAAGTTGGGAAGAGGACCCTAACTGTAGGGGCAGCATTCTGTAGGCTGGCGTCCGTCCTGGAAAGAAGCCAGTGGGGCACAGCAGTCTTCATCCCTGCTCCCTGGGTGTGTTCAGGTGACCAGGAGCTTCACGCTCTGCTGGCAGGATTCCCCCCGCCCCCCAGAGTGTACCAGACCCTTAAGCCGAGAGACAAAAATAAACCCCTCCTGCCTTTAAGTTACTTTTGCTAGATATTTCCTCACAGCAATAAGAGAAGTAATTAATACAGTAGCTGTTGTTCATGTGATCAGAAAATTCTGAGTTCCGGTGCACCTGTCACCTTAATGTCTTCGAGAAGAGACTCTGTTCCTGTCCTCACAATAAAGGGACTAAGTCAGTCACTATAGAATTCGGGACAGATGAAGGAGAACGGAAAATGGGGAGGATATTCCGGTGGGGGGGGGAAACATGGAAGGGTCAAGAAAATGGAAACATCCTCAAAAGACAGATATATTAAGCATCACGTGAGGAAAACTTGTAAACTGAGAAATTACGATGAGTGATTAGAATGTCTCCAGTATTTCCAAAAGCAGGAAGTTCTGGGCAGCTGAAAAAGTCTTGTGGGTGTGGCCATGGGTGTGGGCAACTGGAATGTAGTGGAATAGGTCATTAGAGACGAGGTTCAAGGAAGTGAAAGGCTAGAGAAGTCAATTAATTACTCAGAATAAGGGCAAGACTTGGGGTGGAAAGAAACACTACGCTAAGTCAAGTTCTCTGACCGCCAGTGAGGGAGACTCTGTGGACTGCGGAGAAGATAGATGCCTAGGGATGTAACGCAAGGTCCCCACTCCTCTGGAGCGTGATCTCCTTACTGAGAACAGGAAGGGCTGATCATACAGCACAGTGTGTGCACTGCCAGAAGTGCAGCCGTGACACTTAACATTGGGACAGGGAAGAATCTGTAGAAGTCTTCATAAGATGAATTACTCAGGCATTTCATCTGCTGTTTAATAAATTACTTAGTGTTAGTAAAAACATTTATGTACAACCTATGGGTATATTGTAGATCAATTAGTGAAAAACTTGATTAAGGTGGGCTTGGTTGTGCAGGTCTATAATTCCAGTTAAGAAGCCTTAGGTCCTATCCTTAATCCACACAAACACAAGTACCCAAACTATCATGTTTGCTTAGTGATTGAAGAATCACAACGAGAGAAGAGGAAGAAGAATGTCATGTGTCTTTGGGGAATGGTTTCTAATTCTAGATGTCTCCAATGAACTGAAGGTCTCAGGAAGACAGATTTTTTTTTTTTTCTTTTTCCACTTGATATGTGATTTCCCCCATTGTATTCTTCATCATCTTTTATTTTCTAGCTTTGCTTTATTATTCATTGACTGAATGTATTGTGTTTTAAAACACCTCAAACCTTTCTGGACTGAAGTATAAGTGTAAATAGCATAAAAATATATTCCAACTGTTTCTGATAAAAAGAAGGAAAAAGAGTAAACAAACACAGAATAAAGCAGTGTCACCCAACACTGGAGGACATGCGTGTCCCCTGAGCTAATTATATTTTACTTCTTGTGGAGCAGTGTCAGGTATCAACTGCTTGCATTAAGCCTTCCAAGGGGGAAGAACGTTCTCAAGAGTCTCACGTTGGAGCATGGATGCTATTCTGGGGATGAAGAGTCCTGGGGGGTGGGTTGTGCTAACCACAGGAATGTTGAACAGTACATGCTGGCTTTGCTAAAGAATCTTTGATGCATAGTGTGACCTTTGAAATGTTGGGCCTGATGGTCCTTTTGCAAGCTTGTGTTACAAAATGTCTGCCACAGGTCAAAAACACGGTGTGGGGTGAGAACAGATTAATTGGCCAATGTTAACATATCTAGAAACTACCTTGTTTACTAAATAACAGGGCAGAGTAGATTTCAATAGGATAAACGCTCCCAATAGCAACGTTCTGAAAGATTTTGGCTGCATTGGGTATTTTAAGGAATTTTTTTAAATGTGTCATGTGGTTTTTCCTGTAGACCTCAGTGACACAGACCACCAAGCAGAGGCCTTTTACTTATTTGCCTCACCATCTTTAATCTAGAGTCCCAAGTGACCAGTGCAAATTTTGGATGTTATTCTGGGTCAGATTTTTCAAATTCTTTGTTTTTATATTATTTTATTTTACTTTACAAATGTTATAGGAATCTTGTGTTGCCTGTCCATCTTTAAATTTGGATCTGTGGTTTCTTCTATTCATTCATTCATTCATTCATTCATTCATCTTCTTTCTCAGTTCACAGCCATGAATGAACAACAGTGCTTCTACAACGAGTCTATCGCCTTCTTTTATAACCGGAGTGGGAAATATCTAGCCACAGAATGGAACACAGTGAGCAAGCTGGTGATGGGACTGGGCATTACTGTCTGCGTGTTCATCATGTTGGCCAACCTCCTGGTCATGGTGGCAATCTATGTCAACCGCCGCTTCCATTTCCCTATTTATTACTTGATGGCCAACCTGGCTGCTGCAGACTTCTTCGCTGGATTGGCCTACTTCTACCTGATGTTCAACACAGGACCTAATACCCGGAGACTGACTGTTAGCACGTGGCTCCTCCGGCAGGGCCTCATTGACACCAGCCTAACAGCTTCTGTGGCCAACCTGCTGGCTATTGCTATTGAGAGGCACATCACGGTTTTCCGCATGCAGCTCCATACACGAATGAGCAACCGGCGCGTGGTGGTGGTGATTGTAGTCATCTGGACTATGGCCATTGTGATGGGTGCCATACCCAGTGTGGGCTGGAACTGCATCTGTGACATCGATCATTGTTCCAACATGGCACCCCTCTACAGTGACTCCTACTTAGTCTTCTGGGCCATTTTCAATCTGGTGACCTTTGTGGTCATGGTAGTTCTCTATGCTCATATCTTTGGCTATGTTCGCCAGAGGACTATGAGAATGTCTCGGCATAGTTCTGGACCCAGGAGGAATCGGGACACCATGATGAGCCTTCTGAAGACAGTGGTCATTGTGCTCGGTGAGTTCTGTTACTGACTGTTGCCTCCTTTATAGCTTCCCAATGCTGTCAAGTGGCCACACACATTTTTGATCGTGTTAAACAAGAATGTGAACATTCACCAGGTGCCTAGGCAGAATTATGAGTGAACAAGGAAATTTCATTTTAAATGTCTATGGCAATGTCAGCTTACTATCCTTCCTATAGTTATAGAATATGCTAAACATTGGTCTCTGTGCTGTTGTGTAAAAATGAAGAAAAGAAAGATATCATTGAAGAGTGTTCCTTCTAGAACTGAGAATCTCAAAACATTCAAGATCCCACACCACCAAACCCAAAACTAACAAAAGCCCCAGAATACCTGGTTTTATTTAGCTTTAAGAGGTTGTTTTACAATTTCCATTGTAAGACTCTCACCCTAAGGACTTGGTTTCACAGATGTTCAAATAGATAGTGCTGTATATGATATGAACATCTTTTATGCTTTCCTACACAGTTATTCACTAGTCCAAGTGTCCATGCCGTAGTTATCTTTAACTTTATTTTTGAGTATTTGCTACATGTATACAATGAAATATGATCCTATATGTGCCCATTTCCCCTTCCGGTTCTCTCTCCATCTTCCTAACATGCTCCCTCTCAACTTCATGTCTTTGATTTTGCTGTTGTTTGTTTATTTATTGACAACCCAGTAAGCCCTGTGTGCATGGATGTGGGACATGGGAAAGCTACCAGTGTTCACATCTTCCTTAAACAATGATTCTCCCTCCCCCCTGGCAACTATTCGTGAACAACAGCTCCCAAGAATGGAGTGTGGCCTGAAGATCATCTACCTGTCTCTGCTGGGATGGTCTTGTGATGACCTTATGCAAGTGACCATGGATGCTGTGAGGTTGTGATGCAGATAGCCCTGTTATGTCCTGGAGGCAACATTCCATAGCACTGTTCTCCACCCACTGGCTTTTACACTCTGTCTGACTCCTCCTCTGGGATGGTCCCTCAGCACTGATGGTTTCACCTGAATCGGAGAAAACATATCTCAGTTTTCCATGGATACAATCTGTGGGTGAGATGACGTGCATAACCCAAGATATTTTGCTTCCATATTGACTCAAACATTTGTTGCATCTAACAGTTGATGGACATATGTGTGTGTTTCATATATGTGTGTCTTCCACTTATAATGTCAGACACCATTTAGTTCGTGGAGTAAATGATTACAGAATTTGGTCTAGGAACCCACCAAGTTCTTGCTTTAATCTTGGCCTTTGCATACTCTCTAATATATCCATACCACACACTGTACTTAACGATTCATGGAAAGTTAACATCTGTGTCTCATTGGGTAGTTTGTCCTCTTCCACGAGAAGACCACTACAACCCGTCACACAAATGTCAAATATGCATATAGCAGGAGTAGTGTCATTTGAGGCTTAAACCGTCAGCCTCCATAAAGATCAAACACAGTTACCTTTCTCCAGAGTAAATACTAATTCTGTGGCCACAAAATGAAAGTTTTAGAACATGGAAAACTCCAGTCAGGATGATACGTAAAGAAACTGGGTAAGGCAAGATGGGAATATGATTCCAATTTAGGGAATAGAACACAATAAATAAATAACAACTCTTTTTGAGAAAGGAAGCAAGTGTGAAGGCGTGGGTAGGAGCTCCATGGGGGGACAGTAGAAAGCTCAGAACAGGAAGATTCACAGCCCAGAACAGTCAGGTCTTTGTCACACTGATGCCTGATGTTTCTTGTGCCATTCACTCTCCTGCTAGGAGTGGATCTACTCCTAGGAAGGTCTGGTTATTTGGAACACTATTCATAATTCATCTCATGACAATGATAGCTGTCATTGGCCTGAAGCTCATTTCATTATAAATTAATCAGTTGATAATCTGGCTTTTGCTTTTACCATTGACCTTGGCTTTTGCACAAATTTATTTATATATATATTTGAAAACTATGATCTAGGGGAGAATTTGAATTTGATGAAGGCCAGAGGGGACTGGATTCTTTGTGGTCTCTTTTCTCTATGTAGTCATCCATAGGCTGTCTGGCTCAAAGCAGGTACTCAGCAGCTAGCCAGTGAATGGTTGAATGAATGAATAGATGAATGAATGAATTAGTGTGGTGTCAAAAGCAACTTCCTGAGCCTTCAAGATGAAAGAGCAGAGAGCTGTAGTGAATTCAGTGTGGTATCACTATAGTCAGCTATAAGTGACACATACTTGTCCATACTTCTACCATGTTTTTATAAGTTTAAAAAACAAGCCTTTTTTTTTAAAAAAATTGAGATAGGGTCTCACCATGTAGCCCAGGATAGCCTTGAATTCATGATTCTTTTACTTCATCCTCCTAAGTGTTTAAACTGAAGGCATGTCTCCTCACCACAGCTGGCTAATAGCCCAGGACCTGTAATTAGAATATGAACAACTTAGAAAATGATTGGCTACTGGGAATGTTCAGTTAATAACTAACCTGTTATGTTGTGATTTATTCTGGGCTAGCTATGACTTGGCACTTGTGTGGAAAAGCCTTTGTTTTCCCTGTGTGGGAATGGTTTATGATTTTAGACCTGCTCAGTGTTCATGTTCAAGAAACTATTTGTTGGTCAACAACTGAGTTCCTAGGCATTCAACTTTAAAAAAAAAAAATCAAGAAAAGGCATCTTAGAGTTTTATAGTAGCAGGATTGACTGTGAGGCATGAGAGCGCAGGTAGTCACTTGTGAGTGAGTACTGGGTCTTAATAAGAATTTTATTTCAGATGTGTACAGCATTGCTTTCATACACAGTGCTCAGACTACCTTGGAGGTTTGTATTTAGAAATAACAACCCTACAGAACATGGGTACAATGATTGGTTTGATGTGTTTGATTTCTACATTGCGAACAAAGAAATCTAGGAACCCTAGGTAGCTTGCCCAAAGTCACATAGGTGGTGTATATAGGAGCTAGAATTCAATACAACTCATGGCTGGGGTCCATGGTCCGTGAGTTTTTCACTTCCGTGTCAAGATATTCCTCGAGAATAAAACCAATCTGTGCCTTCTAGGAGAGTTTACAGGCTGGTGGGCTTGCGTTGATTCTAAGACCCTCCCTTGATACTGCCTAACCCCACCTTCACCTTGTTTCCAGAGTCACAGAAACCTTGAAGGTATGTTTCTTTTCTTTTTTTCCTGCTTCTAATGACTTCCAGGATTCACTTCTCGTCTATGCTTTTCCCGAGTTTACTATCGCAGCATCCACAAACCTGCTGCTTCTCGCCGAGGGGAGTGTTTTGTTCAAGATGTAGTCGACTCTCTGTTCCTTGCCCCAGTGTGAAGCTAGAGTCCCTCTCCAGCTCCGGTTTCCATCTGCCTGACATTTTACCAAGAATTCCTTGAGTCGGCTCCCCGAGTGACTCAGGCACTGGAGGCGTCCTTCCTTAGTTGACCACAGGCTCTCTTCGGATATGAGTCCTTTCCTCTCCCGCTCTGTTATTTGTGGTGGCACTTCTACTGAGGACCGTCAACCTAATGAGGACCAGAATTCAGAAAGGAAAGTGATCCTGGGGAAGGTGTGGTGGCACTGACATCTGACCCCTGAGAGGCATATCAAGTACAACAAGTGCAGAGGATCGTCTCTCTTGGCAAAGAAAGATACACGTTTCCTAGTTTGACCATTTCAATGGCCCGTGGTCACCAGTAAGGATAAGTTGCCCATGATTATCCATAGCCTCTGTGCCAGAGTCAACACTCCCCACCACTCTTGAGTGTTGTTTGGACCAAGTATTAGGGAAAGTTTCATTTTCTTCCCCTAATTTTATATCGAAGTTCCTCAGTTAGTATATGGCAAGTAATTTGTGGGCGGTCTTGCTCTTCGTAAGTGGTAACAGGGAATTCGGCTGTAGGCATGGAGACCCTGCACTTCCAACACAGGGTGCTGACTCTTGACTCTTTCAGTTTAGTTTAGTGAACTTGTTGAGTACTAATAGTAAGGCAGAAGCAGACCAACAGGACAATCCTTTGCAGGGCCCATGTTGGAGGAGCTGTTTTGGATGGGACAGGGACAGAGACTTTGAGTGAAGGGAGGGCAGGACTCTCAGAAGAAATAATATCGAGTAGTCACTCTCTCTCTCTCTCTCTCTCTCTCTCTCTCTCTCTCTCTCTCTCTCTCTCTCTCTCTCTTTCTCTCTCTCTCCTCTCACTTTTATACATCAGTTGATTCATGTCCTCATTTTGGCCTTGACTATCTGAGTGATGCNGGGCAGGACTCTCAGAAGAAATAATATCGAGTAGTCTCTCTCTCTCTCTCTCTCTCTCTCTCTCTCTCTCTCTCTCTTTCTCTCTCTCTCTCTCTCTTTCTCTCTCTCTCCTCTCACTTTTATACATCAGTTGATTCATGTCCTCATTTTGGCCTTGACTATCTGAGTGATGCTGGGTGAATTATATCTGCTCTGTGTTAATTAATGGCTCTCTACCTTTGCTTGTAGGATAAGTTGGCCAGTTTGATTTTTCAAGACTATCTAGGCTATTATTTCTTTTATGAATAAAATTGTAAGGCTAAGCCGACCAACCTCTAAGACCTTTCTAGTGGAAAACTTAGAAATCAGGTCAGATCAAAAGCACAGACTGTTCTCTCTATGCACAGTGCCCACTTCTTCCATAATTCATGTTAAGACGCTCTGTTGACTACTGAAGTCAGTGGCGCCTTTATTGAGAATCGTCTCGGAGAAAGACGTTTCGGCGTTTCATTTTCCTTTGGAGACCTGGGTGGCAGGGAAGGAGGACTTCCCAGTTGGCCCTGCTGGTCAGAGAAGGGAGTGGGAGACACAGAGTCTCTTATTCTCTGGCCACAGGTGACGGAGTTACAGATCCTCTTTCTGTGGAAGGGAATTAAAGCTACCTCAAGTGTCCTTGGGGCCCAGTGGCATCCCTGTGAAGGCCTCTTTGAAGAAGAGACTGAGGGAACAGTCATGAGAGTCCTGGTTGTTTGACCAGTTCCTAGGTTGGCTTGGCCCTGTGCATGGTGGCCAGGGAGACACCCTGCAGATATCCTGCTGTGCCGCCCCAGCCCCAAGCCCCAGGCTCAGGTCAAAAGAGAAAACACCTTTTAAACAGCAGCCCTGTGCGTTCCTTGTTAGCCATCTCCAGTCAAATATTTTTATTCCAAAGAAACATTCAAACAGAAACAAAACCCCCAGACCACATGGGTCCCAGAGCTCTCTGAGGTGTAGACAGAGGATCCTACATGGAGCTCATTCTTATTTTAGGCCAGTTAGGAGTGTCTCAGGCCTGTCAGCCTGAGACACCACATAGACACCGAGTGCTAAGGCTATTTGTCCTTACATGGACTAAAAGATACAAAGATGTCTTTACTGTGGTGATTTTGACTAAGGTGGGAATTGCACTTGCCCAGGGACTGGAAGCTTATATTTAGAGTGAAATGGCACAGTTGGATGCTTGAGAAAAATGCCATAAACTTCCTCCAGCCTCTGTTTCAGACTTAGGATTATATGAATAGATTCCTATATGTAAATACATTGTTTAACCTCTTACAAAGAACATTTCCTATAGGAAAGAAAGGAGTCCCCACCCTGATATAGCGGCCTCTTGTGAGGCTATGCCAGTGCCTGGCAAACACCGAAGTGGATGCTTACAGCCAGCTATTGGATGGAACACAGGGTCCCCAATGGAGGAACTAGAGAAAGTACCCAAGGAACTGAAGGGGGATGCAATCCTGTAGGTGGAACAACAATATGAACTAACCAGTACCCCCTGAGCTCATGTCTCTAGCTGCATATGTAGCAGAAGATGGCCTAATCGGCCATCATTGGGAAGAGAGGCCCCTTGGTCTTGCAAACTTTATATGACCCAGCACAGGGGAACGCCTGGGCCAAGGAGTAGGAGTGGGTGGGTAGGGGAGCAGGGGCGGGGGGAGGTTATAGGGAACTTTCGGGATAGCATTTGAAATGTAAATAAAGAAAAAAAAAATAATAATAAAGAAAGGAGTCCCCAGCTAATAAGTCTCAGCCACACAGGCACCCGCCCCTCCATCCTTTCCAGACACACCCACAGCTACCCACCCACCAAACCCACTCTTCCACACAAGAGTGGCATGCCACTTTTCTGACACAGTCTAAAAGTACATTGTGTTTTAGCAGCTTGGTCTGATAGCAGGTCGTGCATTTCATTTTGAATGTCTTTTCTTGCGATACCTTTTTGCCATTTCTTCTCTTGTCTTTACATGTTTACTGCCCATGCATAGGAGATGGCAGTTTCGATTTGCTTCACCCCACACAGGTGAATTTAAATGGGGTTGAGTGAAAGAGACCACTTGGACAGTATCAATGATTTCAAGGTCATGTCTTCTATAGTAGATCTGCAATAATTAAGCTGCAGTTAGCAGCCCAGAACTCAGCTGGAACGCCTTCCTTTGTCCATTTGATAGGTGGTAAAAGACTGTGTCTAGAGAATATGGAAAAACTGTCAGACAATATATGACTTACTTTTTTGGTGCTGTTTAAAACACCATGACCAAAGACAACTTACAGAAGAGAGAGTTTATTTTTGCTTACAGTGACAGAGGAGTAGGGGTCCTGTGGTGGCAGAGCAGAGACACAGCAGATAGTGACAGTCATAATGGAGCAGGAGCAGGAAGCTCAAAGCTCACATCTCATCCCCACAGAGAGAGCAACTGGAAGAAGGCAGGACTCTTTACTAAAGCCCACCCCCAGTGACTTACTTCTTCCTGAAGGCTGCCCCACTTAAACTTTCCCAAACAGTCCCTCCAACTGGGGACCAAGTTTCCAAATGCCGAACACAGTGGGAGATGTTCCCCACTCAAAGCAGATCATGAGACCTTGGGCCGTTCTCAGCTGCTCCCAGTTTCACATTGTGACCACTTACTGGACCTTTGAAGTGACTTCCACCACTGTTCACCTAGGAAGGAAAGGATGAAGCCTTCCTCCTCCCTACTGCTACCTTCCAGTCTCTTTTGAGAATCACTTTGGATATTTCATGATGCTGGCCTGTAAGTGAGACCTCAGACTCTGAAACCCTACCTATCTGATGGATGATAAAATGAAACCTACCCCTGGGGATTTGCATTGATGGTCTCAGTGCAATAGGAATGCACCTCTGCAGCCTGAGACTCAGTGTGACTTCCTTGTCTACTCAAGCTACATTTGTCAGGAGGTGGTTTAATAAGGCAACTCCATAGCCTGCCTGTCAAGGATATTTGTTAGGCTAAGGCCCAGGGCTAAATTGTTAGTAGTATTTTATTTTTACACACAAACTGAAGGTCTTCTAGGCCTCTGTTAGGAATCAGGAATGCAAAGGCCGATGAAAATAGGACCCTTGCTCTTAAGGACTCCCACTTCAGTAGTTAGAACAATAATATAGCAAACGAAACACTATAATGTGGTAACATGCAAGGACTATAGGGATGTCTCAGTGCACCTGGGCAGTGTCTGGAAAGGCTTCAAGCTGTACATGGAGTTGAGATTTTATATCTCGTATAGGGCACACTAGCTTACCAAGTACATCCGGGTGAAGAAAATATTTCTCTTATATATTCTTTACATACTGAGTTTAATAAAAAAATTCAGTCATTTCCTCCAAAATAATAATTATTATATCATTTGCATATGACAGTAATTTTTATTGGGGCTTCAGATCTCCATATAAATTCTTGGAGATGTAAGTAGAGTCTTCCATAATGGTCAAACAGCACTTTTTATTCTCATGTACCTATATTTTATACTGTTGTAAAGTGTTCTATCTGTCTGTCAGTCTGTCTTTCTATCTATCTATCTATCTATCTATCTATCTATCTATCTATCTATCTATCTATCTTTCATCATCATCTGTCTGTCTATCATAGATTCTAAGTATCTTGGTATTATATTTTGCACTAATATATTCTCTCTGTACATAATATATATTACATTCAAGTAGGTTGGTATCATCACATAGTTATGAAGTAGGTAGATATTGAATGGCTACTACTCTAGACGGAATGAGATAGCTTTCTTTTAAAAAGATTTTTAAGTTTTAATTTGATGCATATGAGAGTTCACCTTCATGTTTGTGTTCATGTCATGCTCATGGCTGTTGCTCATGGGAGCTGGAAGAGGGTACTGGACCAGCTGAAACTGGTATCAGGATGATCTCTAGCTGCCATCTGTTTCTAGGAGCTGTCCCTGGGTCTTCTGCAAGAGCAGGCAGTGCTCTTAACTGCTAAGCCATCTCTCTACCCCCTGGGATCACTTTCTACATATGCAAATTAATATCCTATGGGAAATAGGAAGGGTTCTATAGTGATGTGCACATGTTTACAATCTGGAAGGTCATTACTCTGAAAACTGGACACCCACTTGTGAAGCATGATGAAAACAAGTTTACTGTGGTACCTTACAGGTTGTTATGGCTGTGTGGGACTGGGAGATTTCAGAATGTCAGTCATTGGCTTTCCTTGTTATTACAGCAAGAAGATTTCAGGACATCTGAGGTTTATACAAGATCTTTGGAAATTAAACGGCATTTCTGATTTTCTGTTACAGATAGGCTAAATACGTTATGAGTCTGGGATACATATGCATGCACACGTGTGCATAAACATACTCATACTTGTCAAATTTAGTAATTAAAAATTATTGCATATGATGTACTTACACAAATATGTGGTTTAACCATGGAATATGTTCTGAGAAGTCTGCTGTTAGGCAGTTTTGTCATTATATAAACATAGCATGCATACACACAAATTGAAACAGCTATGAATATCATTACGAAGCAGTGTAATCTTGCTGGATCACCATCCTATATACAGTTTGTCCTTGTTTGAATATTGTTAATATAGTACATGGCTCTTATAATAGGTAACATTTGCTAATCATTTGTTTAAGTTCAATTAGATATCCAATTTAGTGGAATTGCATTGGGTATTTTATATAGCAATCTTGACACACAGGAAATAACATATTTTAGATGGTAACTTATTCTGTTGAGTATATTTTCTTCTTTGTGCTTCCATATAATCTTGGAGATAAATTTAAGCCCAGAAAGTGGTTCATTTACTGTGGTGGTTACAATGAGAAATATAACCCCTAGGTTTATATATTTAACGCTTGGTCCTGCATTGGTAGTGCTGTCTGGGGAAATGGTGCAATCTTGCTGGGGAAGACAAGTCACTGGGGGTGGCCTTTCAGATTTCCTACCCTCACCAGATACAGAAACAGAGATACATCCAGTTCTGATCTTTGCTTTGAGTTTTTGTTGAAGACATGAGCGCTCAGCTTCTTGCTTCACCTGTCCTTATGAACCCTTTGTTTGCGTCTATAAACCAAAACAAGCTTTTTTTCCCTGAGTGGCTTTCTTTGGTCATGGTATTTTATCATAGCCACAGAAAAATAACTAATATACTTATTTACTATTTCTCCCCTTTATTTGATGTTTTCTGGAAATAAATAAATGATCCTTTCTAATTAAAGATCTGTATGATTGTTTCTCAGAAATTAAGCATGCACCTGCTGGTAAACAAATAATTTTGCACACTTCCAGCTCAAAATGGAATTATTGTCTTCTTTTACATATTCTTTGTCCTACTATATGCAAAGGAACATTTAAACTACATTTGTTTTTCACATAAGCAAAGACTTATTTTTTTACTCTTTTGAGATAGGGTCTTATGCTACAATTCAAGGTGGCTTGGAATTTGCCATGTCGTGCAGGTTGGCCTTGAACTCATGACAGTCCTACTTCAGCCTGAGAGCTGCCATGCCAAGCTAGTAAAGTTGTTTTCTTGTGTTTCTTACAACTTTGGTAGTTTCTCTTTGTGGTCTAAACTACAGCCTATTCCTCTGAGAGGCTTTTTATTCATGTATTTGCTCGAAGATGATAGAGTCTAGACTGAATGTGGTCACAGCCTTACACAAACCCTGGCACATCTCCTTCATCAATAGAGGACATATCAGAGTGATCCAAAGCAAATATGAAGTTCTCACAGGGTGACGCAGCAATAACAGGGTCTTTTTGAAGAAGTGGGATTGAATTTGGCATCAGGAGACTGGAAATTCATGGCTTCACCTATTTATCCAGCCTAAGTAGACTTTTGTTGACATAAGGAACACTGCAGTTTAAGTAGGGTTTCCATGAGTTCGTTCTAAATGGACATTTCTGTGCTTCAGAAAGCTTCTCTTTATGTGGCAAGTGTGAATTCACTCACCAGAGTTATTTTTCCCTCTTTAGGAAAGTAAAATTAGGTGTAAAGGAGCTTAGCCTTAAAGGACCCACAGAAGAGATTCAGGAACAAAAGTTTTGCTGTAGATACTGAGTCACCATTTTGTAGTGAAGGGATTTGCCCAGCTGACCTTGCTGAGCCCATGGTGTGCAGCCTGGACCTTTTATGTGCTGACTTGGTTCCAAAGGAAAGGCACACTGTAGTCAGGGGGTTCTGAACAAAAATGGGAGAAGCCATAGACATCCTGTAAAGAGTGTGTGTGTGGTGTATATGTGTGTGGTATATGCGTGTGTGTGTGCTATGTGTGTGTGTAGTGTATGTGTTTGCTATGTATGCATGTGTGTGATGTGTATGTGCGGTATGTATAGAGTGTAAGTGCACATGTATGTGTGTGCATGTATGTGTGTGGCGTATGTGTTTGTTGTATATCTAGGTGTGTGATGTATATGTGCAATGTGTATAGAGTGTGTGTGCGCGTGTGTGTGTGTGTGTGTGTAGTGATTGAACAGTCAAATAGTTGTGGAGCTGAAGCCCTATCTTTATCTCCTTTAGTAAAGGGGAGAGATTATTTTCATTGCCAACACTTTCTATTCTTTCTATCAACACTACTATGCATCTATCCCATAGTCTTTACAACATTAATGACTGAGCATGGCTATTTAAGATGGGGTAATGCAGTAGAAGGTGTTGTGATTAATCAACTGTGTTGTAGATTATTGTGCAGATGTGGTACTGTGCTAAGACCAAGACCGATGGCATTCTGTACTGGAATTTTCTAGTACTTTGTTTAGTTTTGTTTAGCCTGGATTTTACCACTTCTGGAGCAAGAAGTCTGTCACTAACGCATCTGCACACGAAGCAGTACATACTAAAGTTGGAAATGGGAGCAGAAAATATTTTTCCATGTGTATGCTTTGCTCAGTCAGTAGTATACTGCGAAACTGTGTGACAGCTGTTACAGAGTGGCAGTACTGACCCTTGGCAACTATTGACTCTCCTGTGGTCATGTATGTATGACCACATGTATGTGTCATGTATGTAGTTACATTCTGTATTCCTTATCCGGTTGTGTAATAATTTGGCTCACTGTTTTAATTAGATGCTGATTACAGGGTTTACCCTATGTTTATAAGTGTGACTATTTGAACACTAATCCACGTGTAACTGAATTTTGTTGAGAAGATTATTTTCTGCACTGTGTAAGTTGTAAGTTGGCTCCCATCTTTTCAGTAGTTTAACATATAGACACACTTTGAATATTCTCAGTTTGTCACCCTTTCTGATGTAACAGAGGAAAATTTTGGTGTTAAATCTTCTCAAATAAGTTATACAAAGAATGTTTAAAATTTTATTCATTTTGATATAAATTTTCACAACTAAATCATTTACCATTATGAAGTTTTATTTTTACTTAATTTTTCAATATAAATTATACTAAATTGTGTGGTATTGGCCCAATTTCAGCTTTATTTTAATTTTTTTCCCTTCCAAACGTTGTTTTATTTTTAGTCTTAGGCGAGTTTCTAAAAACGTACATTGGTGATGATGGCTGTCATGAAAGACGCACCAGTCTTTGGAACTCACTGAGTCATACTTTGTCATACATGGGTAAGGTTCTGAGCAAGAACCCTTCCCCTTTTATTTTAGTTGAGAATTTCCTACAATGTATTTCTATTACACTCACCCCCCATGCTGCCCAGATTCACCCCCTTCCTTACCCACCCAAGTTTGTGTCATCATTAAAAAAAAAAAAAAAAAAAAAAAAAACCTATCAAGGGTAATTTTGAACAAGAATCTTAACCTCTTTGAAATTCAGTCCCTTTATCAGCCAAACATAGAAAATACTTACTTAACGATCATGTGTGATGGTCAGGAAGGATGATCTTTTTATAGGAAATGCTGTCCCTGTGTGTCAAAGATGAATGCTTTCACAGCTGCTCATATACAACTTACTGTTGAGCAGTGACCCAAATTTTTAAAAATGTTTGGCACGCGGTGTGAGAAACATGCTATGGTGTGAACGGTGCTAACTATTCTAGCTCCAGGCTCTCTGCCTGCTGGGGAGTGATGTTGGATCATCCATCTAACCTTCGTGACGACTTCCTGTCCACCCAATGATGGCATGCATTACATCAAGGTTTTGCCCAGTGTGATCTAAGGACCACCTGCATCTGAGTCACTGGGATGCTTGTTAAAGGGTATTGGGTCTCTGCCCAGACCTACTGTAGTGGAGTCTTTGTGTTGGCATCCAGACATGAATATGTCAGTCACACAAATCTGACAGGGCCACCAGTCTCTAGCTTTGGTTTAAATGGCCTGGTATTCAACTGTTGTTTTCAACTTAAACATTCTACTTTTTACCTTTTCCAGAAAAATTGGCACTATTGGTTTTTTTTTTTT
>NC_034595.1:12401613-12404213 GCF_900095145.1 Mus pahari | reverse complement strand
GGGGAGGGGAGGAGAGATGGAGAGAGATGGGGAGAGAAATGGAAAGAGTTTCTGGACAAGGCTTAAAACAGAAAAAATTCTTGAGTCCCGAACAACTCCTATCAGTAAAAATTAATATTTTCATACAGGAAGGTTGATCTCAAAGTATTTGAAATGACCACTCCAGTTACAACACCTCAGGAAAATGTGTCACATACAACTCAGTGGTTACAGGAATACCTTCAGAAATTACAGAATCTCATAGAGGCATGGGAATTTCTCTGAAAGTCTTATTTCTCCTGGGAGAAGAGATAGAACACAATGCCTGCCCCCCTCCCTTTTTAAAATTAATCCAGTAACGGTTACATATCTCTGCCTGGAGACTTTGTTGCGAAGGGGACACTGACTGTTTCCTTTTTCCCAGGCTAAATAAGGAGTGGACCATCCTCTTTCATTTTCTTGGGTCAACATGGTGTAGAGTTTGAGATTTGGACCCACATTGACTTGGATTTAAAGTCTCAATTATACTGACACGCTAACCCTCTGACAGGCACTGTATCTGGTCTTCCTAGAGTTTCTGTTGCCTTTCTAATCACAGAAGTCAATAGCTTATAGCTGAATTAGTTATTTTTCTGTTGCTGTGACAAAATACCCCGACAGAAAGCAACAGAGGAAAGGAAAGGTTTGTTTCCGCTCACAGTTACAGAGGGATAAAGTCATCACAGAAGGGAAGGCATGGCGTTAATGAGGGAGGGCCTGGTAGTAGGAAACTGTCTGATCTCATTGCAGTTGGGAATCAAGAGGGGGTGGAGTCAGGAGGTGGGGAGGAGGGACAGAGAGTGGGGACAGGCTATAAGCCCTCAAAGCCCACCCCCAGGGACATGCTTCCTCCAGCAAGTCCTCCAGCAAGGCTCCACCTCAATATTCTCAGACAGCATCATGAACTTGGTTGTGACTGTTCAAATACACGGGCTTGTTGGAAACATTTCTCATTATATGATATATCATTATAACCCACCAAAGCACTTTGCTGAGAAATGGGGAAATGCAATGAGATTTGTTCAAATGCTTAGTGTCTGGCACACATTAAAGATGACCTTCTCCCTCTGACTCACAGACATGGTGGCACTGCCTCTGTGTTGCTGCAGTTGGTTGAAACTGTCTTCCCAGAATGATGCTTCTTTGGAGCAATCTAAGGACTTTTACAGGCTTATGTGATGATGACTGATGGTTTCCTGATCTCTTGGAAGCAGAGGCTTTGTGTGTGCATCCAACCTATTAGTTTTATTTTACTTTTCCAGTTATTCATTACGTTATCTTTTACCACGGATTTTACCAAGGAGTGTTGAGTCTTAAGTTTGGTGTTGGTGTGGAACTGTAAGAATTATGGTATTTGTATATTTTTTGAAAGCCAGGCTTGATTTGTCTCTATAGTAGCCATTATATATAGGGTTTATATAGGTGTAGTGTATGTGGTATGTGTGTGTATAGCTAGAATATGTGCTTGTGATCTATTTGTATGTGGGTATTATAATATGCATATGTAGAGAGAGGGTGAGAGAAAGAGAGAGGATTAGGTTTCAGATAGATGGAGATATACATATACCATACACATATTTATACACATACGTATATCTCTGTATCGGTTACTTTTCTGTTGCTGTGATACATTAACAGATATCATTATATAAGAAAGAGTTTATTTTGACTTATTGTGACAGAGGAATAAGAGTCTATCTCAGCAAGGGCACAAGGCAGCAACTGGAAGATGTGGGGAGGGACAGGTTCTGAGAGACCATGCCTTTGACCTCCGCACAAAGCAGAGAATGAACTTCCAAAACCTAGACACCCAACAGCTGAGAGTGTGGACTGCAGAAGCTACACAGCTTCGGGACAGACAGAAGCAACCTAACTTCTGGGACAGACCCTGTTTCGAGCTGAGAGTGTTATAGTGTGGTAGTGAACTGTTACTTCCTGAATCCTTATCCTCACACACAGTACTGGATATCAGGGGAGCCAACTTGGGCACCTTATTCACTTTCTTAAGGTTTCAGTTTCCTTGTCTTTCAAATGAGCAGTAGGGCAGAACCTTGAGAAGCTAAAGGAGATCACTGCGGGAGATGCCGAGGATGTCAGCACAAAACACATAACTCAGTGCTTTTGGCCAGTAACTGGATTTCTCCATGGAAACCTGAAGTTCCATCTTATCCTTGCTGTGGTAGACAGCCATCATACGGTGAGGAGGCTCACCCTGGTGGAGGGACCAGACTTGCTTCTACAGCTTTCTGGAATGTGTTTCCTTGGGCTGGACCATGGCACTGTTAGAAGTTCCGAGACTCTGGGAGCTGTGCTGGGATGAGCAGCTCAGCTGGAAGAGCCTCTGCTGAACTGTCTTCCCAGGCAGACGGACAGACTTACTGCCTGGAACATGCTCCCATTCCATGTCAGTTCAGTGTTCTTACTTCTTAATAATTTTTCGGTGTCCCTTGACCCAGTTTCATTTAAAATGTTAAATCATTTGTTAAGTGTCTTAGTCAGTGTTTCTATTCCTGCACAAACATCATGATCAAGAAGCAAGTTGGGGAGGAAAGGGTTTATTCAGCTTACATTTCCACATTGCT
>NC_034595.1:12390075-12401558 GCF_900095145.1 Mus pahari | reverse complement strand
TCTTATAGAACCCAAGACTACCAGCCCAGAGATGGCACCACCCACAAGTGGCCCTCCCCCCTTGATTACTAATTGAGAAAATGCCCCACAGCTGGATCTCACGGAGGCATTTTCTCACCTGAAGCTCCTTACTCTGTGATAACTCCAGCTTGCGTCAAGTTGACACACAAAACCAGCCAGTACAGTAAACATATAGGTCTTAATCAAGTAGTAGCTATCTTATAACTGCATAACTTTACAAAAAAAAAAAAGCATTTTATTTTAAATCTTCCTTCTATGCTCTGAGCTTTCCTGTTGGGGCTGCACACTTCCTTAAAACCCGGACCCAGGCAGGGGGGGCACTGCCTTCTTCATTCCCTATTCCACATGGAGTTTCCATTTCAATTGTATTGGGATTCCACTTGTGGGGCTCAGCTGACCTCTGATTGACCACGGCATGACTTCATCGATGTTGCTCTTTAATGCTGAAACCTGAATCACCTCATGCTAGCCTGTCACTATTCCTTATAAATCGTGGTGAATTATCATTTTGGAGATGATAAAACTGAGGCTCAAAAGACTGGAGGATAAGTCAGTGGCTAAAAGTTAGGTCAGTTCCCAGCATCCACATGGTGGCTCAAACTATCTGGAACTCAGTTCCAGGGGACTGATGCCCTCTTTTCGCGTCCATGGACAATGCCCATATATGGTGCACATACATGCACACAGGAAAACACACATGCACATTAAACAACAACAACAACAACAACAACAACAAATAAAGAACCGAAGCAAACAAACAAATGGCCATCCCTGAGGCTTGGAGAGCCTGTGAGAATTGCTAAAGATAACCTGGCACCTCGTGGACCGCACAGTCTAAGTCAGCCTTTGTCGGTTTCCTGTGGACTGTGTCTTTCTTGCTGTGTTACTGGCTTCATTATTTTAGAAGTTAAAAATAAAATGTAAGAGGAAGGACTGGAGAAAGGAAGAAAAAAATATTCACTTTTTAAATTTTTTTAAGCTATAAAAATGTTCTGTTCTGACTGGTACCTTCAAGTGTTACTGTGATCTTAATTGGTGTGAAAGAATCAGGACAATTGGAAAACAAAATGCCAGTGTTTTTTTTTTTTTATTATTATTATTAAAAACAAACACTTCTTGCAGGCCCTCCCTAATTGGGCTACATATCAAAAGAGTTATATTCACAGTTCAGGAAAGTATAAAACGAGAATCTCTTAAGCTTGGTTTCCAAGGGGCAGACAAATACTTCTGAAAACCGGCCAACCATTCCCCAGTTTTCCTTGCCTCTATATGGTCACGTGCCTCGTCCGTCACCCACCCCGGTGCTGCTGCCTCCTAACCACTTTCTGGGCACAGCCACACGGAAAGACATCCTCAGGGTATAATTTTGTTCCGAGCACAGAGAACATGCTATTATGGAGCAGGGGCTCGGCTAAATAGCTTGGTTATAGACTATGTCTTGACTTCCGGGTTAAAAATGGGACTAGAACAAAGCCTCCTCCACGCAGGTCCGTTGGGAGGTCTCTGGGCCTGGGACTGTGCCTGATGGGTGATTTCAATCCGGAATAGCAGATGAGAGGAGACCTAATGTTTCGATCATCTGCAGTTGGAGGCCTTGACTTGAGTTACCCGAACGGTGACGCTAGATTGTTACTAAGCTGAGTCACTGCGCAAGCTAAAAATGCTACTCATTAGAAAACCCTGGAAGCCACAGGCCGGCCCGGTTAAACCCTGTCTGGAATAAGAGACAGGTGTCTCTGGATGAGCAAGCACTGATCGTCTCTGAGTGACCCTGGTTCTTCAGTGCGGCACCTCAGGAATGGAGGCAGCCATGTCTGTTAAATACCAGGAACACTTTTGTGGGAAAAGCTCGGCCAAGTGTGATGTGGGAAGTTGGGAAGGGAGTCTGAGGTTCCAGGTACTTCGTTCTTAATTAATTAACGGAAAGCAGTTCTTATACAGATTGACCCTCCTTCATGTTAGATGGTATGTTGGTTTTCTGAGCTGTGTAACAAATCACTCAAAACGTATAGGTTTTCAAAATACCTATCTGCTATTGCCTGGTTAGAAGTTAAGGTTTATCTTAGCTGGATTTAGGGCTCAGAGTCTGGTAGCTGAACTCCACACACCGCATGAGCTACATTTGCTCATGGAGACCTGACCCGGAGACCCTGTCTCCAATTCACTTAGCTGGCTAGTAGGATTAATGGTTTTTGTCCGTACAGTCACCAGTCACGGCTTTTTAAAGGTCACCAGCAGGATTGCTGCTACTTCCAGGGTTGACCTCTACATGATTCTTTTAGTACACTTACTAATGAGGTTCAGTTGACCCAGCTCCCAGCTGAACACCTTAAAGTGAATTTAATGACATCTGCAAAACCCCTTCATCTTTGCCACTTAATAGAGCCTAATCAAGGAGTGATAGCCTGTAGCTGGTGCCGTGGTCTATTTGTGGGAAGCAAATTATAAGCAGGTGTAGCTGGTGCCGGGGTCTATTTGTGGGAAGAAAATTATAAGCAGGTGTGAGGTTACAGCTTCAGTCTCCAAAGCCGAAAGAAAAACCAAACCAACCTATCATCATCATCATCATCATCATCATCATCATCACCATCACCATCACCATCACCATCACCATCACCATCACCATCACCACCATCATCATCATCATCATGCTAAAGCTCTGTTCATGTCTACGGAAAGGGGGAACTAGGCAGGGTGAGAGGCCACCTTAGATGTTTCTAATACAATGTTCAGTGTGTTTGGGTACTAAGGAAGGAAAAGTAGCTTTTCAACCATGTTATTTAAAAAACTGTTATCTTACATTGAAAGGCTAGGATGCAACCTCTTTAAATCCATGGTGAGTTTTCGTTGTTGTTTTAAGCTCTGTATCTAACCTCCGTGTCTTCTGTTTGAATGCATCCCTTAGCATATTTTCCCTTCTCTCAGGACTCATACTTTGACTGGTGTGCCCTTTTCACTCTCCACTTGCTTTTGAAATGCCACACCTCTGACCGTTGTTCCCTAAGTACAAGCATAGTCTGAAGCTTTTTTTTTTTTTTTTTTTTTCTGCTACTCACTTCCTGAACACAGTGCCACAGGAACTCGAATCATGATGCCATTGTGACCCGGCACGCGGTCAGCAGGGCAGCGCTAGGCTCAGGCTGTGGTCTGTGTGCTTGCACCATGGCTGTGGGAGACAGATCTCAACCTCCTTGTTAAAATAGAAGAGGATCCTTCATCGTCTATAAGAGACAATCTGGTATCTATAGTTCATGTAGGTGATTTGTATGTGTGAAAGTAATATATAAAAATTCTTACAGATATTTGCAGAGTATAGATAGGCATGTGTTTATACCTAAACTCATATAACAAAAGAGCTTAAAACAGTGTGTGTGTGTTTGTGTGTGTGTATAACATATATATATGATAGAACAAAGTTGAATTAAAAATAAGCAAGAACGGAGCCAGAGAGATGACTCAGCGGCTGAGAGCGGTTACTTTGTAATCATGAGAAATGGCATCCAGACCTCAGCATCCATGGAACAGGTCAGGCATCTGGCACACCCCTGTGCCCCTGTACCTCCAGCTCTGAGTCGGGCAGCGCCAAGAGACCCTCTGGGCCTACTGACTCCCAGCCAAGCCAAGAAACAGTGGACTCTCAGTTCAGGGAGAGACTCTGTCTCAAAGGGTGGCTACAAACTCATAGAGAAAGGTACCCACACTGTCTTCTGGCTTCTGCATCTGCACAGGTAAATGTGTACATGTGACACACACACACACACACACACACACACACACACTAATAATAATAAACTACCAAGGAAAAGGAAAGAAAGGGAAAATAAGTATAATACAGTAACAAGGGGTCACAGAGGGATCTTCCCCTGCAGTTAACACAATCTAAGCATGGCTGGTTCTAGTACCCACATTCTGGAGGAAGTTTTTTATCTAGTGCATCTCTGAGAAGGAGTGACATTTGCAAAGGTCACTTCCGGGTGGCTCCTGGGCTGCAAGAGGCAATGGACCTGACAATGGCTTTTCAAGAGGAAGAAAGAAAGCCACACCTTTGTTTTACCTAGTTTGAAAGGACGGATTTTTGAGTTTCCCATGTATGTTACAATTTTCTCTCCAAGTTATGTTTTCCAAATTGTCTTTCTTGACCTGGACAGACTTTTTTCAACAATGTATGTCTAGCTCTGTGTAAAACTTTTGAAGTTGCTGGAATGAGAGAGAGGGCACTAATTAGCATTCCCTGATCCTCAGGAAGGTCAAGGCACACTTGGCTCCTGAGGAACCTTTACCACTCAGCTACAAGGAGATAGAGGACTCTAGGGCCAGCCAAGGGTCGCCAAGTTACAATAATGGGTGTCCCCTAGCTCTGGGCCTCATGGCTGAGTCACAGAGTCTGTGTGTTGTTGGCACTATTCTCTCAGCCCTGGTTACAAAGTACATCAGATACAATGCTGTTTCTTTAAAAATGCAGAAATGCAGAAATATGAAGATAGGTTTCCTCATTTATAAAATAGAGAGTCCTGTTGCCTATGGCTCTCTAAGGCCTTTGTGGGTGAGGGGTGGGGGTGTGTGGAAGGGGGAGAGAGAATAGGGGGGAGAGAAAGAGGGAGAAGAAGAGGGAGAGGGAGAGGAAGAGGAAGCGGGAGAGGGAAATTGGTGTCACGTACAGTTTCCTTTAACTCTGAAGTCTGACTTTAGATCAGAAAGCACCATTGCTGTAGACAGATCGGCTTGCTTTTTATTCACTGGTTCTGTTTTATCATAATTTTAAAGTTGATGATTTGATAACTTATTAAATGATGATACTGTCAGATGCTCAAAAAAAAAAAAAGCAGGAAAAAGTAAAAGAACACAAGATTGTACACTTTTTTTTTAAGCTTAATTTTTTTGTTGTTTCTTTGCTGATTGATGACGGGGTGCCGCATGTGCCATTGCATGCATATGGAGGAGAACTTGCAAGAGCGGGTTCTCTGAAGACTGAACTCAGGTTGCAGGCTAAGCTGCACACACCCCGACTCAGCCGTCACGCCTAGTCAAGCCTCAGTTTCCCCTCTTTCCGAAGCCAGTTAGCATTTCCTTATTGATACTAGGAATGAAGATACTCTAAAGAATTTAAACCATTCGTATCCTTTTACTTCTTTGTACCTTTAAATTTTTGTTTTAAGAAAAACATGCTTAAAGATGTGTGTGATTGTTTGCATATGAGCATATGGGTAGGTTCATGTGTGTGTGTGTTTTATCGTGTGTACAGTTCGCGTAAGATGCTCTCAGGCCAAGTTCCGGAGGTAGTATTATAGATAAATATTTTGTGTATTTCATTTTGATATTAATATTTTCAAAAGAAGATAAAGGAAAGCATCGTCATAAACACAGTAGGAGAGTAGGATTTTTACAGTGAATTTAAAGACTCCTTGAGTCCAGAGTCAGCATATTAGCCTGATGGTTTTCATAGCACAGCTCAGTGTAGCTCACACCAAGGAGCCCTTGCCATCTCTGAGGAGGGGGTGATTGGGCCCTGTTTTCTTTTTCAACTTGTAAGATTGTGTGCCCCTCAGTTTCCTGGGCGAGGCAGGTGGTTAGGCTCTGGTTTCATCGTTAAGGGTAGGATTAGCCTGAGAACCAAAACAACTCTTTTTAGGAAGAAGCAAAACCAAGAACAAGACACCCCCTTACCACCACCACCTTGGGTCTTTAAGGAAGAGAAGCAATAGAGGGAGACAGAGGTCCCTTCTTACAAAATTTCCATGAAGGCGTCCATTTCTGTCACTCTTGATAAGACTGCCCATCTGGGGAAGAGACAAAGCAGGATTTGGGGAGAAGCTAGTGGGCATTGGCAAAGACGTCCATGTAGATGGGAGCAGTTACATGAAAACTGGAGTCATGAGAACACACTGGGGATTATCAGTTAGAACCCTCATTCCTGGGTGTGTGGAGTTCGCTTTCCGGGGAACTGATGACGTCAGAGAGGCTTACACCATTTTGTAGAAATAATCAAGGGGAAGAAAGGAATGTGGAAACACCTGCTGTCCCACATCTCCTACTGAAGGTGAAAGGCAGTGACACTTCTCAAACTTGGACATGTCATGTGAATAAATCTGATGGTGGTGGTGGTGGTGATGATGATGATGGAGGTGGTGATGATGATGGTGGTGATGATGATGATGGAGGTGGTGGTGATGATGATGATGAGCCTTCCTTTTTGTGGAGAGATGCAACAGGCACCAGTTAAACTGCTTAACTATTACCTCCACGTTCAGCATCCCATCCTGCTCTTCATTCTACAGAGCAATCACTTTGATCCTCCTAATCAGCCTTTTAAACGGATCCTCACCACTGCCTAAGAAAGCTGGAGTCTAACTTGTCACCCTTCCAAAACCATATTGCAATCTGTCCTTCAGTCTTCAGTTATACTATTCCACCCACTCACTCTGTGCCAGCCAAAATGGGCTTATTAGTCCTTAAACATATCTTAGGTTTATTATCCCCTACACATATCTTAGGCTTGTCTCTGTTCTGAATTTCAACAGAGGTTTGTATATCTAAAGCCAATAATGGACACATTTATTAAGATAGCCTTCCCCAAAGAAGAGCACACCAAATGGTTATGCAACACCAAATGGCCAGTCCTGAAAACATCTATATAGGTAACATTATACAGACAAAGCAAGCTGCTTTTATGTATTTAAAAATATAGAGGTATGTATAGATACAAATATGTATGTACCAACAATTAACTAAAAAAGAGGGCATGAATTAGAAAGAGAACAAGGAGGAGCATATGGAGGTTTATACATGCACGTACACACACATATATGTATGTATATATACACACACATACATTCTAATATGTTTGTAGACTTTTGACTGGGAGCAGTTCAGAACCAATCAGATGTCACTGTGTAGACTGGTGCTGATTTTCATTTGGTAAGAGAATAGAGCTTTCTGATTTTATTGTAGGGCTGATACTGAAGTGGTAACCAGCCCCTCCGAAATCTACCCTGAATCTGTCTATGGCTCCAAAAGCCTGTATGTTCATAATTCTGTTTTTTTATTGGGTTTGTCCTTGGATAGTTTCACACGTGCACATCATGTATCCCGACTGCTCTCATTCATACTTCTTATCGCTCTCCTTTCTCTGCCCACCCCTTCCTACTGATCTCTCTTCTACAGTCATATCTTTTTATCTGTATTCCTCTGGGTTTGACCAGGCCATCTGTGTGACTGTTTGGTTGGGATTATCCATTGGGTCCTCGTGGAATCATCAGAGGGTAGATAACGGAGGATGGTGGCTCCCTCTGTCTTAGAGTCTATTGGTAAAAGTCAATATTTTCCATGCAGCATGATTTAATGTGATATTTCCTCAGCAATTCTGTTATATAACTATAGATACATACACAGAATAGGATAGATATATGAACAGATACATACATACATACATACATACATACATACATTGTAAGACTATTCAACACTTCCATTCCATTATGTAGCTATGTGCATGCAGATAAAGAAATGGTAGGTAGACAGACAGATAGATAGATTGATAGATAGACAAAATACAAAGAGAAGGAACTTCGTAGCTGGTCTTAGCTACTTTGTGGGTTCTTCTTTCTCCCGTTCTTTATCCAGCCAGTTTCACACCCTATCACTAGATAGGAGAGAAGGAAGCAAAGAGGGGCGTGACAGAGATAGAGATCCCTGAATCTAATTTCTTTCTTCTTGTTTTTTTCTTTGAGCTGGACTACTAACAAACCGCAACCATACCATATGACCAACAACCACTAATCTCTGCCTACTGGGGCTCTATAATGTATATATCCTCTGAAAAGTTCCCAGAAGTCCAGAAGTCACACCATCGTAGAAACTATCTGCAGCTGGCAAAACCACACCTCTGCTAGAGCATGAGGCAAATCATAGTCAGCTGCTGCAGACAGCCCCACATCCTTATACCTGGGATTAAAACGAAAGCACATTCTTCTATTTCTGTGTTTTTTTTTAAACAAACTGAAAATCCCAGAATTTTCACGACAGAACTCAGGACATAACAGATGAATTCTAGGTCAGAGAATGTAACAGAAGATCTAGATTTAAACAGACTTTTACTCTCATGGTAGTGTAATGAGTGACTTTGTTTTAGTCTTAGATTCTTCACCTTAGAGATAGCATGAACACCTCACCTTCAGATGCTTTGCTAAAGAGTAAATGACAGTGGAGCCCTCAGCCAGTGTCCAGCCGTCTCTTCCCTCTCTCCCATGCTGAAATCCTTGAGACTGACCATGTGGCCTTCCCTGGTTCTCACTTGCTTTTTTATCTGAGGTCTTTCACTCATCCCAGCTGTCCCAAGAGGCACGATTTATCTCCATGTGAACCAAGAGTGAACTCTTTCATGGGGAGGAGCAGTGAATAAGGAGGGACAGAGAGTCCTGGTGACATTTAAAATGGAACTCCGAGCCCTTCTGCCCGCACACAGTGGAGCCATGAAGAAACCCGTTGTTGAGAAACTGTCTTCACTAAGAAACTTGGGTCTGGATTTTAATAGTTGGTTCAAATTTAGATTATGCCATCTTCTGTGGTCTAATGCACAGTTGAATAGGCAAACACTGGCTCCATTATAAAATTCCAGTGCTCTCTGAATGGCCAATGTCTAAAGATGGGCTCTATGATGAAAGGATGTGCTCCTTTATGTCTTACCCTTTTGTCTCTGGAAAGAGAAAAAAATTAATGAAAATGCCGTAGCTGGCAAAAAGTCTTTGCCCTGTAGTAAATAAATCTATCTATCTATCTATCTATCTATCTATCTATCTATCTATCTATCTATCTATCTATCTATCTGTCTATCTACCTATCTATCTATAGTGTGTATGTGTGCATGTGTGTGTGTGTGTGTGTGTGTGTGTGTGTGTATGTGTTCCTTTTCATTAAAAGGCAAGGTTTGGTTCCTTTTTTCACTGTTTGATGTTCTATCACTGAGGCAGGGATCAGATATCTACATTTGTAAAGAGTAAAGGCCTTTTGGAATGGAAGGTTCTCATAATACCCAAGCTCCCAGGCTCCCAGCATGGCTCTGTGAAGGGTAGTTCTGGCCACCTTTGTGGTGAAGGGGGTCATAGTGGAGCGACTTGGCCTTCTGGGTGGTCAGATGTTGGGTGTGTGTGGAACACAGCTGTATTTTTCTTTCTGTTTCTATTATTAAGTACTGAAGTGCCGTGATTTGTGCCTTTGTTTCTGCACTGCTTTTGTGCTGTCCTTTCTCCCTTCTCCACCACTATGGGTTTCCTGCCCATTAGGTTTTCAGTGGACTGTAGCCTTTCTTCCCTTTCTGAGTATTATAAGCATTCATCCAGATCTCAGCTGAGAAACAGAAGATAACGAAGATGAGGGAAAGCTGTAGGAACTCAGAGGCACATCCAAACTTTTACTATGTCTGATTGGTGGTTCTCTGGTTCTTTCTGAACTGGAAACTAAAGCATCTCCTTGTGAGGATACCAATCTTCTCAAAGGATGCTAATATGTTAAATAGTCATTTGCAACCGTAACAAGATACCTGAGACTAACAACTTAAGGGAGGACATTTTAATTTAGATAATGATTTCAGGGGTATTAGTGCATTGCTGTTTGGCTCTGTGTGGCTGGGCCAGTCATGAGGATGTCAATTAAGATGGAAGTGTTTATTTGAAGCTGTTTGCTTCATGGTACCCAGGAAGCAGAGACAGAAAGCTTCATGCACTGAGGGAGAGAATAGGGGTAGCAGGAGCTACCTTCCAAAGTCACGCCCTGCTGACATCCGTTCTCTGAGCAGATCCACCTTCTACTTTCTGCCATTCCCAACAATGCCACTGTCTGATGAATCAATTCGTGGTTAATCTATCAGTTAGATCAGAGGCCTCTTGATCTAGTCACCTCTCAACCCTCGATCCACCAACTAGGGAACAAGTCTTCAATACTTGGGCTTTCTAGGGGACACTCCTGCAGTATGGTTCTTCCTGGTGGGTGGCTTTGCCAGCACCCCTAGAGGCTGTCCCTTAGAGCTTGCAAGGCCTTCTGGGAAGTTGTATTCCTACCCTCATCTCTGTTGTTTGGGGTTTGTTTGTTGTTTCTCTTGTCTACAGAGACAAAGGCCTTCCTCCACAGTGTTTAGTTAACTGTACTGCCTAACGAATCTCTTTCCAAGAGATTAGAATGTTTTAGTCAATATATTTGTTTAAATGCATGTGTTCTTCCTAGTTACCCTTTATAATTTATTTATCTTTCTTTCAAAGATATGTTATTCATTTAATTTGGAATTTTCTGATTTAATACTTAAAAGATTACAGTCAAAACCATTATAATTCAGTTCATTTACACTTTCTCAGTAAAAGTAGCCATGTAAAAAAGTTTATTAAGAATTCCATTAGGGATTAATAATTTACTACAGAGTTCTCTAGATCAATGTTTTAAATTGTAAAAGTTAAAGTATTTTAACTAGCTTATCATTTCAAAATATCTAAATAAGTAATTTAAGTTAATAATGATTTAATTCCTAATTTAAATGGAAAAACTTCCAAAAGTGTGCTTTAAGGAAAAACATTCTTCTCAGTACCAAGAACAAATGATAAGAAATTCATCTATGGGGTTTGGTTTAGGGGTTAGTCTCTGTCATGGTTTGAGTATGCTTAGCCCAGGGAGTGACACTATTAGGGGGTGTGGCCTTGGAGAAGGTGTGTCACTATGGGCTTGGGCTTACGACCTACACCCTAGCTGCCTGGAAGTCAGTCTTCTAGCTGCCTTCAGATGATGATGTAGAACTCTCAGCTCTGCCTGCATCATGCCTGCCTAGGTTCTGTCATGCTTCTACCTTGATGATGATGGACTGAACCTCTGAACCTATAAGCCAGCCCAATTAAATGTTGTCCTTTATAAGACTTGCCTTGGTCATGGTGTCTTCTCACAGTAGCAAAACTCTTCGGAGCTGTCTCTTAGAAGACAGTCTCTGTCTTCAGTGGTATAAATTCCTGATTTAAAACCAAAGCCTCCTATTTATACATGTGAAGTGTAATTCGCATGGTTCAATAATATGTGACATGTAATAATCAAATCCATCTTCAAAATTGCTATTTATTTTTGTTCAAATCTGAGTTATCTAAAATATGCCAGAGTGCTGTCAGTAGATTAGCATTTCCCCGCTGAGCTGTGAGAACAGGAGAATCCATCCTTCCTGTGGGCTTGGTGCCCTGTGTTAACTTATTTCCAATCTGTCCCCAGAACCTGGTCCCCACAGTCCTTAGCAAGTCCCTACTGTGTGCCATTATGTTATAGGATCAGCTTTGTCCTTCATCAGTGAGTGAAAGTGTGAGAATTAACCCTTCACTGTCTATCTCTTCTTGTTCAACACAACTCCCACCTCCATCCATGCTGCTGTGACTTACTGTCCACCTCCATCCATGCTGCTGTGACTTACTGTCCACCTCCATCCATGCTGCTGTGACTTACTG
>NC_034595.1:12386925-12390050 GCF_900095145.1 Mus pahari | reverse complement strand
CACCTCCATCCATGCTGCTGTGACTTACTGTCCACCTCCATCCATGCTGCTGTGACTTACTGTCCACCTCCATCCATGCTGCTGTGACTTACTGTTTCATGCTTATTGCAGTTGGGTGATATTCCTTTATGCATATATGTGTCCAGTGCTATGCCAACAGAATTCATAATAGCTAAGGTGTGGAATCCCTATTGAATTCTTTATGATTTAGTGCTTTATTCAGATCATCCATTATCTCTTCCTCCTCGTAAAGGCAACATGCAACCCTCAACATTTCCAGATGTGCAGGACCTTTTGTGATAAGGTAGATACATGGCAATGCTAAAATACACATAGTTCATAGGTATGGTTTTATTGTTTCATATTTTTTGAAAATTATTGCCCATTAGTAAAGATTCTCTTTATAGCATAATTATTAGAAATTTCTTTTAGAAATTTTTGAGACGATACATAACTCACAGATTTCACGGGATATATTTTTCTGTCAGGCTAGGCTTTTTTGTCTCAGTTTTTTTGCTGAGTGTATTTGTGCATTTTATATAGGAAAGCATTTTAATTCAAAAGAGTTTTTCCTAGAAGAGTCGTGGAGGGAAGATAATGTTTGTAAAGAGCTTTGATAAGGTATTATCTCTTCTAATCATTGGGTTACTGTGAAGCATTTCATTCTCCTTACTGAGAGAGTCAACCCAAGAAAAATATTTAAATATGGAAAAAAAACCATACCACAGAATGGTAGGAATGTGTACTTTTAATTTTTTGAGGCAGCCATGTTGGCAGATGTTGGGTTGATGTTTACAAAGAACAAGTAAGTATGCTTTCTGACACTAAAGGCTAAAACTGTGAGGTTGGCATTCTTAATAATTATATGACTTTACCCAGAAGTTTGCTACTTGGGAAAAGAATACTCAGCTTGAAATAAGATTTTAAAGAAAGTGACTGCATCCCAGTTAGACACACACACACACACACACACACACACACACACACACACACACACTCACACGGAGCTTACTCTGTATAATGGAAGGCATTATACTGTGGGTGGGAAGGGAGGACACTTTCCCATTATGGAATGTGGCAGTGTGTTTGATCTGAGAGGGCCCCCATCTTCAAGTCACCAGCATGCTCACAGTAGAACACTGGCTCCAGAAGTAACATTTGTTAGGTTTTTAGAACTGATGTCTCTTTTTGTTCCATGATCCTCACTGAGCTGACTTCCTGAAATTTTATCTAAAGCCAGTGCTGCGGGTGATAATGAAGTTTCTTGCAAAAGGCATGTCCTGGATTAGAGCAGCTACTATGGAATGTCTCTTTCGTGCCAAGTACTTCAAATGTATACGTCCATTTGGTTCTGCTAGCAATCCTTTAAAGTGGGGAGTGTCATGTGCTTTTTATAAATGAAGAAACTGAGGCCCAGGGTGGTAAGCCGGGACACTGCCAACAAGTCCACAAACTGGGACCTTTTAGCCCAGACACATCTGACATCAAAGCCTGATGCTTAGCCGATAAGCTGGACACATTCCTGAGACATTCCATCTGCTTCTATCTAGGAAATAAAATTCCATTTCACCACAAAAAGTGTAGTCTGAAGAGAAAACATAAAGTATTTTGAAACCTACATACTAGGGACCTTAATGTCTTTATAGTAAGACCAAGGTGTCCATATTTATTTACACAGCACGGTGGCGACCTGCTTTTGTTTGAAATGCCTTTCTTTGTCTAGTGAGTGAAGCTCTCCATGATGAGCTATGACTTCCCAATGGTAAATGATCGTCAATTGACTTATAGACAGGGTAGGGTGGAAAAAGACCAGCCGAGGGCATGCTGAGTTGGCGTAGCATGGTTAGGGTCAGCTGGCTTTCAGTTCCTTTATTTGTGGATTTAATGGTTGAGCTAAAGAGGCAGCAGCTAAGCATTTACTCTGGCACATTTGCTTCTCCCTATGGTAAGAAAGGACCATTGGGAAAATGGTCCATGCATCAGTGAATCTCTTACAAATTCCTCCGAATCTCCCTCAGTTCTTTGAGTGCCTTGAGTATTGTGCACTAGTCTCTAGGCATTGTGAAGTGATTCTGTGGCTGTTAGTCCATCTCCCGAGGAAGGAGCATGATGTGTGATAACGTAGGGTGTCAGAAAGGACAGAGGTCTGTAATAATTGACAGGGTCGGTTCTGGAAACTGTCTTACAGATCTACCTTCCAATCACTCTTTGGAGGGTGGTATGCTGAAGCCCAGAAAGTTCTAGAAACCTACATTCCTAGTTAGAATTGGGTTTGTCCCAGAGTGATGTAGCTCCAAGTTTTAGACTCTTCTTTGTGTGTGGATGTTCATGTGGGTGTGGATGTGTGTACACGGTTACATTTATATGTGTGTGAACGTGCATATAGAGACCAGAAAATAACCCTAAGGATTATCAGTCAGGCACTGTCCACCTTGAATTTTCTCTTCTCTTCTCTTCTCTTCTCTTCTCTTCTCTTCTCTTCTCTTCTCTTCTCTTCTCTTCTCTTCTCTTCTCTTCTCTTCTATTCTCTTCTCTTCTCTTCTTGCCTAAGGTCTCTCACTTGCCTAAATCTTGCCTAGTACACAAGGTTTTCTCTCTAGTGCTGGGACTTCAGGTTTTTCCACTACATTTGTTTTGTTTTGAAGTCTATGTGTCTTAGGGATCAAGCTCAAGTCTTCAAGCACGGCCTTTACTGTCTATCTCCCCAGGCCCAGCTCCAGACTTTCCTGACGACTTGCTACATTTATTAACATTGACTCACCTACTGAATGGAATCCTAAATAAACATTTGGGTTTTTAAAGTGGCACCTAAATTTAACTTTTTTCTTTTTTTTAAATCTTCTTGGATAGTTTTTTTGATCTATTCTTATCTCCTTGTACAAAGCTCAAGTCTAAGTGGATCAAGGAACTCCACATAAAACCAGAGATTCTGAAACTTATAGAGGAGAAAGTGGGGAAAAGCCTTGAAGATATGGGCACAGGGAAAAATTCCTGAACAGAACGGCAATGGCTTGTGCTGTAAGATCGAGAACCAACAAATGGGACCTCATAAAATTACAAAGCTTCTGTAAAGCAAAAGATACTATCAATAAGACAAAAAGATCACCAACAGGTTGGGAAAGGAT
>NC_034595.1:12370081-12385985 GCF_900095145.1 Mus pahari | reverse complement strand
AGAAGTGGATGCTCACAGTCATCTATTGGATGGAACACAGGGATCCTAAGGAAGGAGCTAGGGAAAGTACCCAAGGAGCTAAAGGAGTCTGCAACCATATAGGAGGAACAACAATATGAACTAACCAGTACCCCCCAGAGCTGTGTCTCTAGCTGCCTATGTAGCAGAGGATGGCCTAGTCAGCCATCAATGGGAGGAGAGGCCCTTGATCTTGTGAAGATCATATGCCCCAGTACAGGGGAATGCCAGGGCAAGGAAGCAGGAGTGGGTGGGTTGGGAGCAGGGAGAGGGAGGGCATAGGGGACTTTTGGGATAGCATTTGAAATGTAAATGAAGAAAATATCTAATAAAAAATGAAAAAAAAAAAAGAAAGTAAAACACCCATCAATTTATAAGAATAAAAAAAAAATAACCTAGTGGCTATCTAGTTTTCACTCTTTTACACATTCATACCGTTCTTTGATCAATTTAACCCTCCATTAATTATCCTTCCTCCCTTCTCTACCTCCAACAAATCCCTTGATTCCAAAGCTCTCCTCCTACTTTCAGAACAGTTCTTAAATATTTTGAAAACAACATAAAAACAACTTTTGCAACCCACTGGCTCTAACTGCGGTCACCTGCACAAGCATGAGTGGGCTGATTAGCAATGTACAAGGGGTTACACAGTGAGGATGGAGACCCGGCCTCCCGCGGCAGTCCTTAGCTCCAGGTCGCTCCCCTCTTACTACAGATAGACAGACAAACAGATGTTATTTGGCATAGCAAGCCAATGCTGGTGTTTTCCTTATCACTTTGAAAGGTGGAAGCATTGCTTCTTTACCTTCCCAACATTTAGTTTGCCTGGCACATCTGGCAGTGTTTAGGTGCTTGTTGCAGTCATCTGTCCTGTGGTGCTCATGAGGGGACATCTGGAGAAGTAAACACGTTTCTAGTCCCCCTGTCCTCTTTTCTTTTTCTGATGCTCCCAAGAGTCCTTCTTGTAGGCTTTCTTCCTGTTTGAAAGCAGGGTGTTTCAAAGCTGTTCTGTAAAGATGGTTCTAATAGCATCCTCTCTACCCCATGCATCTGATGATGTCTTTATTCCTCTGGCATCTCTAGCAGATAGATTTTTCTGAATGTAAAATTTAAAGACCATGGTTCTTCTTATTTTTACCTGTTGGAAAGTAATGCATTTCCTTCATAGTTTCAGGTAACAGATTTAATTTTATTTTTACTAATACTCCAAAGGATAATGCGTCAGTTCTCCCTGGATGCTTTTAAGATAGGTGTTTCCATTCTAATTTTTAAAATATTAATTATGAAATTAATTTGGAGTTATCATCCATATGGCTTCTTATATATGTGTTTGGATATACATGCACATATACACCATACATATGCTTACATTTAGAAATTTCCAAGTAATTCCTTCTTCCAATACTTTTCAAGCCTGTTCTCTTTGTTGACTTCTGTGATTTTAATAATGCAACTCTTGTCTATGTTGTTACCACGAGTAAGTTAGTTCCTGACAGCTACCAATCACCAACTGTATTTGTTCTTTAAACTTTATTCCAAGCTGTCATAATTACTTAATTACTACATTGTCTGGTAAATAATGAGTGCAAACAAAGAAAACATATATATAAATTATGTGAATATTTTCAAAATGTTCAGTGAAAGCAAACTGAAAAGAAAAAGAGCTGGAGGAAACCTGTGTGGAGGAAGCAGAAACTATCTCCGAGGCCTTGCGGTCAGGTTGCTTTGGAATGATTTTAATGATTTTTGGGAGGCGGAGAGGATTGCAACTTCACAGCTAGAGTTAGAGTAAAACTCTAAACAAAACAGAAACAAAAATCAGTGGGCGAGACGACAGCTCAGCAGGCCAACACTCCTGCCACCAAGTCCAGTGACCTGAGTTCAATCTCCACCCCCCACACAATGGAAGGAGAGAGACAGTGGTGTCCTTATTAAGCCCCACAAGCACACCACAGCATTTGCACCATAAACACAAAATAGAAATTTTCATGTGATCATTTTTAAAAAAACAAAATGGAAGAAGAAAAGAGAGAGTTTTAAGTGCTGACTCCATATTGGAAGAGCCAAGTTGGAAGTAGTTTGTGAGGGTTAATTGCTGTGGGTTTTGCTTGGGAGATGGCACAGGGCTTCAGTCAAAAGACCCAAGTTCAAATAAAAAGTCTGGGCTATGTTTCAAAGGATTGGCAAATGAATACAAATTTTGTTTTTCAAGTTGAATAGCACGTCTAATGTATCATCTTTATGATGCGCTAAACATTTCTAAAATGAGTTGGCCATTAGTCTCGATTGAGGCTTGTGTTGTGCAATTTCTGGTTGTTTGGTAGCAAATTATACATATTTCACATTGTGTTCTTTTTAACTAATACACTTTTTGAGATCATTTGGTAGCAATAAAGACAGAATATCCTACTTTTTGAAATGGAATATGAGTTTCACTTTTTTGTATGCAATGTAATTTGTTTTATTTTCCATGGCATTGTGCTATTTTTAATTTTTTGACCAAAGAGTATTGTGAATGGTTGTACATCATTTGTACAATGGGCAAAGACATTTATAAGATAAATTCTCAGAGGTGATATTGCTACAGTTTAGGTGTTAAATTTTACTGATATGTATGAGTGTTCTGCCTGCATGTATAGCTGTGTTCCACATCCATACTTGGTACTGGAGGAAGCCAGAAAACGGTATCGGATCTCCTGGAAATGGAGTTACAAATGGTTGTGAGCCGCCTGCTGTGTGGGTGCTAGGAACTGAACCCTGGTCTTCTGGAAGAGCAATCAGTGATCTCAACCTCTCCAGTCCCTGCAGTTCATCCTTAATGCATTTAGGAAACATTGACTGACTTTGCTTAGGTTTTCTGTGCTATAAGAACTTTCTGGGTTATATTTAAAGTAGTTTTTTTTTGTCACAGCGGATCCACCAAGTTTTCACTCAATACCCATAGTTAAAATAACTTATATTCATGCAGAAAAAATTCATGCAGACTTATAATTGTAGATATGGAAATCTTAACCATGGACACACCCTAACACCCATTTCTCAATTGAATAATTTTTTCATTTTTTTTTTTACATTTTTAAACCTTTTTTTAAATTAAGACTTTAAAGTTTTTGATAACAGGAGCTATCTTCTGCTCACAGCTATCATATCATAGCAGAACAGACTGTACCTCCCGCCCACTCTGTCAGGAATCCGTGCTTTGGAAAGGTCAACCCAGGACATCTGGCAGCCAGAGGAGACACAACACATCTCCAAGAAAGCAATCGCACTGACAGTCTCTGCCACTCTTCCTTCTTTGTCTTCTGGACCACGAGGAAAAGAATACATGTAATAAATATTTTTTTAGGTTGCAAAACACACACACAAATTTTGGCGGGGGAGTTGGGGGAAGATGAATAAGTGAAATATCCCTTTGAAATGTCCCTCTAAGTGGTTCATATCGTGTCGGTTCATACACATAGCTTATGAAGTGCAAGGATTAAAGATCCACCAGAGTTTGCCTTTTGCTATATGATCTTTGAGCATTTGCAGCCAGATTTCTGTACTTGGCTAGACTGCACATCATTTTGGAAGAGTCTTAATGCATAGCTGAAAATTAAATATGTTGCAAAACCAGTTATAAACTTCCTGTCCATGTTGAACTTTTGAAAGGGAAAGATTTGGGGGAGAATTCAGTTATTCCCTTAATGAGATAAATATTATTCAAATCACCTTGGTAACAGCTGGGCTATAGTCACGGTATAACTTTAGCATTACTTTCTAAGTTAGCTGATGTAGATCTGGAATTGTCAACAATGATTTTCCTGGGAGAGCTAAGGGGTTTTAAGAAAACACTCTTTAAGGCTGTGGGGTGGCATCAAAGTTTGGCTGTTGGCAGACTGTGACACTCTTGTAAGTCAGCCTCAATTCCTACCACATCTTGACTTTGAGACAGAGGTGGATGTACTTGAGAAATCACATACAGGGAGGAGGGGACATGGGGTGACCCATCTTAACATGGTTTAGACTGCTGGACTGTTTGTTCTCTTGAAGGTAAATTAAAGAATTTCCTGTTTTATATGCTTGCAGAGAGAGAACTCGAGATTCATGTTCTACTCTTGAGTGTCTTTGGGGCTAGAGGAAGTAGTGTGTGTGTGATTAAAAGGACACATGGCCCTATGTATCTAACAGCATTTGCATATGTATATATATATATTCTTTTTGTAAAGAATAAAGATACTTTTCACAGGAAAAAAATCTCTGAAAATAAAAAATAAAGAAATTTGTTTGCCTACCTTTCTTTACCCATCACTGACAAAAATCACCACAAATTACCCAGCAACAAAATGGACAAACAGCAGCTAAAAGACCCAATATTGGATTTGGAAAAGACATCTAGTGTGCCTTCCTAATTGCCAAGTAAAAAATAAGATGCTGAAAACACAAAAGAAAAATGAGGAATATGTCATATCCAGTATTTATCATAAAAGTAGTCCATAAAGAGCAAGAAGAATAGAGGGGAAAAAATCACTCAGAACAAAGATGGAATACTTCTTTGTAAAACTTCCCAACAGAGTCCAAACAGCAATAATGAGCAAAGACCATATATATGAATTGATATATCAGTGATTTCCTAAGTAAAAGTAAATAAACTGACATTCTACATAGGTAACAGAAGGGGTTGATGAGCAGACTTTATTGTGGGTTGATGTATGCACTTTTATTTACTTATTTTAGGGAAAATTAATTCAGCAAGTCTTTACAGATACTGTAGATCCAGTGATGAGCAGAATAGCCTGGAGCTAGAGAAGGGCTGTAAGCAGTAACTATCTTGTAATGACAACACATGGCAACTGGTGAGGGGTACACAGAGTGGGGGACCTATGAAAGGGATCTTGCCTTCATTGTAGAAGACATCCTGATAGTAATGGCAGGTGAAGAATGAGCTGAAGTTAGGTCGAGGTAGGGGTGGATAATAACCGGGGCCAGGGTTGGGGTAAGGGGTACACTGCAAGTCACTGAGAAGAAAGAAAATATCCAGGAATCATGAAGTCAGTGCCATGTGACACTGCAGACCGAGTAGAAGGGCCATATCTGTAATACTCCATTCTTGAACACAGTGTTCTGAGAGAAAACAGTTTTCAGCTTATGCAAGCTTTCCAGAAAGAATGCAGTTGCAGAAGACTCTTGAAAATGGGGGAGGGAGAAGAGAAAAATTCCATAATCCGTGGACTGGTGACCAAGCCCTTACCACGTGGGCCTCTGGGAGACGTCCCAGAGCTAGACAATAGCATTCCACACCTCCGCATCTAGTAACAGCAATGTCTAGATGGTAGAGTGTTCTTGAGGGCAGCATCATATATTATATCATTCAGGTAGCAGAAACATGGCTGGCCTGTGTCCTCCTGGGCTTTTGACCCATCCTGCATTTCTGTTCCTTGGACTCCATAAACACTCCTCTCAGCATTTATCAAGGCAGGTTAGTTTATGCCATCATAATGAATGCATTTGTAGTGTTTGATGCCCCCTTGAATGTCCTGTAGCATCTTTTCAGAGACTTTGCACATGGTAGTGTACCTTCCAAATGAAACATTGTAAAAGACGTATGGATGTTTGTATTGTATGTGTATGACTGTTTGCCTGTATGTATGGGTACCATGGCCTGGCACAAGCCAGAAAAGGTCATCGGATTTCCTGGAACTGGAGTTACAGATGATTATAAGCATATAAGCACCATACAGGTGTTGAGAATTGAACCCAAGCCCTCTGCAAGAGCAGCTAGTGCTCTTGACCACTGAGCCATCTCTCCAGCTTCCAAACAAAATATAATGGCTGTTTTTGTTTTGTTTTGTTTTGTTTTGTTTTGCATTTTACTAGCTATTTTTCCTTGTTTGGAGTACTGATCATTTGGCTGAGACTTGCTAACTCTTCTGGAAAAGACATATTGAATATCTATTGCCTACCAAGTACCATTCTACATGCTAGAGAAAAAGACATGAGAAGGAAGCATTCCTTCTTCCATGAGGAATAATACCCTCTTGTCCATAAGCAATAAATATAAGCCAATAAATAACATAATTTTTGACACACACAGGGACATGAGGATAGTAAACTGGAGTAATGTGGTAGTGTCAGTGAGACTGTAATGATGATTCCTCTCTGTTTTAGCTTTCGGTGTGTTATTAATGTTCTTCACCAAAGATAACAGGCAGCTTGAATGGCCAAGGAGAGCCTTTGAGAGTAAATGGCAGTTAACACTAAGTAGATATGAAGAACCCCTGAGGACTACTCCCAGATGAAGAACTTCCAAAAGCAAAGAGAGAAAAATAAGCAGGGTGTATGGGTGGAACCTCATGAGTTGAAATTGATGGAGCTAAGAGGATGTGAGGAGGCATTGATGTGTAAGGCATTATGGACCACAGTGGTGACTTCAAGCAAGAAGGCTTCAGAGGACTTTAAGTAGGAAAGCAAATGTTGTGAGTTGTTTTTTAAGAGGTCATTCTGGCCATTGTGTACCTGCTGAACCTTAGGGAAGGACTGTGGAGGAAGAGTCATCGGTTAGGAGCCTGTTGCAGGAGGCATTGCTCATTTAGCTGGGGTATTGACAGAGGGAAGTGGTTTCTATTGGCTGCTCAGCACAGTGATTTCTTTCACAATAGAGGACTCTAGCGTATACATCATGCCAACTGTGTGTGTGTATGTGTGTGTGTGTGTGTGTGTGTGTGTGTTCCAGGATTAAGGTTTAGAGCCTGTACTAGCATCCAGAGAATGTGTGGAATGCTGCCAAATGCTGAGAAGAGTACACAGCCCCAGCGGAAAGGGGTGTTGAGGCTAGGCTGCAGTGCTAGATCAGGCTAGAACTGGAGGGCTGTGACCCTAACATGGGAGTGTTGAGAATGTAGTGGCCGCTCTTCTCCGCTGTAGAGGGCAGTGTGCTGTTATGTTCCCTGTCTATACTGTAAGGGTAGCTCTTAGGAGTGAGCAGTGCAAATACTGGGGCACATTCCACATTGGATGAAAACATGAAATTCCAAGTGTCTGCCATTTATCATGGAGCCAAGAAGGGGATGTGGGGGGTGGGGCAGGCGCAGCAAGCTTGCAGACCAGATAGCTGGGTGCTGTCGAATAAGGAAGGCCCTGACTCTAACAAGGTGGAATGCAAGGACCAACACCCAAGATTGTCCTCTGATGTGCACACATGCACTATGGCATGGCTGTAACCACATTCACACAAAAGCACACACACACACACACACACACACACACACACACTGACATATGGACACACACAGACACACATGGACATACGGACATACATGGACACACACACACAAACACATGCAAGGGCTACAAAATTGAAGTAGAAATGTTCAATATTAACTAGGTAGAGTAAAATTGGATCAAGATAGATGCTACGATACGGGGATGGAGAAATGGCTCAGCAGTTAAGGACATATTTTGTTCTTATAGAGGACCTGGGTTTGATTTCCAATTCCCACATCAGACAGCTCACAACTGCCCGTAACTCAAGCTCCAAAGCATTCAACACCTCTGGCTTCCAGAGGTCCCCATGCACATGGCGTCCACTCACACGGACAAGCATACACACGATTAAAACTAAAATCTTTCTTTAAAAGATAGGCATAAACATATGAATTATTTCCAATGTACAGGAAAAACAATTTATGATAATCAAGGTTAGTCTTCTAGAAAAAGCTTTCGACTCAAAAGGCTACCACAAATTGGAACTGGCAACACAGTCTGGAATCCCAGCTTCTCAGGAGGTTAGGCAAGAGGATTGTACGTTGAAGGCCCACCGGAGATAGAATAAGTTCAGGGTCCACCTGGTAACTTGGTAAGAATTTCTCTCAAAATAATATTAAAAGACATTGAGGATATACCTCAGTGTAAAGCATTTGCTTAGCATTCATGAGGTTCTAGGTTCAATCCCCACTGTTGCCTAAAAGCACCACATATAGTTACATCATAATGACCTCATATAGTTACATCATATAGTTGCATCATAATGACCTCATATAGTTACATCATAATGACTCCGTAGCTACAAGACAGATGAATAAGCTTTATTCATCTATGGTTCACTACCTGAGCTTCCTTTAAGATACTCTAGTTAAGAACTGATGCGTCAGAATCAAAATGGACCTTCAGAGATGAACTGAAATTTGACTGTATTCTGGGATGCAACTGGCCTGCCTAGAGGGAATACACAAATTCAACAGCACTAGGGGGAAAGTAGTTTCTGACATCCTGACTTGAGGAATGAAGAGAGGCGGGCCCTGAAGATGCTAACTTGGGTGTAGGGCTGTCCTACCTTTACTTGTTCCAAATCTGTGGAATTCCTGAGTTTTTTTGTGAAAACCAATTTTTCCAGCCCAGACTGGCAATGATTCCTACTCTGCTCCTCCGGACTCTTGGGCTCTCTCCCTAGGAAGCTTCTCTGGCCCCTGCTTAGCTTTGGTTTTGTGTTCCCTATGAAAGCAAAGAAGCAAAGATCAACCCATTAGGAAATAGCTCTCTGACTCAGAGAGCAGGCAGTGAGCTGAGCGCCTTGCTTGGAGGGAAGGTGTGGTCACGTGACTGTGCTGAGCAGGCAGTGAGCTGAGCGCCTTGCTTGGAGGGAAGGTGTGGTCACGTGACCGTGCTCACAGCTGTGACCTGTTGTTCCAAAGCTGCCCTGGTCCTCCCTGACCCTTGCACTAGCATTCCAGGGTCTCTCCTTCTATTTGCTTGCAGGCAGCAGGCCCTCCCAGATTGCTTTGACAGACGTATAAGAAAGAATCCAAGCTGGTTCAAGGAAAGACACGTTTTGAAGCCTCCTGCCTCCATCTTCTCTGTGATTGTAACAAGTCATGGGGAACTTTCTACACACTGAGAAGCAAGGTTCCAGGGACGCAACCTTTGAGGAGCCTAACAGGGTGCTGGATTGGCATTTTATTGATGGAAGTGGGGAGCGACAGTGGACAGCTTCTTGCCCTATGCTGCTGCCTGGATTCAGGCTCTACTTATTCTTGTTTTAGAAACTAGAAATACACATATACATGCACACACACACATGTATGCATACAAACACATGCACATACACATTCACACAGATACACCCACACATAGACATATACACTCATATACACAGATACAGACACACATACTCATACACAGTCACATATACTCACACACAGTCTCACATACACATATACACTCACAGACACACAGACATACTCACACACATATACACAGACACACACATATTCACATATACTCACACACACACATATACATACACAGACACACACAGATATACAGACACACTCATACACAAGCACTTGTATACACAGACACAATCATGAACATACAGTCACACAATCACATACACACACTCATATACACACTCACATAAACACTCAGACACACAGACACAATTCTCTTTATCTCCATCATTTCCATCTTTCACTGTCACTAATCTGTATCCTAAGTGGAAACCTGGCCGTTGAGGTCAGTGAGATTGCAGTGGAGGTCATTGTTCCTCATAAGTCTCATTTGCATCATTGTTACATGTGATATAGGCTGAGAACCAATTCTAGGCTGGAGAGAGAGTGTCTCAGCCTGATATACCAGGTCTTCATGACCTTAGACCTCGTATCTTCTGCACTCCTGGCTTTACAATATGGAGCCGCAAACTGTATTTTCTCTCTTTCATGCTGTTCAATACCACTTTTCAGTTTTGTGCCTTGCTCTGTAGAATCTGCCATCAGAAGTAGGCTGGAGATAAACAGCACCAAAGCAGCCTCTGCTCTGGAATTGTACGTTATTTGTAGTTTCCGTCTAGTCAAGGGTGGCACTAAGAAGCTTCAGAGCCACCGGGAGCGGTGTCACTTCCTTCTGCTCCTTCCTCTCTTCTGTCCTTTTCTCCTGTTCAACTCTGAGCCCTGGGACTGTCTGGCAAAATGTGTAGCCCGTTCCGAGAATGCCAAGTCTTCATGCTTCGAATCATGCTCTTCTGGTCTTCCTCGCTGAGGATCCACCCAGAGCCCTGTGCACAAGCTTTCTCCTCTGTGACACTCTCGATGGTTTCAGGGAGTGGACACTAAGGAGAGCTTTTGCGAGTTGCTCCTCATGCCTTGTGGGATAGGAAGAGAGCCACTGCTTCTCTGCTTCACAATGAAGTGGGGGGTTGCTCAACTCATCACAATTCTTACAAGAGCACATCCAACACTACAGTCTGGATATAGCCTGTGATGCGCCTCTGGGGGGTGATCCACTCAGAGCTAAGTACTTATTTAAACACACTTTACACACACACACACACACACACACACACACACACACACACACAGGTGAGACTTTCATTCTTAGAAGCTCGGAGGGAAATTGGTGACTTGAGCAAACTTGACTTCAGACTATGCATTCTCTATGATTTAGGAGCCTTGTCACATTGGGCTTTCCAGCCCCCTGCTCCTCTCATAATATACTGTTCTTTGGGTCTGTGTGATCCAGTACACCTCAAAAAGAGAAGGGAAAAGGGAGAGGAAAGGTCCACATGATCACTTTTTGTCCCTTCCCTCCCCTCCCCTCCCCTCCTCTTCCCCCTCCCCTCCCCTCCCATTCTCCCTCCCCTCCTCTTCCCTCCCTTCCCCTTCCCTCTTCCCTCCCTTCCCCTTCCTTCTTCCCTTCCCTTCCCTCCCCTCCCTCTCCCCTTCTTCCTTTCCCCTCCCTTGCCCTCCACTCCTTTCCCTTCTTTTCTTTTCTTCATTCATTTGTTTTCAGGGTAGGGTTCCTCTGTGTAGCCCTGGCTGTCCCAGCTGTCCCGGCACTCATTCTGTAGATCAGGCTGACCTTGAACTCACAGAGATCTCTGCCTCCTGAATGCTGGGATCAAAGGTGTGTGCCACCACCACTCAGGCTGATATGATCAGTTTTCAATGTGGATTTCTGAGGCTGTCAGTGGTATCACTGAGACATTTGATTGAATCATGAAGAGTCTGAGACAGTGTGGTTGGCCCAATCACAGTTATAAAAGCAGTTCGTTCCAGTGAGGGAGAACGGAGAAGACTCCAATTCCTGCATGAAGTGTTCACATAGGTTAGCTTCCGTCAGGCTGTGGCATTTCCCATTTCCTGTGGCTAAATCTAGCAGGGTGCTTTTTTTTTTTTTTTTTTTTTTTTTTCTAAAAGTGAAGTCCAAAGTGTCTTTTTAAAGTCCATCTCTTTCCTAAGAGGACCTTGTTCTTCTTGAATTTTTGCATTTTAAGAAATCATGAACAGCCCATGACAGTATTTAGATCCTCGTCTGATCAAAGTCAAGCAGACTAAGCCACTGCATGAGAAGAAGGGTGTTTCCTCTCTGTCGCCCACAGGGAGAAAGAGGTAGTTTTATTTAACATATATCTGTCTGTGCTTGTAGCCAGCCAAGCTCTGAATGTGAGCTCAATGAGAGCTTTGATAAAGGAAAAGGGAAAAGGAACATTTAGGATTGGTTTTCCATTCATGACAAGTGTGTGTGTGTGTGTGTGTGTGTGTGTGTGTGTGTGTGTGTGTTAAGCACATGAATAATGAGACTGTGCATTTTCCCATCCAAGTCTTTTCCATCCTGAGAATAATTTCTTTCCTGGCTTCTCAATGAATACGGCATTATTTCTGAAACCCAGGAGGCATTCCTTTGACTTCCCTTCATGTTTAACTTTCTGAGTGATTTTCAATAAAGGAAATTCAAGGGCTTGGAATGAAGGCTCTCTTAACATTTTTGTTGAGGGTCAGATAGAGCTGTGGCTATTATCTGCTGATATTTGGAATATTGTTTTCCCTCTCTGAGGAGTGTCTAAGGTATTGTATTTATAAGAAAAACAAAGCACCTTGGATGGCCTTCAAAGTGAACAGCAGTCTAAAACCAATACACTTAGGTGGTACAGAACAAAGCTTTATGGGGTACTTTTCTTCTTGCTCTATTTGTATTTCCCTGCTGAAAGGGTGCAAAAGGAGAGGGGGAGGGCTCTCACATTCAAAGCTGGGCTGTTGGGGACTAAATCACATTTGTTTTCTTTTTATGAACTCATTCCTTGAGATTGGTTCAAGCTGAAGATTCCACTGAAACCTGAACCGCTGTGTGCATCTGAAGATTCAGATGCATGTGGGGGTTCTCCCTGCCCCCCCCTCTCTGTTCACTAGATAGTTGATTATCCGATGCGGTGGGGGGAGGTTATCTGAGGTGTAATGGCACTCACTGCCCCACTGGATTGATTCCTTCTGTAGAAGACCCCCAGCGAATGCTCAGATTACACAGTCATCAAAGCTAACTAATCATTTCATGGCTTACGTGTTCCCTCAGATCCAGGTGGAATGCGATCTCAGAAACTAAATAAGAGGGGATATCTTTTCTCATCTGCATTTTCAAACCAATCATAATTATAGAAATATCTGAATAATTCAGAGTAGTTGTGGGCGAGAAAGCAGAGAATTGACCTAGGTCACAGGACAACTGAAATATAAGATTTGGTAATAAATACTTGACTTTATAATTTGAGGAGTGTCAGGATAATGAAACACTTTCAGGAATGTGGATGCCAGCGCCAGGCTCCAAGAGCAGAGAATCTGTGATTTGATTCTTGTTTGCACCTTCCAGGGTCCTGGTCTTTTAATCTTCCTGGGTCTCAGTTTCTCTGTCTGTACAGTGGAGTTTTAGATTGCCTGCTACATGTGTAGATTAGGTGAGTCATCCTTTGTACACAAGAGCTGTGATTGTTGGATCAAAAACTAAAGCGTTCATCATTGGCAGTTGCCTATGCACATGCCACAGAGCTTGGGATAACAATACTGTTGTCCGGGTTGTTAACATGCACTGGTCGGGGATTTTCTTAGCATCCATTTACAATTTATAACCCACCCCAGGAGGCAAATAGACTGTGTCTATTTTTTCAAATGAGAAAAAGTGAGACAAAATTCAATTTGCCCAACCCACCCAGTTTCCCAAACGGCAACGCAATGGTTTGTGCACTGGTGAGCAGAAACCTGGATCTGCACCTTCGCTAAACGTTGAGGGGTGTGCCTTCATGTCTAACTTTTAGCCCCCAAACAGCCATACCTTTATGAGGTTTTTTTTTTTTTTTTAGATTCCTAATGCATTTTCTCATGGAGAAAGGTTTTTTTTTTCTGTATCAAACTGAGTGGTCTGTTCAAAATTATTAATATTATCATACACATCCTCGGGTTTAAGTAGGACTTGAGACAACAGCGTATTATTACGGTGACTATTGCTTTGATTTCAGAAGCGAAGTCTCCGGGATTGGTGGCTCTCTGGTCTTATGATTTGCACAGAGACCTGAGGTCCTCTCACTACTTGGTTACACACTTCATAGTGATATTTATTATTCTCCTTCTAATGCTCCGATCCCTCCCTTGTCGCCATAGGTGCCTTTATCGTCTGCTGGACTCCGGGTTTGGTCTTGTTATTGCTGGATGTGTGCTGCCCGCAGTGCGATGTCCTGGCCTATGAGAAGTTCTTCCTCCTCCTGGCCGAGTTCAACTCTGCTATGAACCCCATCATCTACTCCTATCGCGACAAAGAGATGAGCGCCACCTTCAGGCAGATCCTGTGTTGCCAGCGCAACGAGAACCCCAATGGCCCCACGGAAGGCTCTGACCGCTCGGCCTCCTCCCTCAACCACACCATTCTGGCTGGAGTTCACAGCAATGACCACTCTGTGGTTTAGAAGAAAGCCAGCCGGCCTCTGTGGATCTGTGAACCCCACCCTTCCCCCCATTGCCAGGGCAAGGTGGGGAGCCAGAGGAGATGAAGACACTCCTGTACTTAACACTAACCAATGGCAGTATTTGTCCCTAGACCCAAGAGACTTGAGGATGAACTTACTTGGCAGCCCCCATCTTCTCATTTGGAAAACAGAAGGGGACCGTCTTGCAGTGGAATTCAGAAACGGACTCTGGGGTGACCGTGTGGCATTCACTAACTAGACTTAAAAGATTTTATGTGGTTTAGCCTAAGTCAGGAGAAAAAAAAAATCTGCCGAATCGAGTATACAATTCACACAGGTTTCCCTTTTAAAGAACAAACGATACATTGCATTTATTAATGAGTATGTTTATGCCTGACAGCATGTTTGTGATCCAAAAGACTGCTAGACTGACGTAGATGAATTTTTTTTTTTTTACACGATGGAGAAAAAGTATAAATTAGAATGATTTTCGTGTTTGTTTAGAAAGCAAGTATGTGGCGTGTGTCTACAGTATGCCTTTCTTTAAAGATAAAAGGGTACTATTTTAAATCTTCTAGGGAATAGAAGAATCTAGTAAAAATCAGTATTCATTTAGGCTACAGGAAAAACGATATCCTAATCAATTACCTTTTAATTAAAGTAATGAAATATACATGAAAGGCAAAGTAGTGTGAGCTTGTCACCCAAAGAGTGTGTGCTCTGCAAACGCTGGAGGAGATGAAGCGCTGTAGCGTTGTCCCTGCATAGTGAAGATACCCGCGTGCGTTCTCAGTGCCAGACTGTCATTGGGACTTGTTTTAAAGCCTGTGGTTTTCCAAGTTAGAAAATAATACCTACTTACTATAGAAAACTTGAAAATTGCAGAACTGTGTGAAAAAAGAAAAAGAAAGATTACTGATATTACAACCTGGAAGTAGCCATCTTTACCTGCTCACCCACGTATGCCTATATTATATATTATATACCTTTTTTTTTTTTTACATAATCGGGTTGATATTGTAAAATGTTTTGTAACTTTTTCTTTAAGAATTGCCAGGTTTTTCTATGGCATTTTTTTTTCAAAAACAGTGTTAGTGGCTATATAATATTCCATTTAATGGATGCAGCTCAGTTTATTTAACCATTCCTGTATTGTTGACTAGGTTTTTAATTTTTTCATTATTATAATATTGGAAGAATCTTGTGTGTATAAAACTTTGCCAGTATCATTGATGATTTACTTAGGATCTTTTCCCATGAAGGACCTACTTTTTAAAATGTGAAATGTCCTCATGTGTTGTCACTTTATAAAAAGGGATATTCTACTTTCAAACTGCAGGGGTGGCCGTGCTGACAAAAAGCCCCCAAATTACCTTTTTACAAAAGAAGCACAGTGGCTACTTTAGTTGTGAATGGGTTCTTGACAAGATGTTTCCCAATAACCAAGCCGCCTTAACATAACTAGCAAATTTACTTTAGTGTTTGTGAGGAACTGGTGATCTCTTACTTGACACAAGAAAACACAAGACATCGAGCATCAAAGTGAATCCAGCAATGCTGTGCCAAGCAGCCTGGGTGGGGTGTGCTAGCAACCGGCTGCTGGGTGGTCTCCAGCAATCACCCAATGGACACCGTGTTCAGAGATGCCCAGTACAGTGTCCTGGCGACTAAGGTCTCTTTTGTCATGCTATGAGGAATAAGGAGGAAGAAGAATAGTCCTGAAGCAGGTGTGGGGAGGTCAGGAGGATGTCTGAGAGAAGGCAGTCCTGCAGAGAGTGGCATTCTAGGGAGGAGGAAGGCAGGGTGTGTCTTGTGTCTGGACAGTGGTAGGCATGTGACATGTGCCTGGTGGAAAAAAATAAGTAGGCGGAGAGCCAGTTAGCAGGACAAAGATTTTGCTGGAGTATTCACAAAATGCAAAGAAATTTATACTGGAAGTGAGTGAAATGAACTTGGACTTTTATTGATGCCCTTTTTATCGGAGAGGTAAGGACTGTTTGAATTGAAAAGCATACTAATTGAACCTTAATAAATCATTCTCAATCAGTGTTTGGCGATGTGTGGTTCTGGTCTGTGCTTTTTTTTTTTTTTTTTTTTTTTTTTGTTTTTCGAGAAGCTTCGGCTGTGTGTTGTTATGTTTTCTCTATCTGACTTTCTTTGACAGTCTGAGGCAACCCAACAACTGTT